>NC_070619.1:9897458-10197458 GCF_027172205.1 Podarcis raffonei | reverse complement strand
TTGAATATGATTATCCCCCCAAGGGGATATATATATACCTCTCTCTCTATATATATATATATGCCTACATATATATATATATATATATATATATATATATATATACACACACACACACACACATACATACATACATATAAATATAAATATATTTTTGTGTGTGTGTGTGCGTGTTTGCGTGGAAATATATACAGTATCGATATCTATATCTGATTACCAATAATGATTTCCCCCCCGTTGCCCCCTCCCCTCCCCCCCCCGCTCACCTGCTCCGGCCGCCTGAGGCTCCCGCAGCACCGGCGCCCCCCAGCTGCCGCCCCCTCCTCCTCCTCCTCCTCCTCCTGCCTCGGCCTCGAGGGCTCCTGCTCCGGCCTCTGCCCCTGCGGCGCCGCCGCTGCCGGCCTCGTCGGGCGCCTCCAGCTCCATGGCCGGCGAGGGAGGGCGGCAGGCAGCCCGGGAGGCAGGCCGGGCCTCGGCTCTCCTCAGCTCCGCCGCCGCCGCTCCTTCCCCTCCTGAGGAGACGCCGAGAGAGAAAGAGCCAGGCGGCAACGCGCAGGCGCGGACTCGGAGCCGCTCTGGCCGCCGCCGCACGCTCGCTCGGTAGGCTGGGGCTTCGGGTTCTCCTGCGCAGGCGCAAGATCGGAGGCTCCTGGCTGGCGCGGATTACGTTCCGAAGGGCGGCCGCTTCTTGTGCGCAGGCGCCTGCTCGCCGAAGGAGGTGAGGGGCGGGCTAGAGGAGGCCTTTCCGGAGGGGCCGCTCTGGCCGCCGCCGCTCGCTGGCTCTGAAGCACAAAAGGGAGCGTTCGGAAGGGCTTGAGAAGGGTCGCTGGCGGCGGAGCTCCTTGTGCGCATGCGCGCCTAGGCTGTTTGCCAGCTGGGGCACGTGGCGCTGGTGCAAATTTTATTATTATTATTATTATTATTATTATTATTATTATTATTATTATTATTATTAACACCAATCCTGGTCTGCTTGCCAGCTGGTGCACATTGCACATTGCATGGGTGATAATGGTGATGATAATGATAATGATAATAATAATAATAATAATAATAATAATTTATTGTTTATACCCCGCCCATCTGGCTGAGCTTCCCCAACCACTCTGGGCGGCTTCCAAAAAAAATATTAAAATACCGTAATACATCAAACATTAAAAGCTTCCCTAAACAGGACTGCCTTCAGATGTCTTCTAAAAGTCTGGTAGTAGTTGTTCTCTTTGACATCTGGTGGGAGGGCGTTGATAAGGTAAAGGTAAAGGGACCCCTGACCATTAGGTCCAGTCGTGACCGACTCTGGGGTTGCGGCGCTCATCTCGCTTTATTGGCCGAGGGAGCCGGCGTACAGCTTCCGAGTCATGTGGCCAGCAGGACTAAGCTGCTTCTGGCGAACCAGAGCAGTGCACGGAAAGGCCGTTGACCTTCCCGCCAGAGCGGTACCTATTTATCTACTTGCACTTTGACGTGCTTTTGAACTGCTAGGTTGGCAGGAGCAGGGACCGAGCAACGGGAGCTCACCCCGTCGTGGGGATTCGAACCGCCGACCTTCTAATTGGCAAGTCCAAGGCTCTGTGGTTTAACCCACAGCACCACCCGCGTAATAATAATAATATGACACCGATCCTGGCCCAACTACACTGGTTGCCGATTAGTTTCCAGGACCAATTCAAAGTGCAGGTTTTGAACTATAAAGCCTTAAACGGCTCAGGGCTGCAATACGTCAAGGACTGCCTCTTTCCATATGAACCTACCCAGACCCTGAGATCACCTTCTGAGGCCCTCCTTCATGTGCCTTCCCCTCAAGAGGTCCAGAGGGCAGCAACACAAGAACAGGGCCTTTTCTGCAGTGGCTTCCCTTCTGTGGAATGCTCTCCCCAGTTGAAAACGCACCTCTTCAACCTGGCCTTGGGCTGATTGACATCCGGCGCCCTTTCAAATGTGTTGTGGGAAGGGGTTTTACTGGGTTTTCTGCGCTCTTATTATTATGCGCTTTTTGGGGGACGGTTTCCGGGACTGTGGCCGCGGTCGCCTGCTGACAGCAACTGAGAGTTGGCATGATAAAACGACAAGAGAAAAGCTTTTCTCTCGTATCTCATAACGGAAAAGCTTCTGGGCATCTGGCAAAGCTTATTGAGGGAAGATTTGGGAAAGAAGAAACCAAGGACTTCTTCACGGAGCACAAACTACGGAACTCACTCCCGCAGGCTACCTTGGACTGCTTTAAAATGGGATGAAATAGATTCACGGAGGACAGGAATATCAATAGCTACTAGTTATGCTTTGCCTTCCACAGTCGGAGGCAGCGGTGCTTCTGAATACCAGCTGCTGGAAACGTCAGGAGGGGAGGTAGCAGCCTAATAATAATAATAGTAATAATAATAATTTATTATTTGTACCCCGCCCATCTGGCTGGGTTTCCCTAGCCACTCTGGGCGGCTTCCAACAAATACTAAGAATACATTAAAATCCCGCTTGTGGGTTTCCTATAAGGGACATCTGCATAAAAGTTTTAAAAAGGTAAAGGGCCCCTGGACGGTAAAGTCCAGTCAAGGGCGACTCTGGGGTTGTGGCGCTCATCTCGCTTTCAGGCTGAGGGAGCCGGCGTTTGTCCGCAGACAGCTTTCCGGGTCATGTGGCCAGCAGGACTAAACCGCTTCTGGCGAACCAGAGCAGCGCACGGAAACGCCGTTTACCTTCCCGCCAGAGCGGTACCTATTTCTACTTGCACTCTGACGTGCTTTCGAACTGCTAGGTTGGCAGGAACTGGGACAGAGCAACGGGAGATCACCCCATAGCGGGCATTCGAACCGCCGACCTTCCGAACGGCAAGCCCAAGAGGCTCTGTGGTTTAGGCCACAGCGTTGCCACTGTGAAAACAGCGACTGCCTAGGTACATAAACGCAGAGAGCTGAACGTTGTCCGAAAACTGCATTTTAATAACAGCTCCTTAAGTTAAACCAGAGGTGAAAACCAGCAGCCTCGGGACCTAGCTTTTCCCCCTTTCAATACTGAAACAGCCATCCCAACAAATGAACGAATGACGCCCCCCTCCCTTTCCTCTCTGTTCCCCCCCCCTGCCCCCGGACCCCCAGACACGGACAACTTCTGTTTCACTTTCCTGACAAATCAGCTCTAGGCACAAATCTAGTGGGAATTCCGTTCACAGTCACCAAACCCACGTCACGAGGGAGCCTACATCAAAACACCAAAATGAATCCGGAAGCCGTTGAGCCACCGCCCTACCCCACCCCTGCTCCCTTCCCCGAGTTCGTCAGAAGCCGGCCCCCTTCTTTGCGCCGCTCACGCTGGAGGGGCGCGGGGTCTGCCCGCGGGGCCCTGCTTTTCGCAGGCTGGAGAGCAGCCTCTGTTTGAAGAATCTCTCGCCGTACTCGAGTCCGCTCAGGTGCCTCAGCGCCGGGGGCATTTCCTCCCGCGAGACGCCCACATAGACGGGGATGACCTTCGCCCCCTCCCGGTGCACCGCGTGGTCGAGGTTCCACTCGGCCACCCGCCGGCACCAGGGGTCGGCCACCGAGCGGGGCGTCAAGAGGAGGATGGCCACGCGGCTCGCCTGGATGACCTCGCCCACCGCAGAGAGCTCCGGCCGCCCCGCCACGTGGTCCTGGTGCTCAACGTACCCTCGGAAGCCGTGCTCTGCCAGGAGCTGGCAGATGGCGGTCGCGACGGCGTCGTCATCCAGGCAGTACCAGAGGGAGAAGTCGTAACAGGGCGAGGGGGAGGTCATGGTCAAAGTGATGCAAAAATGTGGGGGAACGAAGAAAAACGGCAAAAAATAAAATACCGGCTAACCCTCCCTGTTCGCCCAGCCCCTACCCTCAAAAGTCCACCTGTCCCAGCTTAGAAGGGAGAGCGCCCGACGGTAACAGCTTGCCTTAAGTCTGTGCGGACGAAATGAAACAAGGCCCCGGAATGGAGAGCGGATGTCATGAAATCTGGGGAGGCAAACCGCGCCGTCGCCAAGGCGGCGTGGAACGGAGCAGCTGCTTTGGGACACATTCACAAGACCGAGCACACAGACAGTGTTTGAGTGGCGTAGCTTATGCATGCTGGAGCTGCCGCGGGCAGTGGGGGCGCGCTACGGGCCGGCTGCTCGGGGCGCTTGGTCGCTGGCCCGCCTCCCGGAGCGGGCGTCATCTCACAAGGCCCTTTGCTTCATCTCCAAGATCCCCTGCTCTAGAGTCGCTCCGGCCAGCTTGAGCTCCTCGCACTTCTCCTTGAGCAGGCTGCAGGCTATCTGGAGGCGGTGGTTCATCTCCACGTACGACTGGGTCAGCCGGTAGAGGCGCTCGCGTTTCGCCTCGGGGTCTTCGTTCTTGGTTGGGGAGGGCAAATCTGAGCGCAGGAAGAGGGAGAGAGAAAAAACAATGAAGGTGTGCTTTTCCAGGGCGGATGAAAATCAATGATTTTTAAAACGAAAAGGAGAAGGTGGATTTCTTGCATGGGACTCGAACCCACAAACTTGGGATTAAGAGTCGCATGCTCTACTGACTGAGCCATCATCAATAATAACATCATCGGCATGGCTGTGACTACAATTGTATTGCTATAAAAGGTAAAGGGACCCCTGACCATTAGGTCCAGTCGTGGCTAACTCTGGGGTTGTGGCGCTCATCTCGCTTTACTGGCCGAGGGAGCCGGCGTACAGCTTCCGGGTCTAAGCCGCTTCTGGCGAACCAGAGCAGCGCACGGAAACGCCGTTTACCTTCCCGCCGGAGCGGTACCTATTTATCTCCTTGCACTTTGACGTGCTTTCGAACTGCTAGGTGGGCAGGAGCAGGGACCGAGCAACGGGAGCTCACCCCGTCATTGCGGGGATTTGAACCGCCGACCTTCTGATCGGCAAGTCCTAGGCTCTGTGGTTTAACCCACTGCGCCACCATCCCCACAATATCAGCTGCTAAAACTAAAGCTGCCCATCTCCTCACAGCTGTCTATGTCTCTTCTTCTCCAGGGTTTCCCCCAAAGCAATCTGAGACTGAGCCTGGGTACCTTGCCTTTGTTCCTCCTGCTTCATGCCTCTCTTGGTTCTGGGAGGCAAGGCACGTGAACAAGCCCCATGGGGAAAGGGGGCTCTGGTTACCTTCGCTGGGCTCGGCCAGGAGGACGAAGACGGGGTCGTTGGGCTGGGCGCGCTGCACATCTTCGAGAATCTGCTCCGTGCTGGGGGGGTCGGGGCGCGTGGGCAGCACCACTCGCTTCTTGGCCTTGGAGGTCATTGCTCAGAAACAGATGCCGGCGGGGCACTGGAGGGAGAGAAAGGAGGATTGGGGATCAGAGGGGGCGCTCGGAGAGAGACGAGCGTGTCGTCACAATGGGGATCCCAGGGTGTCGTTCGGAGCAAGGCCGTAGCTCACCGGTAGAGCAGCTGTTGCTTTGGGTGCGAAAGGCTCCAAGGCTCAATCCCTGGCCTGCTTGCTTGAAGCCCTGGTGTGCCAGCCGGCGCACACGACAATAATTTATTATTTACACCCCCCTCATCTGGCTGGGTTTCCCCAGCCACTCTGGGCAGCTCCCAACGGAATACAGTGGTACCTCAGTTTAAGAACTTAATTCGTTCCAGAGGTCCGTTCTTAACCTGAAATGGTTCTTAACCTGAGACACACTTTCGCTAATGGGGCCTCCTGTTGCTGCTACACCGCTGGCGTGCAATTTCCGTTTTTATCCTGGGGCAAAGTTCTTAACCTGGACAACCACTTCCTGGTTAGTTTGTGACCCAAAGCGTCTGTAACCCGAGGTACCACTGTACAGTGGTACCTCGGGTTACATACGCTTCAGGTTACATACGCTTCAGGTTATAGAGTCTGCTAACCCAGAAATAGTACCTCGGGTTAAGAACTTTGCTTCAGGATGAGAACAGAAATCATGCTCTGGCGGCGCAGTGGCAGCCAGAGGCCCCATTAGCTAAAGTGGTGCTTCAGGTTAAGAACAGACCTCCGGAATGAATTAAGTACTTAACGCGAGGTACCGCTGTATTAAAAACACGATAAAACATCAAACATCAAAAACTTCCCTAAACAGGGCTGACTTCAGATGCCTTCTAAAAGTCTGATACAGTGGTACCTCTGGTTAAGAAGTTAATTCGTTCCGGAGGTCCGTTCTTAACCTGAAACAGTTCTTAACCTGAAGCACCACTTTAGCTAATGGGGCCTCCCGCTGCTGCCGTGCCGCCAGAGCACGATTTCTGTTCTCATCCTGAAGCAAAGTTCTTAACCCGAGGTACTATTTCTGGGTTAGCGGAGTCTGTAACCTGAAGCGCCTGTAACCTGAAGCATCTGTAACTCAGGGTACCACTTTATCATCACCACCAGCCAATCAGCCAATGGGAGTCATAGCCCTGCAATATTTACAGCGCCACCGATTCCTGATCTAAAGATATTTTGTCTCCTGGCATTGTTCGATCAAATGCAAATTTAATCTAAAGCAACTGGGGGCTGCAACTCCCGGTAATTTATTTCCAGATGGAGGGGAAGGCCTCTTCTCTGCTTCCCATAGTCCTATTTTATTGAGGACCATAGAACAGGGCTCATTTGAACAGGAGCTGCCAAGTCACAGAATCATAGAGTTCGGAGGGACCCCTGGGTCATCTAGACCAACCCCTGCAATGCAGGAATCTTCTGCCCAACTTGAACCCAGAACCCTGAAATTCAGAGTCCGGTGCTCTGCCAACTGAGCTTTCCCAGCTTCTTTTTATTTTTATTTCATTTTTAGGAGGGCGACAGCTCAGGGGGCAGAGCTTCTGCAAAGTCCCAGATTCAATCCCAGCCCGGGATTTTCAGGTTAAGGCTGGAGGGCTGCTGCCAGTCGGTGTAAGACAAGCCAGAAGGATCAACCATCTGATTCAGCTTCCCATTTAAACCATCGCCTGATTCGGAGCCCCACGAGGACTGGAATCTTACTTTTTTAAAAAATCAAATAAATGAAAGTGTGTAGCATCGGTTTTGCATGCAGAAAGTCACAGTTTTAATCCCCCCCCAAATGCCATGGGATCTCTAGGTCGGAGGGGAAAAGACCCCTTTCCTGAAACGGTGCAGACTCTCACGGCCATTCAGTGCTGATGGTCTGACTCTGATAACTCCCTCGCTTAATTAAAACAACAAAATTTGCACTGGTCAACCAGAGTTCCCAGAAAAATCAAACCAAAAGAAATATTTCCTGTAGTGGTCTTATTTCCGTGAAAAACAAAAACTGGAAGGAATCTTAACTTTCCCCCTTATCGGCGTGGTGGGTAAACAGCTGGACCAAATTGCCAAATCTCTCCCCCCCCCCCGCCTCCATCCTCACTCTGGCAAACCTTCTCCCCATAACCTGTCCCCTGCCCCACCGCAAATCCTTTCCTCTCAGTCCCTGCCTTCTCTCTGACCAGCCTCTCAGCATGCAAATCCACCGTGCGCTGCCCTAATAATCCTTCCACAGAACCGCAGTTGAATTAAATTTGCGGATTCGTGATGGGTGTGTGTGTGTGTGTGTGTGTGTTTGTGCCTGCTGCTATATTTTGGGTGGAAAGGGATTTTCGGGGGGGGGGGAGGAAGGGAGGAGAGGACAGTTGTACGGATAAATCCTATCTTCTTTTCTTTCCAAAAAATTCTCCGCTTCCCCCCCAACCCTCCCCGCAGGATGGTTAGAAAGGACAGCCCATTCATCCGAAAGGGGTTCGAGAACATTCAGTCAAAGCTCTGCAGTGTCTGTGCGAAGAAGGGGCCCGATGCAAGACGCGTGCAGGGTTGGGGGGGAGAGAGATCAGGGAAATATATATATATATATATATATATATATATATATGGAAGAAAAAGAAGAGAGAATATAACGGTTCTGCAGATACCACACCCACCACCCTTTTTGCAAACTGCAGCCTCTATTTTCTGTCCTTCGCAAACCAAGACTCCTTTCTGGTCCGTCCGTGTTTCCCCCACCACTAAAACCGCCCCCCTAACCAACATTGCTTTTCTTCAAACACCCCAGGGGGCTATTTTTCCTGTTCTTTACAGTCCCCCCCACCACAAAACCCCCTCAATTTTCACCACCCAGCCCTGATTATGACATCTCACCTCTCCATCATCTCCATCAAGACCTTTCCTGCTTCGACGCCAACCCCCCACCTCCCGGTTTTCTCTTTACCTAATTCCCCCCCCACTCCAAGTTTCTCTTCCCCCTCTCCCCAGATTCCTCCCACTTCCCCCCCAATACACACAAGTCACCCCACCTAGGCGCTGTCAAACACACCCGCCGCCTCCCGTCTCTAAGCCTCTCAAGGAACGTCTATTGCAGCTTATTCAGCGTCCCCCCCCAAAAAAACCCCCAAACAAACCCACACCTGGCCCTATTAGTTTCCCACCCCTCTTTCTTCAAACAGATCTCTTCCTCCATTGTCCCACCTGCACCCTCCTTTTAGACCCCCCCCCCCATTCCCTTCATCTTCTGGGCTTTTTCTGCATCTCCACCCCCCTTAATAATAATAATAATAATAATAGCACCCCACCATCAATTATTTCTATCCTTGTTCATTTCGTCCTGCTCCCCCCCCCACAAAAAACCCCAATATTCCACCCCATAGCAGCCTTCCCCTTCTCCTTTCATCAACCCCCCCATGTTATCTAACCATTAGCAGCAACCACAAAAGTCCCCCCAAGGGGGGGAAAAATGCTTACTGCCTATCCTCTCCCCCCCCCAATAAAAACACCAATTTTCTCCCCTGTAGCCCATTGGGGGCACTTGACACGTCGCCCACCCCCCACCCAAGAAGAGTCCCGCCCCCCCAATAACCATAATAGTTCCTGCGCCCCCCCAAAAAAACCACTCCCACCAAAAAAAACACCCACTTACCTCTCCCCCCCCAAGTAGGACCCGTTTTCCTCCTCCCTTCTCTGCCCCCCAAGTCAAAAGCCCCCACCCCACATAATTTAAGGCCCCCCCACATATTTGCGACCCCCCCCAAAAAACCATATTATACCCCCCAAAAATAGGACCCATTTCTCCCCCCCCACAAGTCCACAAAGGTTTAACCCCCCCCCCAGGTTAACCCCCCCAAAAAAACCCTCCCCCTCCCCCAGGTAGCCCCCCTTCCTTCCTCACCTGCTCTTCCTCCCTCCTCCTCCTCCTCACCTGAATCCCTCCCTCCCTCCTGGCCCCGCCCCTCCTTTGGGCCCCGCCCACTTCCTCCTGGGGAGGGCAGCGACTTCCGCTTTCCGGCCGCCGCCGCCTCACTTCCGGTGGTTGGGCTGTTTTTCTATTGAGCGAAGAGCGGCGCTCTATTCCTCCGGCGTGCGTCTCTATGGCCCCTCTGTTGCCAAGGCGGGCGAGCTGCGGATGGGAGCGTAGAGCTAGGGAAGGGGAGAAAAGGGTAGAGGGGTAGGTCTCGCGGCGGAACGGCGAGACCGAATGAGAACGTTGCTATTCTACAGTTGCCATCAAAAATGTTCCACTGCAAATCGGGTTTATTATCAAAATGCAAGTGGTTTCTCTCCAAATTCAGCTGAAAATGCAACTTTGCTCCTTGCAGACAGCTGGAAGTCTGCGCATTTTGATACTAAACATGATCCGCAAAGGGGAGGAAGGGTTTGGGTCATTTTTGATGGCAACTGAATGTGAAGTATTTTGTTCGTATATCTGCGTGTGTATTATGTATATTTCATTGACATGTTTGAAATGTCTGGGGAAACCCATGTCGAAAGGGAAGATTTTTTAAATTCTTTAAAAAAATACCTTCAAACCTTTTGAAATACGGCAAGCCTAACTCAGCACAAAAGAATATACTGAATTGTTTCAGACGTTAGAAGCTGCCTTAAACAGCCAAATCATCGCCCCATCTAGAATTGCAGAAGGGGCCCCTAGAGTCATCTAGTCCAGCCCGCTGAAAATGCAGGAATCTTTTGCCCAGCGTGGGGCTCACGTACCCTCCAAGCATCCTGATTTTCCAGGGACGGTCCTGGATAACAGTGTTTCTGATTTGATTCTGGAATCTCCCGGTTCCTTTTCTCCTCCCTTCCACATCTGGGAGAACAATTAAAAGTGGAGTGTCTGTATGTGCCAAAACTGGGTCCCGGGCATCCCTACATCTCGGCTGCGCAATTGAAAGAAAATACAGCAGTCCCTTGGTTCTCAAATGCCTTGGTACTCAAACAACTTGGAACCCAAACACTGCAAACCCGGAAGTAAGTGTTCCGGTTTGCAAACTTTTTTCAGAAGCCAAACATGCTCCGTTTTGAGTGCCACGCTTCCGTTTTGAGTGTTACACTGAGGTCTGTCTGTTTTTGCTATTTATTTTGCATTTTTGTTTATGGCTTTTTTGTTTTTGTGACTGTGTGGAACCCAGTTCAGCTACTGATTGATCGTGTAACCTCAGTACATTGTTTATTGCTTTCATTTTATGGATCAGTGGTCTCGTTGGATAGTAAAGTTCATGTTAAATTGCTGTTTTAGGGGTTGTTTTAAAAAGTCTGGGACGGATTAATCCGTTTTGAATTCCTTTCTATGGGAAAGCGAGCCTTGGTTTTGGAACGCTTTGGTTTTGGAACGGACTTGCGGAGCGGATTAAGTTTGAGAACCAAGAGACCACTGTAGTAAAAAGCACAGGCTGTTCAGGAAATCACTCTCCACAGTATCCAGCGATTTATGTTTCTTTTTTGTGGTTTTTTAAAAAAGTAATAAAATAATTTAGAGGAAGAAGAGGAGGAAAATCACAGGGACTACCCTGCAAGGTCGAGGTTTTTATTGGCCAACTTTTACACCAAAGGGAGACATCAAATTAGAAAACAAGGTCCTTTCCCGGCAGCCAACTGCCACTTTCACAGCTCTCCGCATCAAAACGACCGGACCTTCTTGAGTTTGTTTTCCTGCCAAATGTTCAGCTTCCGCAACTTCTGCCAATATTCATGGGTCTCCGGGTCCAGCTCCTCCAGTTTCTTAGGGGGCCCGAGGTGCATCTGGAAAAGCCTGGAAGGGAAAGGCGACGGGGTGAGCCGAGAAAGCGGGAGAGAGAATTGCAAGAGCCAGCCTGGTGTGACGGTTGCTGTAAACAAAAAAATGTCCTTTTTCCTTATGGGGTACGCAAGAGGCCATATAGAGTCCTTACATAGGTTTCCTATTGGTAGGAGAAAATAACAGAGGGAAACCAGAGAATATTGAGAAGCAAAGCAGCTAGTAAGCTTGATCTTTATTGATGTGTTGCAACAGGGTGCTCCCCTCGCCTGCAGGAGAGAAGAGGGACCCAGAAAAATGGCGTGCAAGGCCTTATAAAGACTTTTGAAATTACCACCCTGTAGATCAAGACCACCCCCAGAAACATCACACATACATCACAGAAGGGGTGTAACCTAAGACCACCCCTCAGGTACATCACAGAAAAGGCGGTCTACAACAGAAATTTGAATATTGTTTTTCTCCTGTCCTTGTTTATCTCCTGTCTGGCAGGTCACTTGATTGGATTTCCTGGGGAGCCTGGCCAGTCTTTTGTAGTGATAAATACTTAGTTCCTGGGCCAGGTCACAGGCTCACACCCTGTTCAAACACAGACATACCCTTAAGACAGGATTTGTGAGGAAAGAGACAATGGGGAAGTTTCCCACTTTGACCTTGCAGAGAAAAGATTTGCTCAGTTTGGGAATCAAAATGGTTCCAGGTCGGCCTTCCTGTGCTGATCTATGTATGTGCTTGGTTGGTACGCTTATGAACATTACCATACATCTAAGACCATAAAATTCCTATCACACGGTCGAGAGCGCATCATTGCGCCTAGAGGCTAATCTTCCCTCAGTAGAATGATGGATCTGGTGCAGGACACTCAACTCTTGGCTTCGCCTAAACTCAAATCCCCCCCAGTCTAATATCCCTAGCACTGCAAGATCCCAAAAGCGCCTGGACTGAAATTGTCTATCAAAAACTTCCCTCTTGAGGTTTATCCCCGCAACAGCTACTCACTTTGGGTTTTAGTAAAACAAACAGTCTAATTTGTCAGCGCCTAAATGATATTGGAGGGACGCGGGTGGCGCTGTGGGTTAAACCACAGAGCCTAGGACTTGCTGATCAGAAGGTCAGCGGTTCGAATCCCCGCAATGACGGGGTGAGCTCCCGTTGTTCGGTCCCTGCTCCTGCCAACCTAGCAGTTCGAAAGCACGTCAAAGTGCAAGTAGATAAATAGGTACCGTTCCGGCGGGAAGGTAAACGGTGTTTCCGTGCGCTGCTCTGGTTCGCCAGAAGCGGCTTCGTCCTGCTGGCCACATGACCCAGAAGCTGTACGCCGGCTCCCTCGGCCAGTAAAGTGAGATGAGCGCTGCAACCCCAGAGTCGGCCACGATTGGACCTAATGGTCAGGGGTCCCTTTACCCTTAAATGATATTGAGCGTCAGAACAGCTTGGCCACAATAAGGACATTTTGCCCATGGCATGACTGTTTTCCACCTTCCCATTTCGACTCTCTGGCACCCTCTCTGCATCACCTAGCAATTCCAAAATATAGACATGTTTTTACTCTCCCAAGATTGAATGTCTTGCCTTCGGCTGGACTTGAGGGACGATTCCAACAGATCCCACACAAAAAACGTCCCTGTGGAGATGGCGGTCCTGAATCGGTGGCACATGCCCTTCTGGCTTGCCCTCTTGATAAAGACTTGAGGAATGAGATTATCACCCCTCTTTTATCGTCCATCCCGGGTCGCCCAGCCACTGCCCCAGTGTCCTTTCTCCTGGCAGATCAAGATGAGCAGGTGACAGCAAAGGTTGCAAGGTTTTTCGCTGGGGCAATCAGAAGAAGATCCACTATTTGACTATTGATTCCAAACCCTTACTTCTATGCTATGGATTCAGTATCAAAAGTATTCTTGGCTACCAGATATATTTCAGGCATGGGGGTGGGGGTGGGGGCAGAGACCTTTCCGAAAAAGCTGTTCCTCTGATTCAAAACAGGAAATCTGAGGTTCCTCAATGCACCGCCCCCCGAATCTCTATCTGTTTGCACACATCCTGTGGACTAGAAACTTGATTTGTTAATTTAAAAAAATAATGTCTGCATTTCTACAGAAGGTTGGCTCTTTGTCTGCCGCAAACTCACCATTCCGGATATTCAGAGTCCGGCTTCAAAGCGACCTCTGGGCCTTCCTTGTAGATGTTGACCCCCACAGCATGGGTGGTAAGGATCGCGGCGTCTTTGCAGACTTCGGGACCCTTCATGTCTTCTTTGGCGGGGCCCTTCCCTCTGATCTTTACACCTGGATGAAAACAGAAAGAGAAGGGAAATGATCCTTAATGAATTGGGGGAGAAATGTTGCCTCCATTGTCCTTGAGGTTGCCCGGAACGGACCAAAGAGGAGCAGGTCTTAAAATTGGTTGGGAAACAAAAGACCTCTATGAGACACTGGGCAATAGATATAGGACATAATATAGATTTTAATCTCTGGGGGGAACTCTGGAAGAGCGATCTGAAGCCTACAGCATGTTATTCCTTGAAGGAGAACTACCTGAAAATGATTTACACATGGTCTTTTACTCTGAGTAGGCTTCCTAAGATGTATAAGACGGAATCGGATAAGTGCTGGAGATGCAATGAGAATGAGGGTATATTCTATCATATGTGGTGGAACTGTAAAAGGGTATTGGGGAAATAATTCATAATGAATTGAAAAAATATTTTTTAAAGCACCCCCCCAAAAAAAACCCAACAGAGTCCTTTCTGTTGGGAATAATTCAGATGGAAATTCTCAGGTGTCAAAAAAGACTATTTATGTACGCAGCAACTGTGGCCCATGTTTCGTTAGCCCAAAAATGGAAAACGAGCGAGGTTGCGACTAAAGAAGAATGCCAACTTAAGCTGATGGAATATGTGCAGCTTGCGGACCTAACATATCGAATAAGAGAACGAAGAACATACATTCAGAGAAGATTGGAAAACGTTTCCTGAATATATGGGAAATGATTGTGTACAGCTGAAAAGGCCGGTAGCATTTAGAAAACAAGTTTTGATGGATGCAATAACGGAGAACCGAATGGTATAGTTTTTGTAAAATATATGCAGGGATTTATGATATACACAATGAACCATGGAAAGAGAAAAAGGGAAGTCACTGATATCTTAAAGGTAAAGGGACCCCTGACCGTTAGGTCCAGTCGTGACCGACTCTGGGGTTGTGGCGCTCATCTCGCTTTACTGGCCGAGGGAGCCGGCGTACAGCTTCCGGGTCATGTGGCCAGCAGGACTAAGCCGCTTCTGGCGAACCAGAGCAGCGCACGGAAATGCCGTTTACCTTCCCGCCGGAGTGGTACCTATTTATCTACTAGCATTTTGACGTGCTTTCAAACTGCCAGGTTGGCAGGAGCTGGGACCGAGCAACGGGAGCTCACCCTGTCGCGGGGATTTGAACCGCCGACCTTCTGATCGGCAAGTCCTAGGCTCTGTGGTTTAACCGACAGCGCCACACACGTCCCCACTGATATCTTAAGGATGTATAAATGAGTATTTTAAACTGCAAAGCAGGAAACTTAATAAAAATTACATGCTGTATAAAAACAACAACAGCAAGAGACGATCACTTCATTTACTCAATTCACATCCCTCCTTCCTTCTCCAAGGAGCTAGGCCTGCCTCCCCTTGCAACAAGCCTGCAATGTGGGGTGCGGCGCATGGGGAAAAGGAAGGAAGCAGAACCTCCACAGTGCGGTGCAGTCTACCTGCAAATTGGCCAATACAAGGAGCTTGGGGGGGTGGGCTTTCTGGAGAGAATCTGACCAGCCAGGAGACTGGGCTGGGTGGCCCCCCTTTTTGGGGTTGGTTGGAGGGGGTTTTCGGAGAAGGGTTGCCCTCTGACCATGTGCAGAGTTCCCCCAGCCAGCCTCCCTTTTAGGGGGGAAGGAAGGAAGCAGAACCTCCACAGTGCAGTGCAGTCTACCTGCAAATTGGCCAATACAATACAATACAACAAAACACATTGGCCCTCTGACCATGTGCAGAGTTCCCCCAGCCAGCCTCCCTTTTAGGGGGAAAGGAAGGAAGCAGAACCTCCACAGTGCGGTGCAGTCTACCTGCAAATTGGCCAATACAATGCAATACAATGTCTACCTGCAATATTGTCTACAGTCTGCCTGCAAATTGGCCAATACAATACAACACATTGGTCCTCTGACCATGTGCAGAGTGCCCCCAACCAGCCTCCCTTTTAGGGGGAAAGGAAGGAAGCAGAACCTCCACAGCGCAGTGCAGTCTACCTGTAAATTGGCCAATACAATACAATACAATACGTTACCTGCAACGTTGTCTAGTGTCTACCTGCAAATTGGCCAATACAACACACTGGCCCTCTGACCATGTGCAGAGTTCCCCCAACCAGCCTCCCTTTTAGGGGGAAAGGAAGGAAGCAGAACCTCCACAGTGCGGTGCAGTCTACCTGCAAATTGGCCAATGCAATACAGCACACTGGCCCTCTGACCATGTGCAGAGTTCCCCCAGCCAGCCTCCCTTTTAGGGGGAAAGGAAAGAAGCAGAACCTCCACAGCGCGGTGCAGTCTACCTGCAAATTGGCCAATACAATGCAATACAATACAATACGTTACCTGCAACATTGTCTAGTGTCTACCTGCAAATTGGCCAATACAATGCAATACAATACAATACAACAAAACAAAACACATTGGCCCTCTGACCATGTGCAGAGTCCCCCCAACCAGCCTCCCTTTTAGGGGGAAAGGAAGGAAGCAGAACCTCCACAGTGCGGTGCAGTCTACCTGCAAATTGGCCAATACAATGCAATACACTGTCTACCTGCAATATTGTCTACAGTCTACCTGCAAATTGGCCAATACAATACAACACACTGGCCCTCTGACCATGTGCAGAGTTCTCCCAACCAGCCTCCCTTTCAGGGGAAAAGGAAAGAAGCAGAACCTCCACAGCGCGGTGCAGTCTACCTGCAAATTGGCCAATACAATACAATACAACAAAACAAAACACATTGGCCCTCTGACCATGTGCAGAGTGCCCCCAACCAGCCTCCCTTTTAGGGGAAAAGGAAGGAAGCAGAACCTCCACAGCGCGGTGCAGTCTACCTGCAAATTGGCCAATACAATGCAATACACTGTCTACCTGCAATATTGTCTACAGTCTACCTGCAAATTGGCCAATGCAATACAACACACTGGCCCTCTGAGCATGTGCAGAGTCCCCCCAACCAGCCTCCCTTTCAGGGGAAAAGGAAAGAAGCAGAACCTCCACAGCGCGGTGCAGTCTACCTGCAAATTGGCCAATACAATACAATACAACAAAACAAAACAAAACACATTGGCCCTCTGACCATGTGCAGAGTGCCCCCAACCAGCCTCCCTTTTAGGGGAAAAGGAAGGAAGCAGAACCTCCACAGCGCGGTGCAGTCTACCTGCAAATTGGCCAATACAATGCAATACACTGTCTACCTGCAATATTGTCTACAGTCTACCTGCAAATTGGCCAATGCAATACAACACACTGGCCCTCTGAGCATGTGCAGAGTCCCCCCAACCAGCCTCCCTTTTAGGGGAAAAGGAAGGAAGCAGAACCTCCACAGCGCGGTGCAGTCTACCTGCAAATTGGCCAATACAATGCAATACACTGTCCACCTGCAATATTGTCTACAGTCTACCTGCAAATTGGCCAATGCAATACAGCACACTGGCCCTCTGACCATGTGCAGAGTTCCCCCAACCAGCCTCCCTTTGCAAAGCCCCCCTACCGGGATCCTGGCTTACCGCCGGCCTTCTTGGCGTAGCTGCGGAGCCCCGGGCCGGGCCAGAGGACGGTGCGGGCCGGGGAGAGGCGGAGCACGGCCCGCAGCTGCAACCCGGAGAGAGCCATGAGCGCGGAGAGGCTGCCCGGGCTCCGCGGAGGCGCACGGAGTCTGCGCGGGAGCCGGAGAGCATCCTGGGAAATGTAGTCCGCTTCTTTGAATTTTTTTATTTTTTTGCAACGCCGAATGCAATTGCGTTGGACCGCCTGTTCCTGATGAGGTGGCTTGTTTTATTGATAACATTTTATTAATTTTCAAAAATAAAAACAGCAGTAAAAACATCATAGACAATTTTTTATTATTTTATTTTTTGAAGTCCTGATGAACTCTATTTCTCTCTCTCTCTCTTTATATATATATATACATTGCACATTGCAATTAGCAGAGACTCCTGATAATGTGTCTTGTTTTATTGATAACATTTTCTTAATTTTCAAAAACAAAAAAACAAATAAAAACAACAGTAAAAAAATCATAGACAAATTTTTATTATTTTATTTTATTTTTTGAAGTTGTGATGAACTCTCTCTCTCTCTCTATATATATATACATTGCACATTGCACATTGCACATTGCAATTAGCGGAGATTCTATGGCTATTTGTATTGGCTGCACAGGGTGATATAATCCGATATTAGAAATACTCAGAATAGACCTATTGATGAATTCCAGCATTAGAAATACTCAAGAGTTAGAGCTATTAATGGAGACTCTAGCCCTTAAATTATATTGGCTGCATCAATTCCAGTATTGGGAATACTCAAGAGTTAGACCTATTGGAATTAATGGAGACTACAACCATTAAATTATATTGGCTGCATTTTTTGTTGTTGTTGTTTAGTCGTTTAGTCGTGTCTGCCTCTTTGTGACCCCCTGGACCAGAGCACGCCAGGCCCTCCTGTCTTCCACTGCATCCCGCAGTTTGGTCAAACTCATATTAGTAGCTTTGAGAACACTGTCCCACCATCTCGTCCTCCGTCGTCCCCTTCTCCTTGGGCCTCCATCTTTCCCAACATCAGGGTCTTTTCCAGGGAGTCTTCTCTTCTCATGAGGTGGCCAAAGTATGGGAGGCCTCAGCTTCAGGATCTGTCCTTCCAGTGAGCACTCAGGGCTGATTTCCTTCCGAATGGAGAGGTTTGATCTTCTTGCAGTCCATGGGACTCTCAAGAGTCTCCTCCAGCACCAGAATTCAAAAGCATCCATTCTTCGGCCATCAGCCTTCTTGATGGTCCAGCTCTCACTTCCATACATCACTACTGGGAAAACCAGAGCTTGAACTATACGGACCTTTGTCAGCAAGGTGATGTCTCTGCTTTTTAAGATGCTGTCATTGCTTTTCTCCCAAGAAGCAGGCGTCTCTTAATTTTGGGACTGCTGTCACCATCTGCAGTGATCATGGAGCCCAAGAAAGTAAAATCTCTCACTGCCTCCATTTCTTCCCCTTCTATTTGCCAGGAGGTGATGGGACCAGTGGCCATGATCTTCGTTTTTTTTTTTTTGATGTTGATCTTCAGACCATATTAAACTCCTTGGACAATAACAACACAAAAAACAGCGGCCATTTGTTGTGGACAAAGGACAGCTGGACATATAAAGGGCCCCATTACCTTCAGTAGCTTGGGGCCTCATCAAACCTAAATCCGGCCCTGGAAAGGGTTCATGCGGCCCCCCGTTAAGTTTCCAACAAGGGAACTTGGCCCTCGGGCTCTAAAAGGACCCCAACCCGACCTTGTTCTGTGCGTTTTCTTCTAAGCAGAACGGTGCAACGTTCTGGGTTTGTTCCGATATTTTAAAATTCACAATAAGGATAACGTTCAACTCTGGGTCTTGTTAACGGACAAATCCGAGGGCTCCCTTGGACAAAAACAAAGACACCAACCAGGATTTCTTGGAGCAAAAGAGCAGCCTGTAGGCTTGGCCTTTATTGATCTGTTGCAACAGGGTGCTCCCCTCGCCTGCAGGAGAGAGGAGGGACCCAGAAAAATGGTGTGCAAGACCTTATAAAGACTTTTGAAATTGCCACCCTGTAGATGAAGACCACCCCCAGAAACATCACACATACATCACAGAAGGGGTGTAACCGAAGACTACCCCTCAGATACATCACACCTACATCACAGAAAAGGCGGTCTACAACAGAAATTTGAAGGTTGTTTTTTTCCTGTCTGGCAGGTTACTTGATTGGATTTCCTGGGGAGCCTGGCCATTCTTTTGTAGTGATAAATACTTAGTTCCTGGGCCAGGTCACAGGCTCACACCCTATTCAAACACAGACATATCCTTAAGACAGGATTTGTGAAGGAAAAGACAAGGGGGAGGCTTTTCCAGTTTGACCTTGCAGAGAAAACATTGGCTCAGTTTAGGAATCAAAATGGTTCCAGGTCGGTCTTCCTGTGCTGATCTATGTACGTGCTTGGTTGGTGCACTTATGAACATTACCATATATCTAAGACCATAAAATTCCTATTACACTATCCCTGCCGAAAGGAAGGTCTGTTTAGGAGAAGGCGTTTTCCTCGTTGATATTTTGCTGACATATGAAAGACAACGATGCCCCATCATGGATTTTTAAACAGAATCTGATCCCCCGGCTCCCTAAAAGGCAACTTGATCTGCTTGCAAAGAGATCTTCCGAAAGCCCGGTGAAAGAAAGCAGGTTAAAGAGGAGAGAGGCGTCTTATTACGACCAGAAAGAGAGAGGATTCGCTCCCCGGTTTGATCTTCAAAGCAAATTTCGTCAGAGAGGGAGCTTCTTCGGCCCCAAACCGTCGCAGGGGTATCTTTCTACCCCCTTCGAAAAGGTCAAGCTGACTCAAGTAGGTTTTTGCTTTTCAAATGCGTGTGCGTGCATATATATTTTAATCAAAGCAATCTGCAAGCTTCTGGGTCACACAGGAATCTTCTCCATGCTCAAAAGGGCCACTTCGGCTCTCTGTTTGACCCAGTGGAGGGTCCAGCTGATTCAGGTAGGCTTTGGCTTTTAAATGCATGTGTGTGCATATATATTTGGATAAAAGCAATCTGCAAGCTTCTGGGTGACACAGGACTCTTCTCTGCACTCAAAAGGGTTACCGCCACTCTCTGTTTGACCCAGTGGAGGGTCAAGCTGATTCAGGTAGCTTTTGATTTTTGAATGCATGTGCGTGCATATATATTTCAATAAAAGCAATCTGCAAGCTTGTGGGTGACACAGGATTCTTGTGGGTGACACAGGATTCTTCTCCGCGATCAAAAGAGCCACCACCGCTCTCTGTCTGACCCAGCGGAGGGTCAAGCTGATTCAGGTGAGTTTTGCCTTTTAAATGCATGTGCGTGCGTATATATTTTGATAAAAGCAATCTGAAAGCTTCTGGGTGAAACAGGATTCTTCTCCACGCTCAAAAGGGCCACTTCGGCTCTCTGTTTGACCCAGTGGAGGGTCAAGCTGATTCAGGTATGTTTTGCTTTTTGAATACATGTGTGTGCGTATATATTTTGATAAAAACAATCTGAAAGCTTCTGGGTGAAACAGGATGCTTCTCTGCTCTCAAAAGGGCTGCCTCGGCTCTCTGTTTGACCCAGTGGCTGATCAGTCTTTTGGAGGCTGGTGGGAGCACCGTGCAACCAAGAAAACTACACCTCCCAGAATCCTTTATTCCTTTCTTTTCCCCTCCTCCCCACACATGCTCAATCCACAGGGACAGAAAAGACCCAACAGGAAGAAAAAGAAGTTCAGAGAAAGGATTTGCAAGTTGCAAGGGGTAGAAAAACCAAACAACAGCAACAAACAATGCCCTGACCCGGAATGAGCGGGCCGGATCCTGCTTGCAAAAAGCACCAAAACCTGCACGTTTGCAAAGCTCCTCCTGGTCGCTCCTCCTCTGCAGCAACAACAAAAAAGTTTTCCAGAAAGTGAGTTTTTTCCCCTTAAAAAGTTTGCATCCGCTTCGTTTTGCTTGTAAACCGTCTGAAATGCAACCAAAACAGTGTGAAATAATCTGGCAAGTTTATAGATTTGTTACACATCAAGCCAGGCAAAAACTAATTCAATCTGAATTTAAAAAATTTGGGTGGTTTGATGGCAACGACTGGCAACTTTCCTATATCTGAGTTCTGTGTTTTTGTTTAATTTTTGGGTGGGTTTAGCTGTGTCCGTTTCAGTCCTTTGGTTTGTAAATACTTTAAATAACAATAACCCTGTCTACTCCCAAGTGAACAAGCCACACATAACCCAGAATTCAATGCTTGCTTTTTTTTTTAAAGGCTTGCAAAGCGTCGCAACTCAGGTCTGACTTCAATCACCTGGGAGTAAGCGCTCCGCCCTTGAATTCAGTAAGGCTTACTTCTGAGTAGACGGGGTTAGACTTCCACCTTAAGGCTGCAATTGGAGGCACATGTTGGATGTGGGAATCATTGGGAGTAAACATGCGTGGGTTTGCCTTGTGAAAAAGCACGCCCGGAATTTGGAATTCTGCTTGCAAAACCATTGATAGCTGCAAATATCTCTTAATTTCTCAAATGCCTGGGGAACATTTATTGTTGTTTTTTTGAAAAAAATAAAATAGATGAGTCCTGTTCTCCGAAAGAAAATCTGCAGACGGCAACCAAAATAATAATAATAATAATAATAATAATAATAATAATAATAATAATAATTTTTATGTATACCCCACCCTCCCCAGCCAAGGCCAGGCTCAGGGCAGCTAACAAGTTGAATGAATACAATTTAAAAACAAGATAAAATACAACATTAAAATATTGAAACATTAAAATATTAAAATGCAGCCAAATTGTGCCTTTTCCTTCCTTTTCTCATCCCTGAAACCATTACCTGTCAGTTATCTGTTGTCTTGCTCTTTTAGCCGCCCTTCCCAAATTTAATTGAATTTAATTGATTCGACCACTGTTAGCAAAACTTCTAAGTGCTTTTACAGGAAGGGTTGGAACGACCTGCGAAGGATGAGTTGAAAAACCATTGGAAACGTTTTTTTAAAAAAATAAAAGGCGGCAAAAAAATTAAAATCTGCAGTAAAGTAAAAAGTGAAAACATGTCGGGGCAGTTTTGCCTGAACCTGAAACATTTCGAGCCGATTATCTTAGCGTATATCGGTGCCTGAAGCACGTTGCAGTTGTCCAAAATTGCAAGGAAGTTCAGTAAATTATAATATTTTTGGCTACTGTGAGAAAAAAAATACTGGGCTAGATTGGTTTACTGCATTTATACCAAACCTTTTCTTCTTAAAACAGTGTGTCTTAAAACAGTGTGTCTTCCCTGAGCCTGGGCCCATTTAAATCCCAAAAACAACCCTTCGAGGCATCAGCCCCCCCCAGCAGTGCTAGAATCTCAGATACAGTGGTCCCTTGGTTCTCAAACTTAATCTGTTCCGGAAATTCCGTTCCGAAACCAAAGCGTTCCAAAACCAAGGCGGGCTTTCCCATAGAAAGCAATGCAGAATGGATGAATGCGCTCCGGACTTTTAAAAACAACCCCTAAAACAGCAATTGAACATGAATTTTACTATCTAGCGAGACTATTGACCCATAAAATGAAAGCAATGAACAATGTACTGCAGTCACACAATCAATCAGTAGCTGAATTGGGTTCCGCACAGTCGCACACACAAAAAGAGCCGCAAAAACGCAAAATAAATAGCAAAAACAGAGAGATCTCGGTGTAGCACTCAAAACGGAAGCGTAACACTCAAAACAGAGCATGTTCGGCTTCCGAAAAAGGTTTGCAAACTGGAGCACTTCCTTCCGGGTTTGCAGCGTTTGGGTTCCAAGTTGTTTAGGAACCAAGGCGTTTGAGAACCAAGGGACCACCGTATAACAAAAATACAAAACCGTGTGAGCGTCCTCAAGTCTGTTCCACTCGTCCATTTCCACATTCCAATCTGCAACATCTGTATTTATTTTTTTAAAAAATGCTGTTCTACATTTAGGATAAACCCTAGAAATTAGTAAACGCTAGGGTTTGGGTTATTTGTAATGCGGGAGGAGAATGCAGGCTGCAAATTAATTCCTAGGGTCAGTGAAGAGGAAACGTAACCATTTTTGTACATTTTTGCTAATTTTACCGGGGTAACCTGCGGGATTTGTAGCACAGACCCGCAAGGAACTTCACAGCGAGGTGGGTGGTGGGATTTGAATTCGGGTCTCCCTGGAGCCCGGTCTTGTATGCCCGCTTTCGTTTTCAAGTGTAGGGCTATTCTTTCCCCCATCATGACCGACAGTGAGATGGACTTCAAGTCGGAGGCGAATTCGGTGACTGACCCCCCAGAGACCCTCTCCATGGAGTTAGAGGAGCGCATGGCGACAGACCCCGATGCCCCCGGAAAACCCGGAACAGACGCTTCTTCCATCTGGGAACAGCCCGGTCCGTCTCCCGGCCGTCTGCAAGCCCCCATTCCAAAAGCAGACTCCGGGATCTCCGAATCGGCGGTGCCCGAGACCCAGAGCGGCTCAGATATTGCTGAACGATCCAATTGGCTTTTGAATCCGCCAGATTCCAGCCCCCGAGCTTGCAAGCAAGCGGTCAGCCAAGGCTGCAGGTAAAACCCGTTTTTAAACTTCATACAAGTCCCCGCCGCAAAGCAGGAATCGGGATGGCCTTTCCCGTTCCACTGAAATGCTGCGCTGTCTTTGGGGAGGTCGATCCTGGCGCGAAACACGGCCCCCCGGGATGGTTGAAGTGGGGCAGACCGCCACGGCACAGGACTCCCGGGCCCCCAAATGCTGCCAGAGGAGGTTCAGAGTTCTCGTATCGTCCCATACGAGTCTGCCTGGGTTTTGAGGTCATTGGAGAGGCCCCTCTCTCGGTTCCGCTTGGTGAGGACGAAGAACAGGGCCTTCTCGGTGTTGGCTCCTCTGAGGCAACTTTGGAACTCCCTGCCTAGGGAAACCAGGCAAGCTCCCTTCTCGTTGTCCTTCCGGTGGCAGCTGAAAACCTTCCTGTTCCACCAACAGGCTCTTGGGAGCTGATGTGTGATATTCTGATTAAGGGTGGTATAAGGATTTAAAGGGATTTAAAGGTCTAAACCACAGAGCCTAGGGCTTGCTGATCGGAAGGTCGGCGGTTCGAATCCCCGCAAAGGGGTGAGCTCCCGTTGCTCGGTCCCTGCTCCTGCCAACCTAGCAGTTCGAAAGCACGTCAAAGTGCAAGTAGATAAATAGGTACCGCTCCGGCGGGAAGGTAAACGGCGTTTCCGTGCGCTGCTCTGGTTCTCCAGAAGCGGCTTAGTCCTGCTGGCCACATGACCCGGAAGCTGTACGCTGGCTCCCTCAGCCAGTAAAGCGAGATGAGCGCCGCAACCCCAGAGTCGGCCACGACTGGACCTAATGGTCAGGGGTCTCTTTACCATTACAACTGAAATTCCCAGACGTATCTGGGATCCGTCCGTCAGAAACAAAATCAGTAAATATGCCCGGGGCAACCCATGTCAGGATCAGGGCCAGATTTAGGTTGGATGAGGCCCTCAGCTACTGAAGGTAATGGGGTCCTTTATAAGTCCAGCTGTCCTTTGTCAACAACAAATTGTCACTGTTTTTTGTGTTGAATATATGCCATATGGCCATTTATGGACCTAATAGGTATCTCAAGCCATTTGCCCGTGTTCCCTGCAACCAGTCCATGCAGAATGTAGGCACCCTATATATAGAAAGGAGCAAAGCAGTGATATTTTAGGGAGCAGGCTAGCAGGTGGGGCCCATGACTTATATCCTAGGAGCCTACGCAACACAAAACACTGTTGCTGTAGGTAGATTTTATTTTATTTGTTTTTTATCTTCTATTTTGGAAACGTACATCCAGTTTTTTCCCTTTAACTTTTTTGGGGGGCGCCAAGAGAGCGGGGCCCTAAGCTAGAGCTTGTTTAGCTTATACGTAAATCCGGCACTGGTCAGAAGTGTTGATTTTTTGGCAGAAAATCTTCAGTGCTTTCGGAGGTTTTGCAAAACGAAGCTCGACCACTTTGTAAAAAAAACAAAACAAATTTTGTGTCTGTATTTTCAATTTTTTGAAATATGGAAACAATAATAGGTAACAGCAGCAACAACAAATGGCTTTTTTAAAGGAAACAGCTAGTGCTGTGATACTTTCCTTGTAATTATCCACATGTTTTGAATCAATTTTATGTACATTTGGGCTTGCCACTTAGGCTGGGGTTTGCATATAAATTATAAAATGTACCACAAAACTTATCACTTATACAATCTTCTTTAGACTTCCGTCAGCACCTCTGATGATCCACCGTTTTAACCACTTCTTATGCATTTCTTACCTTTATATTGCCTTTACATCTCTTAACAGATCATCCTCTCCCTTCTCCATTTTTGCAATACTCCTCACAAAACTTCTTGCAAACCTACAAACGTCGTCTGATCTTCACAAATATCTTTTCAAGTAGTCCGTAAATTTACTCCAGTCTTCCGTGAATTTATGGTCCCGCCGGTTTCAAATCCTCCCTGTTAGTTTATCTAATTCTGCATAGTCCATTAGCTTCATCCTCCATTCTTCAATCATCGGTAATTCTTCTTGCTTCCATTTTTGGGCCAGTAATATTCTTGCTGCTGTTACTGCATATGAAAAGAGCTTGCATTCCTTTCTGTTTATATCACTCCCCACAATGGCCAGACACCCCTGACTTCTCAGAGGGCTCAACCTTGCTTTTCCTCCAGCAGGGGCTTAATGGAGGCGTCTCCCGAACCCGGGTCCGGGGACGCCGGCTGGACGCCGGGCCCCGGAGAAACCTTGGAGGAAAGCGACCTGCAGCCCGCAGATCCGGCTGAGCTTCTCGTAGAAATGGAAGATGCGGACGTCGTCCGGGAGGAAGAGGAGGACGCCCCGGATTCCGATCACCTACATCTTCACGGCCTCTTGACCCGCCTGCAGCGACTCAGCCCGAATTTCGAAGACCGATCGCCCACGTCCGAAGACGGTCTTCTGCCCGCCTCCGACGGCGAGGAAGGCCGAGTTTCCGAAGGCGACGGAGACCCTCTCCTGGCGCCCAAAGAGTGCCAGGGGGCCCCTTGCCCGCTCCACATCGCCACAGGGCACGGCTTGGGGGGCCCACCACGCCCGCAGAGGGGGCGAGGGCTACTGTCGGCGGAAGTCGAGAGTGAGGATTTGCTTAGCCTCCTTCGCTACGAACGAGGGCCGCCTGCCGACGCGAGCGCCGAGACGCCCCTGGCTCGCTCGGACGCGGTGGCCGGGAGCAGCCGCCCCGGGGGAATGGCGCCAGGGGAATTTGCCTCGGACAGGGCTCAGGGGGAAGGCCCCCGTCGATGGAAGGAGCCACCCCTCTCCTCCGCTGATTCCGTTTTGGGGGGACCTTCGCGCGAGGAAGAGGCGTCCTGCTCTTCAGACGTGGTGGTAAGGATCTCGCGAGGGGGCACACCTTGTCCCAGGTTGAAGCACCAATGCCAGTCACTGTAATAATAATATTTTTTATTGTTTATACCCTGCCCATCTGGCTGGGTTTCCCCATCCACTCTGGGCAGCACCCAGCAGAAAATTAAAAACACGATAAAATGTCAGACATTAAAAACCTCCCTAAACAGGGCTGCCTTCGGATGTCTTCTAAAAGTCAGGTGGTTGTTTATTTCCTTGACATCTGGTGGGAGGGCGTTCCACAGGGAGGGCGCCACCACCTAGAAGGCCCTCTGCCTGGTTCCCTGCAACCTCACTTCTCGCAGGGAGGGAACCTCCAGAAGGCCCTCAGGAGATGGACCCTGGTGTCCGGGCTGGACGATGGGGGTGGAGATGCTCCTTCAGGTATACTGGGCCATTTAGGGCTTTCAAGGTCAGCCCCAACACTTTGAATTGTGCTCGGAAACGTCCTGGGAGCCAATGTAGGTCTTTCAGGACCGGTGTTATGTGGTCTCCACTCCCAGTCCCCAGTCTAGCTGCCGCATTCTGGATTAGTTGCGGTTTCCGGGTCACCTTCAAAGGTAGCCCCACATAGAGTGCAGTGCAGTAGTCCAAGCGGGAGATAACCAGAGCATGCACTACTCTGGCCAGACAGTCCGCAGGCAGGGAGGGTCTCATCCTGCATATCAGATGGAGCTGCCCTGGACACAGAACTGACCTGCGCCTCCATGGACAGCTGTGAGTCCAAAATGACTCCCAGGCTGTGCACCTGGTCCTTCGGGGGCACAGTTACCCCATTCAGGACCAGGGAATCCGCCACACCCGCCCACCCACTGTCCCCCTAAAACAGCACTTCTGTCCTGTCAGGATTCAGCCTCAATCTGTTAGCCGCCTTCCAGTGGTGTAGACAGAGCAAGGGCCTTTAAGAGAATAAGGGAGCTTTCATTTGACTTTGCTTTTTATATGCACGCCGCCTTTCTGCGTCACAATGCACGAGGCAGTTTGCAACCTGACTAAGCAACGTTCGAAGGAGGATATAACTGACCGCCACCTTCTTGTTTCCCTCTTTGAACAGGATAAAGCGGATTTGTCGTCCTTGCCGACTTACAAGGAAGGTGAGCGAAGGAGGTTTTTTGTCCCACTCGCAGGAGGAGGCTTCTGTGTTGAGTGTCGGGTTATTTCAACATGTGGGGCTGTGTCTGGGGCATGCTGGAACCCTACCAATCTTGTTGTAAATAAAAATTTGCCCTTTTCCCTTATGGGGTATCCAAGAGCCCATATAGAGTCCTTACATACCGTATTTTTCGCCCTATAAGACGCACCAGACAATAAGACGCACCTAGTTTTTGGAGGAGGAAAACAAGAAAAAAAATATTCTGAATCTCAGAAGCCAGAACAACAAGAGGAATCGCTGCGCAGCGAAAGCAGCAATCCCTCTTGATGTTCTGGCTTCTGGGATAGCTGCGCAGCCTGCATTCGCTCCATAAGACGCACACACATTCCCCCTTACTTTTTAGGAGGGAAAAAGTGAGTCTTATAGAGCAAAAAATACGGTAGGTTCCCTATTGGTAGTAACAGAGGCCAACCAGAGAATATTGAGAAGCAAAGCAGCTAGTAAGCTTGATCTTTATGGATCTGTTGCAACAGGGTGCTCCCCTCACCCGCAGGAGAGAGGAGTGGCCCAGAAAAATGGTGTGCAAGGCCTTATATGGACTTTTGAAATTGCCACCCTGTAGATCAAGACCACCCCCAGAAACATCATACATACATCACAGAAGGGGTGTAACCGAAGACCACCCCTCAGATACATCACACCTACATCACAGAAAAGGCGGTCTAAGACAGAAAATTTGAATGTTGTTTTTCTCCTGTCCTTGTTTATCTCCTGTCTGGCAGGTTACTTGATTGGATTTCCTGGGGAGCCTGGCCAGTCTTTTGTAGTGATAAATACTTAGTTCCTGGGCCAGGTCACAGGCTCACACCCTATTCAAACACAGACATACCCTTAAGACAGGATTTGTGAGGAAAGAGACAATGGGAGATTTCCCACTTTGACCTTGCAGAGAAAATATTGGCTCAGTTTAGCAATCAAAATGGCTTCAGGTCGGTCTTCCTGTGCTGATCTATGTACATGCGGTCATGAACATTGCCATATATCTAAGACCTCAAAATTCCTATCACAATCTCATGCAAAAAGGAGGGGAGTTGCTCTCGTTCCAGGTGAAGAACTTCCCCCGTATGGACTAGAAACTTGAGGGTTGAGGGAAAGGGTTTTTTTTGCTTTGTTCCATTCCACCTTCCGTTAAGAAACGGGCCCTTTCGTCGTTTAATCCAGTCCCAGGCCCCTGCGAGCCCGAAGATCTGCTGGACGGCGTGATCTTCGGGGCCAAGTACTTGGGCTCCACGCAGCTGGTCTCGGAGAGGAACCCCCCTACCCACGTCCGCATGGCCCAAGCTCAGAAAGCAGTGGACAGGATCAAGGTGAGATCCTGGAGGAGCATCTTCCTCCAGAGATGTGTTGCTGTAGAGGCAGCTTTGGTCTAATCCAGCAAGGGATCCCTTAGCATTCCTAATTCCACCTAAGCAGAGCCTCCAGGTACAGGCGCAGTCTATCTCTCTCGGCGCCTGCTGGCAGGGGCAGAGTGGAAGAGGTTTGTGGACTTTCTGTTGGGTCACTTTGGCTGTTCACCTCTAGAAGCAGGATGCGGGGCTAAAGGGGTCTGTGGTCTGGTCCATGTTGCTCCCTCTGCCGGCCATCACTTGCCCCATGTTATTCCATTTGCCGGCCATCACTTGCCCCGTGTTGCTCCCTCTGCCGGCCATCACTTGCCCCTCTTCGCTTAATCTCCCAGCCATCACTCAGCCATCACTTGCCCCATATTGCTCCCTCTGCCAGCCATCACTTGCCCCATGCTGCTCCATCTCCCAGCCATCACCTGCCCCATGTTGCTCCCTCTGCTAGCCATCAATTGCCCAACTGTGCTTAATATCCCAGCCATCACTTGCCCCGTGTTGGTCCCTCTGCTAGCCATCACTTGCCCCACTTTGCTTAATCTCCCAGTCATCACTTTCCCCACTTCGCTTAATCTCCCAGCCATCACTTGCCCCCTGTTGCTCCCTCTGCTGGCCATCACTTGCCCAACTGCACTTAATCTCCCAGCCATCACCTGCCCCATGTTGCTCCCTCTGCTAGCCATCACTTGCCCCACTTTGCTTAATCTCCCAGCCATCACTTGCCCCATGCTGCTCCCTCTGCCGGCCATCACTTGCCCAACTGCACTTAATCTCCCAGCCATCACTTGCCCCCTGTTGCTCCCTCTGCTGCCCATCACTTGTCCAACTGCACTTAATCTCCCAGCCATCACTTGCCCCATGCTGCTCCCTCTGCCGGCCATCACTTGCCCAACTGCACTTAATCTCCCAGCCATCACTTGCCCCCTGTTGCTCCCTCTGCTGGCCATCACTTGCCCAACTGCACTTAATCTCCCAGCCATCACTTGCCCCCTGTTGCTCCCTCTGCTGGCCATCACTTGCCCAACTGCACTTAATCTCCCAGCCATCACCTGCCCCATGTTGCTCCCTCTGCTAGCCATCACTTGCCCCACTTTGCTTAATCTCCCAGCCATCACTTGCCCCCTGTTGCTCCCTCTGCTGGCCATCACTTGCCCAACTGCACTTAATCTCCCAGCCATCACTTGCCCCATGCTGCTCCCTCTGCCGGCCATCACTTGCCCCACTTTGCTTAATCTCCCAGCCATCACCTGCCCCATGTTGCTCCCTCTGCTAGCCATCACTTGCCCCACTTTGCTTAATCTCCCAGCCATCACTTGCCCCCTGTTGCTCCCTCTGCTGGCCATCACTTGCCCAACTGCACTTAATCTCCCAGCCATCACTTGCCCCCTGTTGCTCCCTCTGCTGGCCATCACTTGCCCAACTGCACTTAATCTCCCAGCCATCACTTGCCCCCTGTTGCTCCCTCTGCTGGCCATCACTTGTCCAACTGCACTTAATCTCCCAGCCATCACCTGCCCCGTGTTGCTCCCTCTGCCAGCCATCACTTGCCTGACTGCGCTTAATCTCCCAGCCCTCACTTGCCCCATGCTGCTCCCTCTGCCGGCCATCACTTGCCCCCTGCTGCTCCATCTCCCAGCCATCACTTGCCTGACTGCGCTTAATCTCCCAGCCCTCACTTGCCCCATGTTGCTCCCTCTGCTGGCCATCACTTGCCCCATGCTGCTCCCTCTGCCAGCCATTACTTGCCCCACTTTGCTTAATCTCCCAGCCCTCACTTGCCCCATGTTGCACCCTCTGCCAGCCATCACTTGCCCGACTGCGCTTAATTTCCCAGCCATCACTTGCCCCACTTCGCTTAATCTCCAGCCATCACTTGCCCCCTGTTGCTCCATCTCCCAGCCATCACCTGCCCCATGTTGCTCCCTCTGCTGGCCATCACTTGCCCAACTGCACTTAATCTCCCAGCCATCACTTGCCCCGTGTTGCTCCCTCTGCTGGCCATCACTTGCCCCGTGTTGCTCCCTCTGCTGGCCATCACTTGCCCTATGTTGCTCCCTCTGCCAGCCATCACTTGCCCCACTTCGCTTAATCTCCCAGCCCTCACTTGCCCCACGTTGCACCCTCTGCCAGCCATCACTTGCCCGACTGCGCTTAATTTCCCAGCCATCACTTGCCCCACTTCGCTTAATCTCCAGCCATCACTTGCCCCCTGTTGCTCCCTCTTCCGGCCATCACTTGCCCCACGTCTCTCCTTTCCCGACCACCCCGTCTCTCTATTTCCCGGCCATCGCTTGCCTCAAGACGTCTGCCATTGCATTACAGGCCCCCGAAGGAGAATCGCAGCCCATGACGGAGGTGGATCTCTTCATCTCCACGCAGAGGATCAAGGTCCTTACGGCCGACTCCCAGGTGCGTCCCTTGTGGGCTTCCGGGTAGCCTAGCGGCAGAGGCGGAAGCGGGGCTCGAGTTCGAGGATTCGCCAGGAATTTCCGAGTGCCAAAAACACTTGGTCAAAGCATGGCTCCTATTCCTTGTGACCCCTCTTCCTTCCCCTCTTTCCGCTCCCAGGAGGCGATGATGGACCATCTCCTGCAAACTATCTCCTACATCGCTGACATCGGGAACATCGTGGTTCTCATGGCTCGCCGGAAACTGCCTCGCCGGGGCGACGCCTCTGCCGAAAAGCAACTCTACAAGATGATCTGCCACGTCTTCCACTCAGCGGATGTGAGCCTGGGGAAATCGGGGGCCGGGGGAGAACCTCGGGGGCCGTATATGTGTGTGAGGTCCCATGTAGAAATGGAAAGGAGAATAATAATAATAATAATTTATTATTTATACCCCGCCCACCTGGCTGAGCTTCCCCAGCCACTCCGGCCGCTCCCAATCAAGTGTTAAAAACAATACAGCGTTAAATATTAAAAACTTCCCTAAACAGGGCTGCCTTCAGATGTCTTCTAAAAGTCAGATAGTTGCTTATTTCCTTGACATCTGGTGGGAGGGCGTTCCACAGGGCAGGCGCCACCACCAAGAAGGCCCTCTGCCTGGTTCCCTGTAACTTCACTTCTCGCAGGGAGGGAACCGCCAGAAGGCCCTCGGAGATGGACCTCAGTGTCTGGGCTGAATGATGGGGGTGGAGACGCTCCTTCAGGTCTACTGGGCCATTTAGAGCTTTCAAGGTCAGCCCCAACACTCTGAATTCTGCTCGGAAACGTCCTGGGAGCCAATGTAGGTCTTTCAGGACTGGTGTTATATGGTCCTGGCGGCCGCTCCCAGTCCCCAGTTTAGTTGCCGCATTCCGGATTAGTTGCAGTTTCCGGGTCACCTTCAAAGGGAGCCCCACGCAGAGCGCATAGCAGTAGTTCAAGCGGGAGATAACTAGAGCATGCACCACTCTGGCCAGACAGTCTGTGGGCAGGGAGGGTCTCATCCTGCGTACCAGATGGAGCTGCCCTGGACACAGAATTGACCTGCGCCTCCATGGACAGCGGTGAGTCCAGAATGACTCCCAGGCTGCGCATCTGGTCCTTCAGGGGCACAGTTGCCCCATTCAGGCCCAGGGAATCCCCCACACCTGCCCACCCCCTGTCCCCCCAAAACAGTACTTCTGTCTTGTCAGGATTCAACCTCAATCCGTTAGCCGGCATCCATCCTCCAACTGCCTCCAGACACTCACACAGGACCTTCACCGCCTTCACTGGTTCTGATTTAAAGGAGAGGTAGAGCTGGGAGAGGTAGAATGCAGAGAGCTGCGTTTTGAAATCAAGTTTCTAGTCCTTATGACAAGTTATAAATAGTGGAATATAGCAACGGTTTGGATTTGATTGACATCAAATCAATTTAAATCACTAGTCGGTAAGACTTGATTCAAATCATTTTCCCCCCCAGACAGACTCGTTCTTGCTGGTGTCATCTTAATATTGACAACCAGAGGAAGGTTTCTTTTTTTGGAATAATGAATTGTGAGAGCAGTTTTTACAGCAATATCAAAAATGACTGATTTGGTTTTACTATTAGAAATACATAGATAGTTACGAAATGATTGTGAGGTTTAGTAAGTTAACTGTTTATATTTGGGCAACTTTTCTGCTATACTTTATTGGAAGGGGGAAAATAATCATTTCCTTAATGACAATTTAAACAATTTATTTAACTAAAACAATGACATTATAGCGTATGTATCCATGTTTGTTAACTGATGTGGTTATACAATTTTATTTTATTAGAAAACAGACTGAGTTTTAGCACACGTGAAAAACTTGAAGCTAATCCTTATTTCCTGATGAATAGCCTTTGGACTATAATGTAACTGAAACAGAAAATCTTTAGAAAGATTTCCCCCAAAAAAGCATTTTATTTTAAAAATGCGGTTTAAATTAAAAAATCCCATTTACATTAAAAAAGCAGATTTTTTTTATTTAAATTGTATTTTTTTATTTTATTTTTTTAAAAAATTTAAAATTAAAAAATCTCATTTTTTTAAAAAAACATTGATTTTTATCGGCTCTGTTTAACAATAATAATTGTAGTCACAACCATGCTGCTGATGTTGTTATTGTTGACGGCTCAGTCAGTAGATCATGCGGCTTTTAACCCCGCGGTCCTGGGTTCGAGTTCCGCGCCGGAAACCCGCCTTCTCCTTCCGCAGGCTCCCTTGATAGCCCAAGCAATCGGCCAAGCTTTCAGCGTCGCGTACCAGCAGTTCCTGAGGGCCAGCGGCATCGACCCAGACCAGCTCCACCCCCGGCGGTGCGGCGATGACGAGGGCGACGAAAGCTTTGTCCCGGGGGAAGAGCTGTACAATGGCGATTTGGCGCACTTCTCCAAGCAAGAGAACTGTAAGGAAGTAAGGACGGATCTTTCCCCTCCTCTCCCCAGAGGTGGGTGGGCAGAGACCTCACCTGCATTGTAGGGGTTGGTCAAGATAAATAATAATAATAATAATAATAATAATAATAATAATAATAATAATAATAATAATAATTTATTATTAGTACCCCGCCCATCTGGCTGGGTTTCCCCAGCCGCTCTGGGCGGCTTCCATAAAGACCAAAAATACACTAAGATGTCACACATTAAAAACTTCCCTGAACAGGGCTGCCTTAAGATGTCTTCTGAATGTCAGGTAGTTGTTGTTCTCTTTGACATCTGGTGGGAGGGCGTTCCACAGGGCGGGCGGCACCACCGAGAAGGCCCTCTGACTGGTTCCCTGTAGCTTTGCTTCTCGCAATGAGGGAACCGCCAGAAGGCCCTTGGCGCTGGACCTCAGTGTCCGGGCTGGACGATGGGGGTGGAGACGCTCCTTCAGGTATACTGGGCCAAGGCCGTTTAGGGCTTTCAAGGTCAGCACCAACACTTTGAATTGTGCTCGGAAATGTCCTGGGACCGGTGTTATGTGGTCTCGGCGGCCGCCCCCAAGTCCCCATTCCAGCTGCCATATTTTGGATTAGTTGCAGTTTCCGGGTCACCTTCAAAGGCAGCCCCACGTAGAGTGCATGGCAGTAGTCCAAGCGGGAGATAACTAGAGCATGCACCACTCTGGCCAGACAGTCTGCGGGCAGGGAGGGTCTCATCCTGCGTACCAGATAGAGCTGCCCTGGACACAGAATTGACCTGCGCCTCCATGGACAGCTGTGAGTCCAAAATGACTCCCAGGCTGCACACCTGGTCCTTCAGGGGCACAGTTACCCCATTCAGGACCAGGGAGTCCTCCACACCAGCCTGCCCCCTGTCCCCCAAAAAGCCACCTTAGTTACTCACCCCATCACGGGGATTTGAACCGCCGACCTTCTGATCGGCAAGTCCTAGGCTCTGTGGTTTAACCCACAGCGAAGATCATTTAGGCGCTGACAAATTAGACTGCTTGCTTGACTAAAACCCAAAGTGAGTAGCTGTTGTGGGGATCAACCACAAGAGTGGAGTTTTGGATAGACACACTGAAAGATCACCAGTTCCTACAGACGTGGCGCCACACTGATTCTTGCCCTGTGTTTCCCTTTTAGGTCGTCATCCACAAGCAGAAAGGGGAGATCCTGGGCGTCGTGATCGTGGAGTCGGGCTGGGGCTCCATCCTGCCCACTGTGGTGGTGGCTAACCTCATGCACAAAGGTGCAGCGGAGCGGTCGGGGAAGCTGAGCATTGGGGACCGCATCATGTCAGCCAACGGGACCAGCCTGGTAGGGTTGCCCCTGGCTTCCTGCCAGGGCATCATACGGGTGAGCGACGGCAGAGGAGGAGGCTCTTTTTCCTTCCCAGGGCTGGTGGGATGCAGAGCAGCGGCTGGGGAACGCCGAAGGGAAGAAGGCTCAAGAGTCTGGGAAGCGGTGGTGGGACGATATCATACTTGTGGTCTAAACCACTGAGTCTCTTGGGCTTGCCGATCAGAAGGTCGGCGGTTCGAATCCCCCCGACGGAGCGAGCTCCCGTTGCTCTGTCCCAGCTCCTGCCAACCTAGCAATCCGAAAGCACACCGGTGCAAGCAGATAATTAGATACCACTGCAGCAGGAAGGTAAATGGTGTTTCCATGCACTCTGGTTTCTGTCACAGTGTCCCGTTGCGCCAGAAGCGGTTTATTTTTTTTAAAAAAAATAAATGTTTATTAAAGTTTTACAAAACAAAAAGTTCATCATTTCATATAAATCAATCCATTAGATAATGCCCACAGAAAAAACAAAAAACAAAAATATATAACAAAAAAGAGAAGAGAAAATAGAAAAATCCACTTTTTAAATTTACAAAATTCCATGTCCCTCTGTCTTGACCTCCTCACATCTCTCTTTTTTGTGTTCCTCTTTATTCCAATCAAATTCAGCAAGTTCAAACCCTTATTCAAACCCTACTTAAAATTATATTTTTCTAATTATTATGTCCCAAATTTCCCTTATATTAGCCCATTCCTCATCTTACATGCTATGACATAATATTATTCTGTTCATAGCCCCCTTCTCCTTTTTAAAATTCTTCTTTTCATTCACTTTTAACCAAATCCCACATGCCCTGTTACCTTCACTTCCCACATCATGTTAACACTCAGACATTTTGCAATGTTTTTGTAAATAGTCCTTAAACTTTTTCCAGTCCTGTTCCATCAGTTCTTCTCCCTGGTCACGGATTCTGCCAGTCATTTCTGCCATCTCCATGTAGTCAATCACTTGCATCTGCCGCGCCAGAAGCGGTTTAGTCCTGCTGGCCACATGGCCCGGAAAGCTGTTTGTGAACAAACGCCGGCTCCCTCAGCAGCTTCCAACACACACAAAATTAACAATACATCAAACATTGATAGTAACAATCAGATCCTATATAAAAAGTCACAATAGCTTTAAAATAGACAACTTAGACTAGGGGTCAGACTTTGTGGGGGGCCAGATTATTTTTTTGGGGGGGATGAATGAATTCCTATGCCCCACAAACAACCCAGAGATGCATTTGAAATAAAAGGACACATTCTACTCATGTCAAAACATGCTGATTCCCAGACCGTCTGTGGGCCGGATTGAGAAGGCGATTGGGCTAGATCCGGCCCCTGGGCCTTAGTTTCCCTACCCATGACTTAGGCCCAAGTAAAACAATGTGCAATAATGCATTGGAATCCAATAGTAAACACTAAAATATCAGCAAGTGATAATTAAACGGTTTACACTTAACAATTACAATAAATAATTAGGCGGGGAGTAACTCAGAAACTGATTCACGGGGCCAGAGCTGTTGCGCTCATTAGCCCTGACTCTCCTGTGCAGATCCTGTTTCCTCTAATAAAGAGTTAACACTTACTCAGTGTGATTTATTGCTGGCTTCCTCTATGAGGACTAGAATCTTACTTTCTTGCTAGTGGTTGGGCCACAGCTCAGGGCTAGGGCCTCTGCTTGGCAGGGCCCGGGTTCGAACTTCGCTGGTTGGAAGGCCCTAAGGTCGCTGCGGGCACCTTAGCCTGCGGGGATCGCGAGCAGCGAGCTTTCGTAAGCCAGCTCCTCAAATTTCCGCCCTCTCCCTTCCCAGGATTTGAAAAGCCAGACTGTGGTGACCCTCAGCGTGGTCCACTGTCCACCTGTCACCACCGCCATCGTGCGGAGACCTGATGCGAAATACCCGCTGGGGTTCTGCGTGGAGAACGGCATTGTGAGTAACTTAGGTGGCTCGAGCGAGCGAGCCAGGCTGTGTGGCGAAACGTTTTGCGGGGTATTTTTTAGAGGGTGGGGGGGATTGGAGTGAATTTAAATAACAAAGCAAACGGGGCTGTGTTAAGACCTTTGCAGGCCCATAACACTTGAAAGATTTGCATAAATATGCATATATCATATGTGCATATATCAAATATGCATAAATATATGCATATATATATATATATGGGACACGGGTGGCGCTGTGGGTTAAACCACAGAGCCTAGGACTTGCCGATCAGAAGGTCGGCGGTTCGAATCCCCGCAATGACGGGGTGAGCTCCCGTTGCTCAGTCCCTGCTCCTGCCAACCTAGCAGTTCGAAAGTACGTCCAAGTCAAGTAGATCAATAGGTCCCGCTCCGGCGGGAAGGTCAACGGCGTTTCCGTGCGCTGCTCTGGTTCGCCAGAAGCGGCTTAGTCCTGCTGGCCACATGACCCGGAAGCTGTACGCTGGCTCCCTCGGCCAGTAAAGCGAGATGAGCGCCACAACCCCAGAGTCGGCCACGACTGGACCTAACGGTCAGGGGCCCCTTTACCTTTACCCAACTCTTAAACAGGGTCCCTCTGCCTTCTTCCTGCTCCAGATTTGCAGCCTCATGCGAGGGGGGATCGCCGAGAGGGGCGGGATCCGCGTGGGACACCGGATCATCGAGATCAACGGGCAGAGCGTGGTGGCCATGCCACACGAGAAGATCATCCAGATCTTGACACAGGCGGTCAGCGAGGTGGGCATCAAAGCATCCCTGCTCGGCAGAGGATTATTTATTGAGATGCTGAATTTGCTAGTACAGGAACGCCCCCAGATTGCATGCATTTGGCTTCACGGGCAAAGCAAAAAAATTAAAAAGGGGTCAGCCTTTCGAGAGGGGTGGGAAACTTTGACAATCTGCAGGGGTGTGGGTTTTTTGGGGGAAATAATAGTAGTAGTAGTAGTGATGATGATGTTGGTGTTTAGTCGTTTAGTTGTGTCCGCCTCTTGGTGACCCCCTGAACCAGAGCACGCCAGGCACTCCTGTCTTCCACTGCCTCCCACAGTTTGGTCAAACTCATGCTGGTAGCTTCCAGAACACTGTCCCACCATCTCGTCCTCCGTCGTCCCCTTAGAATCATAGAATCATAGAGTTGGAAGAGACCACAAGGGCCATCGAGTCCAACCCCCTGCCAAGCAGGAAACACCATCAGAGCACTCCTGACATATGGTTGTCAAGCCTCTGCTTAAAGACCTCCAAAGAAGGAGACTCCACCACACTCCTTGGCAGCAAATTCCACTGTCGAACAGCTCTTACTGTCAGAAAGTTCTTCCTAATGTTTAGGTGGAATCTTCTTTCTTGTAGTTTGGATCCATTGCTCCGTGTCCGCTTCTCTGGAGCAGCAGAAAACAACCTTTCTCCCTCCTCTATGTGACAGCCTTTTATATATTTGAACATGGCTATCATATCACCGCTTAACCTCCTCTTCTCCAGGCTAAACATGCCCAGCTCCCTTAGCCGTTCCTCATAAGGCATCGTTTCCAGGCCTTTGACCATTTTGGTTGCCCTCCTCTGGACACGTTCCAGTTTGTCAGTGTCCTTCTTGAACTGTGGCGCCCAGAACTGGACACAGTACTCCAGGTGAGGTCTGACCAGAGCAGAATACAGTGGCACTATTACTTCCCTTGATCTAGATGCTATACTCCTGTTGATGCAGCCCAGAATTGCATTGGCTTTTTTAGCTGTCGCGTCACACTGTTGGCTCATGTCAAGTTTGTGGTCAACCAAGACTCCTAGATCCTTTTCACATGTACTGCTCTCAAGCCAGGTGTCACCCATCTTCTCCTTGTGCCCTCCATCTTTCCCAGCATCAGGGTCTTTTCCAGGGAGTCTTCTCTTCTCATGAGGTGGCCAAAGTCTTGGAGCCTCAGCTTCAGGATCTGTCCTTCCAGTGAGCACTCAGGGCTGATTTTCTTCCGAATGGAGAGGTTTGGTCTTCTTGCAGTCCATGGGACTCTCAAGAGTCTCCTCCAGCACCAGAATTCAAAAGCATCCATTCTTCGGCGATCAGCCTTCTTTGTGGTCCAGCTCTCACTTCCATACATCACTACTGGGAAAACCAGAGCTTTAACTAGACGGACCTTTGTTGGCAAGGTTATGTCTCTGCTTTTTAAGATGCTGTCTAGGTTTGTCATTGCTTTTCTCCCAAGAAGAAGGCGTCTTTTAGTTTCATGGCTGCTGTCACCATCTGCAGTGAGTTTGACCAAATTGCGGGAGGCAGTGGAAGACAGGAGTGCCTGGCGTGCTCTGGTCCAGGGGGTCACAAAGAGTCGGACATGACTAAACAACAACAACAACATTAGCAAAGTCAACTTTTTTTGTTAGGTGGCACTGGGGAACAAAATTTTTGTTGCATTGACACCTGCAGTCGTTCTAACCTAATTTCGACGTGCTGATTTCACATCTGAAGTTGGTTTCGTTCTGTAAGCTCTAGTTGGTTGTGGTTTTTTTTTGCAATTCATGTTTTTCACTTTTCACCGTAATCTTTGTTTTTCACAGTGCAAGAATTCAACATTTTATTAAACACAGCCAAAATAGTACAATATGAGTACAGTGGTACCTTGGGTTAAGTACTTAAATCGTTCCGGAGGTCCGTTCTTAACCTGAAACTCTTCTTAACCTGAAGCACCACTTTAGCTAATGGGGCCTCCTGCTGCTGCCCCCGGAGCACGATTTCTGTTCTCATCCTGAAGCAAAGTTCTTAACCTGAAGCACTATTTCTGGGTTAGCGGAGTCTGTAACCTGAAGCGTACGTAACCTGAAGTACCACTGTATCAAATTACATTTGAAAGCAGCATTGAAAGAACGTATAAGAACAGCTGAAAAATCTCACGCAACAGAAAATGGCAAAAAAATGTTCCCCAGTGATATCGCTTTAATGCAAACACCCTTTCCGTCCTTGTGTCGTTTTTATTCCAGGTCCACATCAAAACCATGCCGGCGTCAACTTACCGTCTTCTGACCGGACAGGAACAACCAGTTTTCCTATGAAGGGAGGTGTTTTCTTGGGGCAGCGGCAAATCTACACCTGCTTAACAAGTTGCATGCAACCCCTTCTCGCTTCGCAAACCAGACTCTCTGCACCAAAAAGGCGTCTTCTCTGAATTCAGACTTGTCTGCCTCTCAACGGAACTTTTTCTCCACCCGGAATCACAGGAAAAAAAGGTTTTATTTTGCTTTAACTGGGAGCGTGTGTTTGTGTGCGGTTTATTTTGGGTGCTGGTAAATTGTCCATCTTCAAGCGTTGCCCTGCAATGTTCGGTTTCGGAGATGTGGGTTTTTGTGTTTGTGTGTGTGTAATTGTTTTCTGGGTCGGGACATGGGAAGCCGCTAAGAAACAGTGGGAGGAAGGCCTGTACCCCATCACGCTGCTGGTGGATAAATAATTTTTTATATATTGAAATAAATGCTGCCCTTGTGTTAAAATTTGCATGTCCTGGGAATAAGGGGAAAGAGATAGCTGAGAAGGGATTACACGGGAACAGTTTTTTCCTTGAGGTGCTGGATTTCTTGATTGTGTGAAAACAATTTTTTACCTTGAGGTGCTAGATTTCTCCTTGCAGGGAGGTTGGGTTATATATTATAAAGAAACAAAATTCTTTGCAGTGGGACAGTCTACACCCACCTCACTGTTCTACCGTCTTTCTTGAATAGACCAGATTTCTCCACCTCTCTCTCTCACACACACACTCAGCCCTGCCGTGTGTTAAAAATTTGGCGGCTGGTCTTCGCAACAAGAAACAGGTCTAAAGCAAAACTTGCAGCAGGCGTCCATCCACAAACCTGTCAGTAAGCGGTGGGGAATGGGCTGCCTTGCCGATCGTCAGACGAAATGCTAAAAAACAAATAGGTCTGGACCGATTTATCACTTCACAAGGGTGTGAGGGAATGCAAAAAAAAAAAAAAACTGCATTTCCTGCAGTCGGAAATCCAGCATCTCAGGGTAAAAGGTTAGGGCAGAGCCTAACCTGGCAGTTTGTAGTTTTATTTTTTAGAAAAACCTTTAGGGTGAGCACATGGGAAATACCGTATTTTTTGCTCTATAAGACTCACTTTCCCCCTCCTAAAAAGTAAGGGAAAATGTGTGTGCGTCTTATGGAGCGAATGCAGGCTGCGCAGCTATCCCAGAAGCCAGAACAGCAAGAGGGATTGCTGCTTTCGCTGCGCAGCGATCCCTCTTGCTGTTCTGGCTTCTGAGATTCAGAATATTTTTTTTCTTGTTTTCCTCCTGCCAAAACTACGTGCGTCTTGTGGTCTGGTGCGTCTTATAGAGCGAAAAATACGGGGGGGATTTTTTGGGGAGGAGAGTTTTGTGCCTGCAAGGTTGTACTGAGGCAGCTGCCAGTTTGAGCTGGGAGGCAAGGCTCCTTTGAATCTGGGTTTTTCCCATCCAAATTCAGCCTCTTCAAGCTGTTTTTGCTTTTTTCACCCGTCCACTGGCGAGTGGAAGACTGCAGTTTCCCCCGGCTTGAGAGGCGCTTTTAAGCAGGGAAGGGGTTGGAAGTGGGAGGGTCAAATAGGCCCTCGCCAGCATCCCGTATTTTTTGCTCTATAGGACGCACCTTTCCCCCTCCAAAAATGAAGGGGAAATGTGTGTGCGTCCTATGCAGCGAATGCAGGCTTTCGCTGAAGCCTGGAGAGCGAGAGGGGTTGGTGCGCACCGGCCCCTCTCGCTCTGCAGGTTTCAGGAAGCTATCCACAAGCCTTTGGAGCACGGCCGGAGTTCCTGCCGGGCTCAGAAGGTTTGCGGATAGCAGCTTGCAGCCCGGGGAGTGCAGCGCTGCGCACCCCGGGCTTCGGGCAGATATCCGCAAGCCTTCGGAGTCCAGTGGGAGTTCCCGCCAGACTCAGAAGGCTTGCGGATAGCAACAAGCTCCGGGAGCGAAGGCGAGGTTACGTGCAACCTCGCCCCCGCTTCCAGACCCGTTCTGGGGGCTGGGGTCGGGGGAAGCTCGGGCTTCCCCGCCCCAGCCCCACGGCTAAAAAGGAAGCCAAGACAGCGAGCGGGATCCATCCTGCTCACTGTCTTGGCTTCTGCCAAAGCCGCGCGCAACCTCTCCCGGCTGGAGAGGTTGTGCGTGGCTAAAGAGGAAGCCAAGACAGCCGGCTGTCTTTGCTCTTTATTTCCACCCAAAAAAAACTAGGTGCACCCTATAGAGCAAAAAATATGGTATTTTCTCTGCTCAAACAGGCAGCCTCCTGTGACACTCATTTTAACATGGCCTTAAGCCCCTGAGAGATCCTCATTTCTCCATTTACAATTCTGACAAACAACTCTCTTTAACTTCCCAATTTCTCTCTTCTGAGAAACAACCTGCAAAGCTGCGTTAAGGCGAACGGATTTGTGGTGTTGTTTTTAACGATGTGAACATTTTAGGAAACGAAAGATGAAATAAATCTGAAAAGCAAGTATCTCCAGGAAAAGCTATCTGGAGTTTTCAGCTCCTGCCTACCCGACCCAAACCCTGACACATACACAAAAACCCAGAACTGAAACACAACTTAAAACAAGCTATTTATTAAGGCAAAAATCCAGAGGGGGTTTTGAGTGTTTCTCCGACAGCGAGATATCAATAACGGAGGGTTTTTTTTATTATTATTATTAAAAAACTGGCCCAAACTTTGCAGGTGTGCATGGAGATTTATTTACTTTCCATCTTCTCGTTTTTTAAAAAAAGAATTGATTTACCTCGAGGTCTTTTGTTCAAAAGCTGCGAGCCGTTGGCACACATCGTTCCCCCCCCCCCCCCGATCGCGGGATTTTCGGAGCAAAGGGAGGCAGAACGATTCCTTGCTAGGTGGCGCCGCGAGGAATCAGGACCTGAGTTTCTCCTGATCCTCAGGGACCTGGGGCTTGAAAGAGGGCGTACAGGGATGTCGTAGGCACAGAATTTCCAAATGGGAAAAAAATAACACAACGCACACCGTGTATTCCTCCAGTCGGCAAACCCCAATCTCTGCAGAAGAGTCTACAGGTCTGTGGCAGGTCCCCAGTCGTAACCGTAGTCCTGGTCCGACTCGGAGTCGTAGGTCTGAGCGTGGGTGAACTTCTTCCGCAGGGCATCGTGTTCATATTCCCTGGGGGAGAGGAAAACCAGGTTGCAAAATTAAGCAAAATAAAGTCGGTTCTTAGGACAGCCCATTGGTCGGTACGATCCAGCCCCCCTGTGGCAGTTTATTTTCTGGGGTAAAAGGTAAAGGGACCCCTGACCGTTAGGTCCAGTTGCGGACGACTCTGGGGTTGCGGCACTCATCTCGCTTTACTGGCCGAGGGAGCCGGCGTACAGCTTCCGGGTCATGTGGCCAGCAGGACTAAGCCGCTTCTGGCGAACCAGAGCAGCGCACGGAAACGCCGTTTACCTTCCCGCCGGAGCGGTACCTATTGATCTACTTGCACTTTTGACGTGCTTTCGAACTGCTAGGTGGGCAGGAGCAGGGACTGAGCAACGGGAGCTCACCCCATCACAGGGTTTCGAACCGCCGACCTTCTGATCGGCAAGTCCTAGGCTCTGTGGTTTAACCCACAGCGCCACCCGCGTCCCTATTTCCTGGGGTAAAATCCAATAAAAAGCCCAGCAACTTCAATCCGATAAACTTTGGTCAGCCCTCGCGACGCATGTTCACTTCATCAGATCTGGCCCTCTTTGAAAAAAGTTTGGACACACAAGCTATAGCTTAGGGCCCCGCTCTCTTGGGAACCCCCTCCCCCCCAAAAAATGTAAAGGGAAAAAAATCACCTGGATGTACATTTCCAAAATATAAGATAAAAAACAAATAAAATAAAAACTACATCCAGCGACAGTGTTTTGTGTTGTGTAAGCCTGCTAGCCTGCTCCCTAAAATATCACTGATTTGCTCCTTTCTATATATAGGGTGCCTACATTCTGCATGGACTGGTTGCACGGCAACATGTGCAAATGGCTTAAGATACCTATTAGGTCCATAAATTACCATACAGCATAGCTTCAACACAAAAAAAAACAGTGACAGTTTGTTGTTGACAAAGGACAGCTGGACATAGAAAGGGCCCCATTACCTTTAGTAGCTTAGACCTAAATCCGGCCATGGTCAGACGGCTGCCGACAACTGACAATGTGGACTAGTAACTTGAGCAATCATTCACAGCGCACAGGATTGTACCAAGGGATCGCTGACCGGCCGACCGGCCTCTTTTAAAACTCGCAGGTTTGCTGCAGCCCCTAACCTGTGTCCTCGACCCCCAAACTCTTCATCTTGTGCCCTCGGAAACTAAAAATCAGCCCTCCCACTTGGGCGGTCATTTTCCCAGTACCCCAGAATGCAAAAAGCAAGTACCTGATTCCGTAGTCTTCCCTCCATTGGCCTTGGGGCTGCTGGTCGCCGTCGTGCTGGGAAACGAACAAAGAGGAATCGACAGGTGAGAAACACAGTTCTTAAAATGGGTGGCTTCCCAACAGCTGGGTCTCCAGATGTCGCTGGGACTACAACTCCCATCATCCCTGCTCGCTAGGGATGATGGGTGTTGTAGTCCGACAACAACCGGGGACCCAAAGTTTGGGATACTCTTAATTCAAGGAGAATCGCTTCCCATTTGCACCATTGTTTACAGATTGGTGTTTTTAATTTGCCGGAAGCTGCTCACAGCGGCTTCGCCGACCCGGTCCGATGGGCGATGTACAAATAATAAAATTATCGCTAGCGGTGATGGCTAGGCTCTGACTTTGTGGTCAGAGGCAGTGAGGCTTCTGAAGAACAGCTGCTGGGAAACAAAGGAGGAGAGAGTACCGTATTTTTCGCTCTATAGGGCACACTGGACCATAGGGCGCACCTAGTTTTTTTGGGGGGGGGAATAAAGGGGGGGATCATTTCCCCCCCCCCAGCCCCAAAGAGCAAAAAAGCCAAGACAGCCAGCGGGATCCATCCTGCTGGCTGTCTTGGCTTCCTCTTTAGCCACGCACAACCTCTCCAGCTGGGAGAGACCTGCGCAGGACTTTGGCAGAAGCCTAGACAGCCAGCGGGATGGATCCTGCTCACTGTCTTAGCTTCCTTTTTAGCCGCGGGGCTGGGGCGGGGAAGCCTGAGCTTCCCCCGACCCCAGCCCCCAGAACAGGTCCGGAAGCGGGGGCGAGGTTGCACGTAACCTCGCCTTCGCTCCCGGAGCTTGCTATCCGCAAGCCTTTTGAGCACCGGCGGGAACTCCTGCCGCGCTCTGAAGGCTTGTGGATAGCTTCCTGAAGCCTGGAGAGCGAGAGGGGTCGGTGTGCACCAACCCCTCTCGCTCTCCAGGCTTCAGCGAAAGCCTGCATTCACCCCATAGGACGCACAAACATTTCCCCTTCAGAAGTACTGTTTTTGGGGGACAGGGGGCGGGCTGGTGTGGAGGACTCCCTGGTCCTGAATAGGGTAACTGTGCCCCTGAAGGACCAGGTGTGCAGCCTGGGAATCATTTTGGACTCACAGCTGTCCATGGAGGCGCAGGTCAATTCTGTATCCAGGGCAGCTGTCTACCAACTCCACCTGGTACGCAGGCTGAGACCCTCCCTGCCCGCAGACTGTCTGGCCAGAGTGGTGCATGCTCTGGTTATCTCCCGCTTGGACTACTGCAATGCGCTCTACGTGGGGCTACCTTTGAAGGTGACTCGGAAACTACAACTAATCCAGAATGCGGCAGCTAGACTGGTGACTGGGAGCGGCCGCCAGGACCACATAACACCGGTTCTGAGAGATCTGCATTGGTTCCCAGTACGTTTCCGACCACAATTCAAAGTGTTGGTCTGACCTTTAAAGCCCTAAACGGCCTCAGTCCTGTATACCTGAAGGAGCGCCTCCACCCCCATTGCCCAGCCCGGACACTGAGGTCCAGCGCCGAGGGCCTTCTGGCGGTTCCCTCATTGCGAGAAGTGAGGCTACAGGGAACCAGGCAGTGGGCCTTCTCAGTGGTGGCGCCCGCCCTGTGGAACGCCCTCCCATCAGATGTCAAAGCGATAAATAACTACCTGACATTCAGAAGACATCTTAAGGCAGCCCTGTTCAGGGAAGTTCTTAATGTGTGATATTTTAGCGTATTTTTTGTTTCTATGGAAGCCACCCAGAGTGGCTGGGGAAACCCAGCCAGATGGGCGGGGTGCAAATAATAAATTATTATTATTATTATTATTATTATTATTATTATTATTATTATTATTATTATTGGAGGGGAAAAGGTGCGTCCTATAGAGCAAAAAATACGGTAGTTCTTGCATCGAATCCTGCTTGCACCTTTCCCAAAAGTCATTTGGGACCAGATGAACAGATGAATCTCCTTTGGCTCGTAGCAGAAGCCAGGCTTTTCTTAGGCCCTTATGGAGCCTCCAGTTCCAAAGCCACTCTACCTCGATTCTTAGCTTCTTGACCACTGTGAGAACAAGATTCTGGGCTGGATTGGGCCTGATCTACCCTGCTCATCTTAGGTTTTCTTAAGAACGGATTTTGGCTAAAAGTTAGTACAAGCGTCCCAATGGTAAGTGCTTTTCAGTGGTGAAACAGAACAGGAGATGTTGTTGTTGTTTATAATAATAATAATAATTTATTATTTGTACCCCGCCCACCTGGCTGAGTTTCCCCAGCCACTCTGGGCGGCTTCCAATCAAGGGTTGAAAACAATACAGCATTAAATGTTAAAAACTTCCCTAAGCAGGGCTGCCTTCAGATGTCTTTTAAAGAGAAGATAGCTGCTTATTCACATCTGAAGGGAGGGCGTTCCACAGGATGGGCGCCACCACCGAGAAGGCCCTCTGCCTGGTTCCCTGTAACCTCACTTCTCGCAATGAGGGAACCGGCAGAAGGCCCTCAGAGCTGGACCTCAGTGTCTGGGCAGAACGATGGGGGTGGAGACGCTCCTTCAGGTATACTGGACCGAGGCCGTTTAGGGCTTTCAAGGTCAGCACCAACACTTTGAATTGTGCTCGGAAACGTACTGGGAACCAATGTAGGTTTTCCAGGACCGGTGCTATATGGTCTCCACTCCCAGTCCCCAGTCTAGCTGCCGCATTCTGGATTAATAGCAGTTTCTGGGTCACCTTCAAAGGTAGCCCCACGTAGAGCGCATTGCAGTAGTCCAAGCGGAGATAACTAGAGCATGCACCACTCTGGCAAGACAGTCCGCAGGCAGGTAGGGTCTCATCCTGCGTACCAGATGGTTTGAATTTATATACTGCCCTATACCTGGGGGTATAGGTTCACAGAATAAAACCAAGATATAAAACCACAAAATACCGTATTTTTCACTCTATAGGACGCACCGGACAATAGGACGCACCTTGTTTTAGAGGGGGGAGAAGAAGAAAAAAAATTCTCCCCCTCTCTGCCCAGCGCCCCTTCAGCAAAGTGGCAGGAGGCGCTGCGCAGAGAGGGGGAGAATTTCCCCCCTCTTGTTTCCCCCCTCTAAAACAAGGTGCCGTTTAGGGTGCGTTCAGTCGCCTTCAGGCGGCTAGCTTGGAAGCCTGCAGAGCGAGAGGGGTCGGTGCGCACTGACCCCTCTCGCTCTCCAGGCTTCAGGTTCCTTTCGACCTGCTCTTTGGGGCTGGCGGGGGGAAGCCCACCTCCAGCCCCAAAGAGCAGGTCGGGGAGCAGCGGAAAGGCGCGCAGTCGAGAGGCTCCTGCCATAGCCACGCGTCACGTCTCCAGCCGGGAGAAGGTCGCGGGGCAATGGCTTCTTCGCTCCATAGGACGCACACACATTTCCCCTTCATTTTTGAAGGGGAAAAAGTGCGTCCTATAGAGCGAAAAAAACGGTACCTAATAAAAACGAAAACAGCAACCCAATACCCCTCCCCATGAAAAACCCCAACACATTTTAAAAGGGCAGAGGATGTAAATCGGATCAGCCAAAGGGCTGGTTGGAAAGGAACATTTTTGCCTGGCGCCTAAAGGTGTGTAATGAAGGTGCCAGGCAAACGTCCCTGGGGAGAGCGTTCCACAGACGGGGAGCCACTACAGAGAAGGCCCCGTTCTTGTGTTGCCACCCTCCGGACCTCTTGAGGAGGAGGCACATGAAGGAGGGCCTCAGAAGATGATCTCAGGGTCCGGGTAGGTTCACATGGAAAGAGGCGTTTGTTGAGGCATTGCGGTCCTGAGCCGTTTAAGGCTTTATGGGTCAAAACCAGCACTTTGAACTGGGCCCGGAAACTAATTGGTAGCCAGTGCAGGCGGACTGCTACAGTAACACCCCCATCACATGGGCTGCCCAGCAATGCAGCAGAACAGGGATCGGGTTGGAGTAGATGACCCCTAGGAACCCATTTGGGGACTCCTTACCTGCTTAACTAGGGACGCGGGTGGCGCTGTGGGTTAAACCACAGAGCCTAGGGCTTGCCGATCAGAAGGTCAGCGGTTCGAATCCCCGCAATGACGGGGTGAGCTCCCGTTGCTCGGTCCCTGCTCCTGCCAACCTAGCAGTTCTAAAGCACGTCAAAGTGCAAGTAGATCAATAGGTACCACTCCGGCAGGAAGGTAAACGGCGTTTCCGTGCGCTGCTCTGGTTCGCCAGAAGTGGCTTAGTCCTGCTGGCCACATGACCCGGAAGCTGTACGCCGGCTCCCTCGGCTAGTAAAGCGAGATGAGCGCCGCAACCCCAGAGTCGGCCACAACTGGACCTAATGGTCAGGGGTCCCTTTACCCTTACCTGCTTAACTGGGTAAGCCAAAGCAGCTGCTACTCTCTCGCTGAGGTCCTGATCCGTGGTTTGCTCGGTGGGTTCCGAGGAGCGAGCCAGGGCCGGCTCCTGATAGGATTCATCCAGCTCCTGGTCAGTGTACGTTTCGCCTTCTGCGTCTGTCTCATCATAGTCACTGTTGGCTCGGCTATCGCAGGTCAAGTAGCCCGGGCTGGTGGGAGAGGGCTGGTTCAGCAGGTCCAAGCCTTCCTCGGCTGGAATATCCACCTGGGCGGAAAAGGGAGGCAGGTGAGTTTATTTTAACCTAACCTGCGTATCACGCACCGTATTTTTCGCTCTATAAGACGCACCAGACCACAAGACGCACCTAGTTTTTGGAAGAGAAAAACAAGAAAAAAAATTCTGAATCTCAGAAGCCAGAACAGCAAGAGGGATCGCTGCGCAGCGAAAGCAGCAATCCCTCTTGCTGTTCTGGCTTCTGGGATAGCTGCGCAGCCTGCATTCGCTCCATAAGATGCACACACATTTCCCCTTACTTTTTAGGAGGGGAAAAGTGAGTCTTATAGAGCAGAAAATTATGGTAATGATTAAAAAAACAAACAAACCTCACAGCCTTTTACACAAAATATAAATTTACTCGTGTGTCACTCTGGAATTCTAATAGCCCGCCCCCAAGCTGGTCTGTTTTTAAAAACCACAGCGCTTAAAAACACAGGTAGCTTCTGAGGTCAGTTGTTAAAATATGGGCAGTTTCGAAAGCGGTGTTAGGGGAACTCGCAGTTTGGGTGAATTAGGCCGGAACGATCACTTACAGTTTCTGCAGAGACTTTATTTACGCAGGAACGGATTCCTCTCGGCCGGAACTATTAAAGGATGAGCAGAGACGAAAGGTTTTGCCTCTCAACACGTTGGGAGAGAACAACTAAACGGATCTGTGACTGTGCGACGGGATTTAGCCGAGGCAGAGAGGCTACGAAACAATTTCTAGACAAAACAGCACCTTTGCAGGGTTCAAGGCAACACACGCATTAGCCAGAAGTCCAGAAGAAGGAAAGATATTTTGCTTTTCTGCAATACCACCCGCCTTCTCAAATAGTTTTGCATTCTCAGGCGAGGCAGTGGCAATTTGCAGACAGCTCAGACCGTCAGCCAACGATGCCATTTTGCTGCACGTCCTTCAGAAGGAGATAACTTTACGCCGTTGTGTTTAGTCTTTGGGTTTATCTTCTCAGGCTATGACAGCCTCCATGGTCCTCAGAGAGCTTAGCTGCTGCTGTTTCCACGACCTTCTGGTCTTTGTCTTTGGCGATCCCTCGTAGCCGAGTAAGATTGTCTTCCCCAAACACGGTTTTAACAGTGAGTCCGTAAGTGACTGTGGAGGCCAATTCTGGATCCCCACGTCCTTCCACAGTGGGGACATTGGTTTCCGGGCGGGAGTTGATCCCGGTGAGGGTTTGCCAAGCGTGCCTTCCTCTTAGCACGTCTCTCCCTTGTGTCCTGAGTTCGAGTGTCTTCAAAGCCCATGACACCTTTGGTAAAGGCTGTTCTCCAACTGGAGCGCTCGCAAGCCAGTGTTTCCCAATTGCTGGTGTTTATACTACTTTTGCTTGAGACATTCTTTAAACCTCTTTTGTTGACCACCGGCATTACGCTTTCCATTTTAAGTTCGAAATAGAGTGGTTGCTTTGGAAGACGATCATCAGGCATCCGCACAACATGACCGGTCCAACGAAGTTGATGTAGAAGAATCATCGCTTTGACATTGGTGATCTTTGCTTCTTCCAGTACACTGGCATTAGTTCGCCTGTCTTCCCAAGTGATGTGTAATATATTTTTCGGAGATACCGTTGATGGAATCTATAGAGGAGTTGGAGATGGCGTTCATACGTGGCCCACGTTTCACAAGCATACAATAAGGGTGGTAGTGCAATAGCTTTGTAAACGAGCATTTTGGTTTCCCTGCGAATGTCCCGGTCCTCAAACACTCTGCACTTCAATTGGGAGAAAGCCGTACTCGAAGAGTTCAAGCGATGCTGGATTTCGGCATCAATGTTGGCCCTTGTGGAAAGATAACTGCCTAGGTAGGAGAAGTTTCCAAGGCCACGCAGTGGTTGAAAAAGCCATTGTGTTTCTCGGCTGGCAGAGATTGCAATAAGGGATTTAGCGTTCGCAGAAGACAGCGAAATGGAGGATTGCTTCTTGTATGGCCAGCTGATCATGCCTTGACGAAAATGAAACAGGTAACCACTGGTAGATTTCCTTTCTGTGGCATCTCTCGCCCATTGGGTATCAGCGTAACCAAACCAGAGCTTGCTTGTCAGCTAGAAGATGAAGTTGAAGAGACACCTTTTAGGTGTGCATGAGTTGCTGGACAGAACGTCAAATCAGCTCGAATAGGGAACTCAACCGTTTTGCATAGGACGCTAACAGACAGGCCCATTGCCTTTCTGTATTGCTTCTTATTAGGGACACGGGTGGCGCTGTGGGTTAAACCACAGAGCCTAGGACTTGCCGATCAGAAGGTCGGAGGTTCGAATCCCCCCGCAACGGGGTGAGCTCCCGTTGCTCGGTCCCTGCTCCTGCCCACCTAGCAGTTCGAAAGCATGTCAAAGTGCAAGTAGATAAATAGGTACCGCTCCGGCGGGAAGGTAAACGGCGTTTCAGTGCGCTGCTCTGGTTCTCCAGAAGAGGCTTAGTCCTGCTGGCCACATGACCTGGAAGGTGTTTGCCGGCTCCCTCGGCCAGTAAAGCGAGATGAGCGCCGCAACCCCAGAGTCGGCCACGACTGGACCTAATGGTCAGGGGTCCCTTTACCTTTTATTGCTTCTTATTGGGTAAAGGCACAGAAGAGCCAATATTTTTCCAGAACACCAAGAGCATCTCAAAAACCTTGGCTTCCGACATTCAAAAACACACACACACACCAAAAAAGCAAGCAATTTTTCCGTTTTCTGCGACTGGTTAAGAAGAAAAATTGTCAAGAGTCTTAATGCTCGATTTGTGTTCCAAGAAATAAGGTCTTGTGAGGTTGGCAAGGTCTTTGAATTGCCGAGAGAGCTTGTGAAGAACAGAGTTAGCATCTTCATCTTGGTCCTAGCAGGCCACTAGATCACCATAAATGACCAGGTAGGTCCACCTGAAATCTCGAAGCTTGGGAGTTCAAACAGGGATCGCCTTTGCTTTGAGAAAACACTTCCATGAGTCCAGACATTGTTGATTTCCCTTTCCAAGCTCCAGCAAGCTTGCTCAAGACCACAGGTGCTTTTTGCAAAGCTCGCAGACAGGATCAGGGTCATTTGGCTCTTGAAAAGCAGGTTGGCTCCTGCAGAGATCCTCTTTGAGATAATACAAAAAGGCTGGTTTTTTAATTTCCTGGCACTTTTGTGCTTTGCAACGGGTGCCAAGGTCTCGCCAAACCTTTGCGAAGTCTGAGTGTGGTGTAGTGGTTAAGAGGGGTAGTCTCGTAATCTGGGGAACCGTGTTCGCGTCTTCTCCTCCACCTGCAGCTGCTGGGTGACCTTGGGCCAGTCACACTTCCCCGAAGTCTCTCAGCCCCACTCACCTCACAGAGTGTTTGTTGTGGAGGAGGAAGGGAAAGGAGAATGTGAGCCGCTTTGAGACTCCTGAAGGGGAGTGATAAAGCAGGATATCAAATCCAAACTCTTCTTCTTTGTATCTGTGAATTCATCATTATGCTGAAATCGCTTGCATCCACCAAAACCTTGACTCTGCTGTGATAGCAGATGAATCTCACGGGGTGTCTGGAACACAGTCTACTCCTGTTGTGTTGGGTGAGTTTCAGCTGGTAAGGCTAGAGGTTGTGGACGCTCGGATCGGTCAGGGCGACCAGTTGTGGTCTAGACGCCTGCCCCTCTTGGCTGATAAAAACCATCAGGGAGGGAACAGCTGGCTGGGCCAGGGAGGTGATCAACGCCTCTTTACGATAAGGGGTGGTCCCTGCCTGTTTGAAGTAGGCTGTTGTAAACCCACTCCTTAACAAACCTTCCCTGGATTCGAGAAAACCGAAACTACCGGCTACTTGCTAATCTCCCTTTCCTGGAACACGTTGGTGACTAATATATACACCATAATTACCAAAATGATTATGCATTCTTTGTCAATCTTCTCAGAAAAATACAAGAGACTTGCGAACTACCCAACCTGAGATGAACTTATAATGTCTGGTTTCAATGGGTAGTTTGCAAGTCCCTGTGGCTTTGCGTAAGGTTTTGTATTTTTCTCAGAAGATTGATAAAGAATGCATAATCATTTTGGCACCGTATTTTTCGCTCCATAAGATGCACCAGACCACAAGACGCACCTAGTTTTTGGAGGAGGAAAAGAAGAAGAAAAAAATTCTGAATCTCAGAAGCCAGAACAGCAAGAGGGATCGCTGCGCAGCGAAAGCAGCAATCCCTCTTGCTGTTCTGGCTTCTGGGATAGCTGCGCAGCCTGCATTCGCTCCGTAAGACGCACACACATTTCCCCTTACTTTTTAGGAGGGAAAAAGTGAGTCTTACAGAGCAAAAAATACGGTAATTGTGTGTAGATTAGTCGCCAACGTGTTGCATGAGTCGGACTACTTCCATCAACTGCACAGGTTGCAGTTTTCCAGAATCTCCCTTTCCTGGGCAAGGTTCTGGAGCAAGTGGTCGCAGGCCAGGTCCGGGCGCTTTTGGAAGAAACTGCTTTTCTGGATCCACTTCAGTCGGGGATTTGGCCCAGAAACTGCTTTGGTCGCCCTGTGTGATGAGCTCTGTCAAGAGAGACAAGGGAAACATGTTCCTGTTAATTCTTCCCGACCTCTCGGCGCCTTTCGATACCATTGGCCATAGTATCCTTCTGGAGCGAGTCTCCGAACTAGCGGTGGGTGGTACCGCTTTGCAGTGGTTCTGGTTGTTCTTGGCTGGTTGTTCCCGGAGGGTGTTACTTGGGGAATGAGTTTGGGAATGATCTTCGCTGGACGCACTTGAGAAAATATTGGCCTTTCCGTTCAGGAATGTTGCTGTACGACTCATTAATAGGCAAGATGTTAAATTGTTTTTCTATGCAACAACAGCGGCAAGAATATTGTTAGCCCAGAAATGGAAACAAGAAGAAATTGCGACGAAAGAAGAACGGCAGACGAAATTAATGGACTATTAAGAATTGGACAAAATGACAGGAAGGATTCAAAACCTGCGGGACCAGAGATTTACGGAAGATTGGAAGAAGTATATGAATTATTTGAAGAGCAACTGTGATCAACAAATTACGCTAGAAGTTTTGTAAGGAGAAATATACGAAGTGTTACAAAGCAGAAAAAGAGAGAGATGTTGGTTATGAGTTTGAAATGTAATAGGGAAGATAAGAAATGCATACTGAGAGATTAGATTGGAAAGTTTTCAGACAGGATTGATGGAAGTCAAAAATTTGAATAAGGTGTGAAAGTATGTTTAATTACTCTTGAAAATGATATGTTAAAAAAACTAATAAAAATTATATACACACACACACACACACACACACACACACACACAGTGGTACCTCGGGTTACATACGCTTCAGGTTACATACGCTTCAGGTTACAGACTCCGCTAACCCAGAAATAGTGCTTCGGGTTAAGAACTTTGCTTCAGGATGAGAACAGAAATAGTGCTCCGGCAGTGCAGCCGCAGCAGGAGGCCCCATTAGCTAAAGTGGTGCTTCAGGTTAAGAACAGTTTCGGGTTAAGTACAGACCTCCAGAACGAATTAAGTACTTAACCCGAGGTACCACTGTATATATTATATATAGGAAAGTTACTGTTCCCATCGGCAAAGTAAATCCGGTCTTTGTAGTTTGGATCAAGCGGTGCAACGAAGATGTGTCACTTCTAGAATCATAGAACTGTCAAGTTGGAAGGGACCACAGGGGCTCATCCAGCCCACCTCTCCACCTGCAGAAATCTTTCACCCAACTTGTCCTATGATTGCTCGCACCAGAATCAACATACCAGGTAGCTTTCAAGCTTGCACCCCAGACTGCTAATATTCCCTTAGATGTCCCATTTCCCCATGACGAAAAGACGTTCTTTGCTCTTTCCTGGACAAGCGTCTGTTCTGCGTTCCTCCCCAGTAACTCTCTTAATCCTGTGACGCTCTTCAACCTGTTTGGAAAAGACTCAAATCTGCTTCTGGTTGGGTCTCCAGGACATTTTATCAGTGGAGCAAAGGATTGGCGTAAACAGCATAACACGGAAACCGCCGCACGGTTGTCCTCAAGATCACCGCCGACTTTTCTCAGTCGCCGAAGAATTTCTAGGGCGGCACTCAGGCGAGTTTGCAAGTCTCCATCCTGTTTCAGCCTAATTGAATACGGTTTCCCCAATCCTCTGGTGTGTATTATCAGTGAATCTTCCAGCGAAAGACAATGACTTTTGCTTCCCTGCCCTTCGTTATCCGACTGCGCAAAATCAGCAGTTGGCTAGGAGATTCTCTATCTTGAACATCCATCGTTGAAAAATCTGCTCCTTCAACTTGAGGATTACTGCTCTTGCCTAAATTACAGCCATTGTTCATATCTCTGCAAGTTCCAGTTCTCAGCAATGCAAAATTTCCCCTTCTGCTTTCAAATACCCTTTGGGGAGAGGCACACCTAGGATTTTTGCTTTTGCAGATTCCTTGCAACCGGCTCTTTCTTCCTAGTCCAGTCCACCCAGCCTTACTCTTCACTTCTCTTGAAATCCACTCCCCTTCTCGCTGGCTTTCTCGCTGGAATGGGAAGGCTTTTGGAAAGGAAACTTTGGGAAAATCCGTTTGGGGTTCCAAACAAACGCCTGGGCCCATAACCTGTTAGAAGTGCTTGCTGCTTGGGTCAATAAGATTTATTTGATCACTTACAGTTTCTGGAGTTCAGAGGCTTTATTCATGAAGCAACTATTTATGGGATGAGTAAAGATGAAAGAGGCAAAGATCTTGTCTCAACACGTTGGGAGAGAACAAGAATATGACTCAGAACCGGTGATGTTTAGATCGCCCTCATGTAGTTTAAAGCAACTCATGCATTAACTAGAAGCTCAGAAGAAGGAAATGTATTTGCTTTTCTCCAACAAAAATCAGGGCGGTTTCGAAAGGTTCAGTTCACCATCTTGATTCAAAATAACCCCCCGTTTTATCCAAATATAGAGAAAAACCAGTTCCCTGGTCTCAGGAATGATTGTGCAAAATCAGGATAAAACCAGGCATCCAAATATAGATGAAATCAGCTCCTGATCTCAGGAGCTGTCATGCAAAGTTTGGTGACGATATTCTAAAAGGTGTTCAAATCCAGAGCGACTGGGCAGCCGTCCAAATTGCACAGAAGATACATTAAAATTATCAGTTAAAAGCCAGAAGTTAAAAACCAAGCGGACCTAAAAAATAATAAATTCAAAACATCAATAAAATCAGCTGTTCAAAATATACATTACAAGGAGAATTTACCTATTAAAATGCATGACAACTTGGGTATAAGTTGTTGCAGATCAGCAAACAGGCACTTACTGATTTTGTTCCGTTTGAAATGTGCTTCTTGTAAAATACCTCGAAGCAATTTCACAACGAGAAACATCAGCGATAAAAACAATTATAACGTTTTGTTAAAAACCCAATCAAAACCAGTTTCACCTGTAAGATGATTGAGGGCAGAGAAGAGAAATATCTAAGAAATCAGGAAGTTTTCTGCATGTGTTCATGCTAGATGGAAGTTATTGCCCGTAAGCTTAAAAGGTTTCCTGGAGAGGGTTGCAAACTTCCTGGTTCTTTTTTAAAAACACAACCCCAAGATCGGTCCAATGAAAAAGAGAGAGTAAGAAAACATTATTACAGAGAGACACCAGATGGCAAAAAACAGCTCAAAAAATGCAAATAATTGGAAGCCCATTCTTGAATGATGCACAATGCTAAAAATAAATGAATATTATTAATTGGTATGATGGTTATTAATCGGAAGCCAACCGTTCTTTGAAAATGCTAGCGTGCAGCATGTTGTGTGCTGAAAGGAAATTATAGCCGTACCTTGGCTCCCAAACAATCGAAAACCAGAAGCGACTGTTCCGTTTTTCAAACATCCGACGGGGCTTCCGCAGCTTCTGATTGGCTGCAGGAGCTTCCTGCAGCCAATCGGAAGCCACGCTTTGGTTTTCTAATGTTTTGGAAGTCGAACGGACTTCCGGAACGGATTCTGTTTGACTTCTGAGGTACGACTGTATATGAAAACGATGTACCGGTGGTGTTTGATTCCTAGGAAGTTAGCAAAAATGTATAGAACCAGCAGAAATACCTGCCGGAAAGGTAAAAAGAAGGTACCTTTTATCATGTGTGGTGGACGTGTGAGGTAATAAAAAACATTCTGGGAGATGACATATAATGGGGGAGGGGAGTGTTTAAAATAACTTTTGTTTAAAAAAAACAAGGGCTTTTTTAATTAGGAATTATAGGTACCGAGATTCGAAAGGACGAGAAAAGACAACAGCCGCAAAATTAAATGGAAAGCTCAGGAACCAAGAGGACCAGAACTTTTAAAAAGAATGGGGGGGGGGAATTATAATTTGTTTAGGAGATCATTGTAAGCAGATGAAAACACCAGCAGGATTTTGAATCTCCCTTGCAAGGTAACAAAGACTATGGACAATTTGGACGGATAAAAAATGTGGATAACGGATTGATATGCTGTTGTAAATATTGAAATTAGGACCCGTGGAGGGGGGGAGAGTCTTGAGATTCAGAACAATCTCTTTATATGGACTTTTAATTGATTTTGCTATAAGTTTATATTTTTGTAACGGCTTGGCTCTCCCACAGAAGCGAGACACTGGCAGTAATTATCTCAGGTTTATTGCTCAAACACATAAATCACTCCTCAGTGTCTGACTACAAGTTTGCAGTTGCCTGAGTCTAAACTCTGCCCCTTCCCCTTCTTCCAACAGGGAAAAAAACCCCTTTCGATTCCACTCTTTTCCTCTCCTCTCACTGACCTTTTCGAGTTTTTGGGGTAGCTATTCCTGGCCTGGCAAATAGAAGGGGAAGAAATGGAGGCAGTGAGAGATTTTACTTTCTTGGGTTCCATGATCACTGCAGATGGTGACAGCAGTCATGAAATTAAAAGACGCCTGCTTCTTGGGAGAAAAGCAATGACAAACCAAAACAGCATCTTAAAAAGCAGAGGCATCACCTTGCCAACAAAGGTCCGTATAGTCAAAGCTATGGTTTTCCCAGCAGTGATGTATGGAAGTGAGAGCTGGACCATAAAGAAGGCTGATCGCCAAAGAATGGATGCTTTTGAATTCTGGTGCTGGAGGAGACTCTTGAGAGTCCCATGGACTGCAAGAAGATCCAACCTCTCCATTCTGAAGGAAATCAGCCCTGAGTGCTCACAGGAAGGACAGATCGTGCAGCTGAGGCTCCAAGATTTTGGCCACCTCAGGAGAAGAGAAGACTCCCTGGAAAAGACCCTGATGCTGGGAAAGATGGAGGGCACAAGGAGAAGGGGACGACGGAGGACGAGATGGTGGGACAGTGTTCTCAAAGCGGCCAACATGAGTTTGACCAAACTGGGAGGCAGTGGAAGACAGGAGGGCCTGGCGTGCTCTGGTCCAGGGGGTCACGAAGAGGCGGACACGACTAAACAACAACAACAATTCCTGGCCTCTCCCCTTCCGTCTCTGAGCTAAGATTGGTATTTTGTGGATCTTTGCTATCTGCTGCCTGCTCTCTGTTCTCTGAAGCGATGCCACTCGGCTGCCTCTCCTCCCTCTCACATTCCAGCTCACATTTCAGTCTCCTTATCTCTCTTTGCCTGCTTTCATTCCCAGCCTCTCTCAGCTCCGGAACGAAGCTGACATTTTTAAAAATCAAATGAAAAATATTTCATTAAAAAAGAGAAAACGCCAGCGTGGCACAACCGCAGCGCAAGACGTGAGATCCAGGTTCCGATACCCCAGACAGCACCAACCTGCTCCTCTGTCGTCCATACGGGTCGGGCTTGCTGCACCCGGATGATGTCCTTGAGGCTCTGGTACCAGCTGTTGGAGCCGCCAGCCAAGCTGATGGTGGCCGTGAAGATGTGGCTCCAGTCCTTCCGCATCTTGCCAGCCTGGGCGTAGAGGCGCCGCGAGCTTTTCTTGGATTCTGGGGCCAGCCACTGGCGCATGGCTTTGACGCCCTGGCGGCTGTCCGGCTCGCAGAAGACCACGATGGGGAAGTACTGGACGTAGTTGAGCCTCTCCACAGCTGCCGGGGTGATGTCCAGAAGGGCGTGTTTATCCTGGGAGACAGGAAAGCGACAGATGAGGCCATCAATCGTGCATCCAGGGCGGCTATCTATCTGAAACCAGGTGTGCAGCCTGGCGGGCATTTTGGACTCACAGCTGTCCATGGAGGCGCAGGTCAGTTCTGTGTCCAGGGCAGCTGTTTCCCACCTCCATCTGGTACACAGGATGAGACCCTGCCTGCCTGTGCATTGTCTCTCCAGAGTGGTACATGCTCCGGTTATCTCCCACTTGGACTACTGCAATGCGCTCTTTGCAATGCGTGGGGCTGCCTTTGAAGGTGACCCGGAAACTACAACTAATCCAGAATGCGGCAGCTGGACTGGGGACTGGGAGCGGCCGCCGAGACCACATAACACCGGTCCTGAAAGACCTACACTGTTTCCGAGCACAATTCAAAGGTGCCGACCTTGAAAGCCCTAAACTGCCCAGTATACCTGAAGGAGCGTCTCCACCCCCATCGTTCTGCCCAGACACTGAGGTCCAGCTCCGAGGGCCTTCTGGCGGTTCCGTCCCTGCGAGAAGCAAGGTTACAGGGAACCAGGCAGAGGGCCTTCTCGGTGGTGGCGCCCGCCCCGTGGAATGCCCTCCCGGCAGAGGTAAGGAGATAAACAGAACGCAACACAGAACCATGAGGACTAGCATCTTATTTTGAAGGGAAGGGCTACAGAGCGAGGGAGAATCTGCTTCCGATCCCCTTGGACCCCAGTTTCGTGACGTTCCCCCCGCCTCAGTGCTCTAACCTGTTTTGCAATATGCCACACGGAGTCCAGCTTGATAACCTTTGATGAGCTCCCTTCTCTCGCCACGCTCTCTAAAAATGGGGAGGGAAAGAGAAAGAGAGAGAGAGAGATGGATATTGTTTTTCCATCTTTGACTGCGCAAGAGTCGGTCAAAGCACAGTGAGTCGGACTACATATGAAGACCTGGCCCTCCCAGCTCCACCGGACCATAGCTGTCAACTTACAGATTTGAAAATAAGGGACCAGCAGCCTCGAAAATAAGGGATCAGCAGCCAAAATAAGGGATTTTCCAGGCACAGGTATGTTGAACTTCTAAGCCCCTCCAAGCCAAAGGCAGAAAGCCCAGCCAGCAGCCAAACGAAGCCTCAAGCGGTGGTTCCCACAGCGCAGCAACCCGGCAAAGGGGATGCAGCAAGGAAAACCACCGTCCCCTCTCTGCTGGGAAGCGCTGAGCAAAGGCGAGTCCCCAGGCAACGCGGCCGAGTTGATCAGCACAAGGCATGCAAGCTCCACCCCCCAGTCGTTCTCAGACTCCTTATTGGGTGAGCAACGCAGCCAAGCAACACAGTTGGAGCCTCCCTCCTCCCTGGCCGGCAGGGAGGGAGGGAGAGGAGCTGCTTCCTTTGAAACCCGGGAAATTTAAGGGACATCATCAATAAGGGACAGCAGCGGGATAAGGGACTTTCCCGCCAAATAAGGGACGCTTGACAGCTATGCGCCGGACTCGGTTTGTGGGGAAGAAGGCTCACCTGCAATCTCAAACTGATCTGGCAATTCGGTGCTGAGTTTCTGCATGGCAATGTCGGCGATGGGTCCCAGGATCACGACCGGGCGCTTAAAGGTTGCTGCCAGGGAGGAGGAGGAAGAAGAAAGTCAGAGGGGTCTTGCTTATTTATTACATCTATATCCCCCTCCGTCTCGGAGGAGATATACTACTACTACTACTACTAATAATAATAATAATAATAATAACAACAACAATAATTTATTTGTAACCTGCCCATCTGGCTTGGTTTCCCCAGCCACTCTGGGCGGCTTCCAACAAAATATTGAAAATACATCAAAATGTCACACATTAAAAACTTCCCTGACCATGTGCATGCTTTGGACTACAACTCCCATCATCAACTGCTGGCCAGCATGGGAATTGTAGTCCAAAAAGATCTGGAAGGCGCCAGGTTCTCAAAGGCCAGTGGTTAAGCCTCGTGCATAACATTGCATAAACATACCCAGTGTTTTTTTTTTCTAATAAAATAAAATGTTTAGGGGTACTCTCATTTTGACTCAAGAAAACCACGTTTTATAGTTCAAATCGGGGGAAATAACTACAGTGGACCGTCTGGATACAGATATAATTCATTCCAGGGGTCCGTACGTATCCTGAAAAATCCGAAAGTAGAGGCACCGCTTCTGTGCACATGCATGGTGAGATAGAGAGCTTCTGCGCATGTGCACATGGCGAAACCCGGAAGAATACACTTCCAGGTTTGCCGCGTTTGCAACCCGAAAGTTACGTTTCTGTATAGTAAATGGACAAAAGTACAAAGATTCACAGAATGTTTAGGGGTATGTGTACCCCTGCGTACCCCCAAGAAAAAAAGCACTGAAGATACCCAAATATACTATTATTGACCTTGTTACATGATAATAATAATAATAAGATGAAGTAGAAGAAGAAGTAATGAATTTTATTTATACCCCACCCTCCCCAGCCAAGACCGGCTAACACCAGGTATAAAAACAATTGATTAAATTACAAGTAAAAAACAAGATTAAAACACAACATTAAAATGCAGCCTCATTTCAGCAGTAACTCCAATCAAAAACTTGGGGGGGGGTGCGAGAAAACGTCAAATCTTCACCAAGGCCAACTATCCAGACTGGTCCTACATGGGCCAGAAAAAATAAAATAAAATAGTGAGGCCCTAAGCTATAGCTTTGGGATGCGGGTGGCGCTGTAGGTTAAACCACAGAGCCAAGGGCTTGCCGATCAAAAGGTCGGTGGTTTGAATCCCCACCACGGGGTGAGCTCCCATTGCTCAGTCCCTGCTCCTGCCAACCTAGCAGTTTGAAAGCACGTCAAAGTGCAAGTAGATAAATAGGTACCGCTCCAGCGGGAATGTAAACGGTGTTTCCGTGCGCTGCTCTGGTTTGCCAGAAGCGGCTTAGTCCTGCTGGCCACATGACCTGGAAGCTGTACGCCGGCTCCCTTGGCCAGTAAAGTGAGATGAGCGCCGCAACCCCAGAGTCAGCCACGACTGGACCTAACTGTCAGGGGACCCTTTACCTTTAAGCTATGGCTTGTTTAGCTTATATGTAAATCCGGCACTGCCCACCGCGCGAAGTCCCCCAAAACAAGGCAAGTTGCCCTCACCTTCCTTCAGAACGACCCTCTCGTACGGCGGGTAGTGCCCTTGCTTGGTGAGGGCAGACAGGTCCTCGCGACTCTTCCGCAGGTTCCTCTTAGCTCCTCGCAGGCCCCGCAGTTTCCAGAATTCGGCCCTCGGCCCCGAAGCAGAGACTCCCGACGTGGCCTTGAGAACGGACTCCAAGCTGGCGATCTGTTCCGCCCTGGGGTGCAAACGACAACCACGGGATGGGTTGGGTGGAGGGTATTTCTCTTGGCAATGCCCCATAGATTCTCCATGGGGTTCAGGTCAGGCGAGTTTGCTGGCCAATTAAGCACAGTAATCCCATGGGATTACACCCATCACACAACCTTGATGGCAGAAAGTGATGAGGAATTGAAGAACCTTTTAATGAGGGTGAAAGAGGAGAGCGCAAAATATGGTCTGAAGCTCAACAACAAAAAAACGAAGATCATGGCCACTGGTCCCATCACCTCCTGGCAAATAGAAGGGGAAGAAATGGAGGCAGTGAGAGATTTTACTTTCTTGGGCTCCATGATCACTGCAGATGGTGACAGCAGCCACAAAATTAAGAGACGCCTGCTTCTTGGGAGAAAAGCAATGACAGCATCTTAAAAAGCAGAGACATCACCTTGCCAACAAAGGTCCGTATAGTCAAAGCTATGGTTTTCCCAGTAGTGATGTATGGAAGTGAGAGCTGGACCATCAAGAAGGCTGATGGCCGAAGAATGGATGCTTTTGAATTGTGGTGCTGGAGGAGACTCTTGAGAGTCCCATGGACTGCAAGAAGATCAAACCTCTCCATTCTGAAGGAAATCAGCCCTGAGTGCTCACTGGAAGGACAGATCCTGAAGCTGAGGCTCCAAGACTTTGGCCACCTCATGAGAAGAGAAGACTCCCTGGAAAAGACCCTGATGTTGGGAAAGATGGAGGGCACAAGGAGAAGGGGACGACAGAGGATGAGATGGTGGGACAGTGTTCTCAAAGCGGCCAGCATGAGTCTGACCAAACTGCGGGAGGCAGTGGAAGACAGGAGGGCCTGGCGTGCTCTGGTCCAGGGGGTCACGAAGAGGTGGACACAACTAAACGACTAAACAACAACAACAAAAAATGCAGCCAATATAATTTAAGGGCTAGAGTCTCCATTAATTCCAATTGGTCTAACTCTTGAGTATTTCTAATACTGGAATTTATCAATAGGTCTACTCTGAGTCTTTCTAATATCGGATTATATCACCCTGTGCAGCCAATACAAATAGCTATACAGTCTCTGCTAATTGCAGTGCGAGTCTTAACTAATATTGTACGAAATATTGCAATATTGTGCAGTCGGTAAAGGGACCCCTCATCTCTCTTTATTGGCCGAGGGAGCCAGTGTACAGCTTCCGGGTCATGTGGCCAGCATGACTAAGCCGCTTCTGGCGAACCAGAGCAGCGCACAGAAACGCCGTTTGCCTTCCCACCGGAGCGGTACCTATTTATCTACTTGCACTTTGACGTGCTTTGGAACTGCTAGGTTGGCAGGAGCAGGGACCGAGTAACGGGAGCTCACCCCGTCATTGCGGGGATTCAAACCGCCAACCTTCTGATTGGCAAGTCCTAGGCTCTGTGGTTTAACCCACAGCGCCACCTGCATCCCGTGCAGTCAGTACTGTATACTGGTTAATACCGGGTTGTCTACTCTGACTGGGACTACCCCCTCGTAATATAAGCCAGATCATGAAGAGTTGGACACGACTAAACAACATAAGCAAACTGTGGGAGGCAGTGGAAGACAGAAGTGCCTGGCGTGCTCTAGTCCATGGGGTCACCAAGAGTCGGACACGACTAAACGACTAAACAACAACAACAAACAACATAGGGACCCTCAGAGACAGCCCATCTCCCGCCTGGATACCTGTTTCGGTTTGGGATAATGCCCTTGTCGAGTTCCTGGAGATCTTTGCCCATCCGCATGGCTAGCCAGCTTCCGACCTTCCCCCGGTACATGGTGTCCACCACGTGGAAGACCTCACCACGGGTGAAGCTCAGAGCAGAGGGGGCGTCCTTCTCAAAATCGAAATGGGTGCGGATGTAGAAGGAGTCGCCCACGTTGGACTTCACCATCTTCCTGTAGACTGATAGGAGGAGAGAGAGAGAGAAACAAAGGCTTGAACATTTTGATGTATTTTTAATCTTTGTTGGAAGCCGCCCAGAGCGGCTGGGGAAACCCAGCCAGATGGGTGGGGGACAAATAATAAATTATTATTATTATTATTATTACTACTACTACTACTACTACTACATTGAACCCCAGGCAGGCGACATTGCTCTCCATAACGCATGGGTAGGCAAACTAAGGCCCGGGGGCTGGATCTGGCCAAATCGCCTTCTCCATCTGGCCCACGGACAGTCCGGGAATCAGTGTGTTTTTACATGAGTAGAACGTGTGCTTTTATTTCAAATGCATCTCTGGGTTATTTGTGGGGCTTGCCTGGTATTTTTACATGAGTAGAACGTGTGCTTTTATTTACAATGCATCTCTGGGTTATTTGTGGGGCCTGCCTGGTGTTTTTACATGAGTAGAATGTGTGCTTTTATTTCAAATGCATCTCTGGGTTATTTGTGGGGCTTGCCTGGTATTTTTACATGAGTAGAACGTGTGCTTTTATTTACAATGCATCTCTGGGTTATTTGTGGGGCCTGCCTGGTGTTTTTACATGAGTAGAACGTGTGCTTTTATTTCAAATGCATCTCTGGGTTATTTGTGGGGCTTGCCTGGTATTTTTAAAGGTAAAGATAAAGGGACCCCTGACCATTAGGTCCAGCCGTGGCCGACTCTGGGGTTTATTGACTCTCGCTTTATTGGCTGAGGGAGCTGGCGTACAGCTTCCGGGTCATGTGGCCAGCAGGACTAAGCCGCTTCTGGCGAACCAGAGCAGCGCACGGAAACGCCGTTTACCTTCCCGCCGGAGCGGTACCTATTTATCTACTTGCACTTTGACGTGCTTTGGAACTGCTAGGTTGGCAGGAGCAGGGACCGAGCAACGGGAACTCACCCCGTCATTGCGGGGATTCGAACCGCCGACCTTCTGATCGGCAAGTCCTAGTTAAGCAATGGCAAATGAGGGCTGGGGGGGACACGGCAATGGCGAGTTACTCACTGTCCTGCTTATTCTGAACGTGCAACGCCACCTCTTCGCCCGGCGACAGCTCCAGGAGGTACTGAATGGCCTCTTCGCGGGTGAGGTTATGAAAAACTTGCTCGTTCACCTGTGGGCAGGAGCCGGGGAGCAAGGAGTAAGGAAGCAAAGAGAACAATGTTCTGCACCTCTGTCTAAATGCACACTTCTTTTCACCTCTGAAATACTGTAACACTCTTCCAAACTGCTCTGAGCAGTGCTTCTTAGTAGAGCATAGGTAAAGGTAAAGGGACCCCTGACCGTTAGGTCCAGTCGTGGCCGACTCTGGGGTTGCGGCGCTCATCTCGCTTTACTGGCCGAGGGAGCCGGCATACAGCTTCCGGGTCATGTGGCCAGCAGGACTAAGCCGCTTCTGGCGAACCAGAGCAGCGCACGGAAACGCCGTTTACCTTCCCGCCGGAGTGGTACCTATTTATCTACTTGCACTTTGACGTGCTTTCGAACTGCTAGGTGGGCAGGAGCAGGGACCGAGCAACGGGAACTCACCCCATCGCAGGGATTCAAACCGCCGACCTTCTGATCGGCAAGCCCTAGGCTCTGTGGTTTAACCCACAGCGCCACCTGCGTCCCTTTGGTAGAGTATGAGACTCTTCAAAATCAGGTTCGTGCTTTCAAGTCTTGCAACAGGCAAAATTTCCCTGCATTGCAAGGGCTTGGGCTGGATGACCTTTGGGGGTGCCCTTTTTCTCTCTGCGTCACACTTTCAGGATAAAAGTCTGCTTCTGCCACACCACATTTTGTTTTTTACATTGGGAAACTAACTAGCGGTTCTGGATTTATAACACAGAACCCAGCTACTTTACTGGGTCAGGAGACTTTGAGACTCTTACTATAAAGGAGTCTCTTACCTATGTTCCTTAACATAGGAGAGGTCTCATTGTCTCATAGGAGCGGTCTCATAGGAGAGGTCTCATTTGAGACAAACAAACTCTCATCTCCCCAGCGAGCCTTCCTCTTTTCTGACCTTTTCGTTTCTGATCCATTTGCAAAGCTACCTATCCATATTCTGCAAATAAAAAACTATTCTTTTGGTCCTATACTACACTATACTGAAATGTTCAGACGTTTCTTAGATTGCCCATTCTGTTCTTCAACAGAGAATGTACAGAAAGGTTTATTTTTCAAAATTCAGCCATCTATACAGTTTTGCTAAATAAAAAACCCCCACTGTGTTCCAATTTTTCCGGCGCACAGTAAAAAGGTAAAGGACCCCTGGACGGTTAAGCCCAGTCAAAGGCGATTATGGGGTTGCGGCGCTCATCTCGCTCTATAGGCCGAGGGAGCCGGCGTTTGTCCGCAGACAGCTTTCTGGGTCATGTGGCCAGCGAGACTAAACCGCTTCTGGCGCAATGGGACACAGTGATGGAGACCAGAGCGCATGGAAACGCCGTTTACCTTCCCACCAGAGTGGTACCTATTTATCTACTTGCACTGGCGTGCTTTTGAACTGCTAGGTTGGCAGGAGCAGGGACTGAGCAACGGGAGCTCACCCCGTCATTGCGGGGATTCGAACCACCAACCTTCTGATCGGCAAGCCCAAGAGCAGGCATAGGCAAACTCGGCCCTCCAGGTGTTTTGGGACTACAACTCCCATCATCCCTAGCTAACAGGACCAGTGGTCAGGGATGATACGTACGTTTCCGAGCACAATTCAAACTGTTGGTGCTGACCTTGAAAGCCCTAAACGGCCCAGTATCCCTGAAGGAGCATCTCCACCCCAGACACCGGGGTCCCTCTCCCGAGGGCCTTCTGGCGGTTCCCTCTCTGCGAGAAGTGAGGTTACAGGGAACCAGGCAGAGGGCCTTCTCGGTGGTGGCGCCCGCCCTGTGGAACGCCTTCCCGTCAGATGTCAACGAGGAAAACAACTACCAGACTTTTAGAAGACATCTGAAGGCAGCCCTGTTTAGGGAAGCTTTTAATGTTTGATGCATTACTGTATTTTAATATTCTGTTGGAAGCCGCCCAGAGTGGCTGGGGAAACCCAGCCAGATGGGCGAGGTATAAATAAATTTATTATTATTATTATTATTATTATTATTATTGAAATTGTAGTCTCAAAACATCTGGAGGCCTGAGTTTGCCCATACCTGCTCAAGAGGTTCAGTGGTTTAGACCACAGCGCCACCTGCGTCCCCATCACATCACAGATCTTGCGGAGATCAGGCAGATCAGGCGAGGGATCTACTTACCTGAAGGATCTGGTCTCCTTCCTGGATCCCTTGGCTCTCGGCTGGGCTGCCTTCCTGCACCCCGGCGACGAAGATCCCGACATCGTTGCCGCCGGCCAGACGGAGACCGATGCTCTTGGCTTTTATGAAACGAACCACTTTGGAATCGGGGCTGTATCTGAAACAGGAGAGGACGAAAAACGCTCTCAGGGAATGTGAATGTATGGTTATCGGAATGTGATCTTGACCCGGCAGGGCCCCCTGAGATATAGATTGGACAGACTGTGGGAATGTTTTTTACGGAGGTGTGGAAATGGCGCCTGTCCTTTATGTGATATGACTCCTGGAGAGTGTAAAACCCACACAGGAGATGTTTGTTTTCAACCCGCTTGTGAAGATTATCAGAGATCACAAAGAAAGGAATATATGATAACAACAAGAAGATGAGGAAAATAACAAAGAGACTATCTGGACAGAACCGGATAGAACTGTTTAATTAAAGCAGCAGCAAGAGTGATGTTTGGACCCCTTTCGAAGCTTGAAGTATGGGCACCCCCAACAAAATTTTAAAAATCTGGCTGTATAATTTGGAACTAATGTGATTTGGAATTAATGTGATTTGATTGGTCTGTTAATAAAAATTATATTTAAAAAAGAAAAACGCTCTCAGGGCCAGGATGTGTGCGGCCAACTCTGGAGCCGCTAGGACTCTGCCAAGCTCCTTACCCATAATTTGTGCCAGTCTGGGAGGCAAAGGCGTCAGTTTGGGCATCGTAGTCGTTTTCAGGGCTCCCTTGGACTTCTGGCGAGGGGGACAGGACACAGAGACAGTCTGAAAACCACAACCTCCATTTCTTTTTCTTTCTTTTTAAAATAATTTTTATTGAATGATTTTATATTACAAAAAACAATACAGCCATACTACCACTAAATATACCATATTTTTTGCTCTATAAGACTCACTTTTCCCCTCCTAAAAAGTAAGGGGAAATGTGTGTGCGTCTTATGGAGCGAATGCAGGCTGCGCAGCGATCCCAGAAGCCAGAACAGCAAGAGGGATTGCTGCTTTTGCTGCGCAGCGATCCCTCTTGCTGTTCTGGCTTCTGAGATCCAGAATATTTTTTTTCTTCTTTTCCTCCTCCAAAAACTAGGTGCATCTTGTGGTCTGGTGCGTCTTATAGAGCGAAAAATATGGTAATTAAGAAATAAAAGTTACATGCATCAATATTTAGTTTGTTTTTATTTACCGTCTTATTTCCTCCCAAACATTGCATACAACAACACACATATGTGCAGACACCCACACACCCACACAAAATGATAATAATGAAAGTAAATATTTTTTCCCCTTTTATCTTCCAAAATCTTTTCTTCAACTTTGACTTCCTGTCAAGTCCCTTTGCCTATATTTTATCATACATTTGAATGTACACAAAACAATAAACCTTTCTATATAATTTTCCTAATACATTCTGAAAACATAATAAATCCTTAATTGTTATCCACCTCCTTTTAGTTCCTTTATCCCTCGAATGCTAGCACGGAGTCAAAACTATTGTTGTATTTTTGAACATATCTTCTGTAACCATCCCATTTTCCCGCAAATTTTTGCTTTGAGTTTCCTCTGAGTTTACTAGTCAGTTGAGCCGTCTCCACCAATTCCTGTAATTTGATCTGCCAATCTGTTATTTTTGGAACCTCGTGATTTTACCATCCCTTGGCCACAAGTATACCTCCATTTCTAGACTAGGGTAGGGTTGCCTTACATCTGGGTTTCCCCGGTAACTGCCCTTACAAAATGGCTTCCGGGCGGATTTTTGCCAATCGGAAAAATGTCTGGGCAAACTCAGGACGTAAGGTAAGAATTATTATTTTTTAATGCTTAAAAAAAATGAAAAATAAGCCCCCCAAATGTATATTCTGCAGGGGGTGCCCCCCAAAAAAGCTCAACAACAATTTCACGGGCAATCCATTGGCACCACACATTTTAAGAATAATAATTTAATGTTTGAACCGCACCCGTTTGACTGGGTTGTCCCAGCCGAATATGAAAATACAGCGAAGAATCAGGCATTAAAAAAGGCATTTACAGTGGTACCTCGCAAGACGAATGCCTCGCAAGACGGAAAACTCGCAAGAAGAGTTTTCCGTTTTTCGAGGTGCTTCGCCAGACGAATTTCCCTATGGGCTTGCTTTGCAATCTCCGGGGACCTCTTTTAAAATGCTGGCGGTCGGGAGCAAAGACTTTCGCCCACCGCCCGCCTTCAGAAGAGGTCCTGGAGACTTCTCCGCTGTGCCGGGCAATCTTAAAATGCTGGCGGGTGGCAGCGAAGCCTTCGCTGCCGACCCCCAGCATTTTAAAATCACCCCCGGACAGCGGAGGCTTCGCTGCCGACCCCCAGCATTTTAAAATCGCCCCGGGACAGCGGAGGCTTCACTGCCGCCCGCCAGCATTTTAAAATCGCCCCGGGACAGCGGAGGCTTCACTGCCGCCCGCCAGCATTTTAAAATCGCCCCGGGACAGCGGAGGCTTCGCTGCCGCCCGCCAGCATTTTAAAATCGCCCCAGGACAGCGGAGAAGTCTCTGCTGTCCCGGGGGCTTTTAAAATGCTGGCGGTCCGCAGCAAAGCCCTCCTGTCCCCGGAGCTTGCGGGGCGGGAGGTGGGGAGAAGGGCTTTTCTTCCCACCGCCAGCCTTCAGAACAGCCTTCTGAAGGCTGGCGGTGGGAAGAAAAGCCCTTGTCCCCCCCCCCAGCCTTCAGAAGAGGTCGGGGGACAGACTGTCCCCGGACCTGGTCTGAAGGCGGTTTCCATAGGAACGCATTGATTGATTTTCAATGCATTCCTATGGGAAACTGTGCTTCGCAAGACAAAAAACTCGCAAGAAGAAAAAACTCGCGGAACGAATTAATTTCGTCTTGTGAGGCACCACTGTAATAATAATATTAAAACACACACGAAGGCGCAATATGGTTTCAGCACCCTGGACAGAGCAGAGACTCTTTTATTGCACCCATTTCAAAGCACGGGGAAACTGATCAAAGCTGAACCCACAGGATACCCTTAAAAGATGAAGCAGTCCACTTTAAATAGTCACAGCTTGCCCCAAAGGATCCTGGGACTTGTAGTTTGCTGAGAATTCTTAGGAGACCCCCCCAGGCTACAATTCCCAGAGTTCCCCGGGACAGAGGGACTGGTTGTTCGGCTGGGAAACGTAGTTCTGCGAGGGGATGAGAGGGTTCTCCTGAGAGTTAGCAGCACCCTGAATAAAAACTACAGATCCCAGAATTCCAGAAGTGTTTAATGCGGTATTGTAGTTCTTTCAACGGTTGGGGGTGGATGGTGATGGATGGATTGAGGCTGAATAACAACAAGACAGAAGGACTGTTTCTGGGGGACAGGGGGCGGGCAGGTGTGGGGGGCTCCCTGGTCCTGAATGGGGTCACTGTGCCCCCGAAGGACCAGGTGCGCAGCCTGGGAGTCATTTTGGACTCACAGCTGTCCATGGAGGCGCAAGTCAGTTCTGTGTCCAGGGCAGCTCCATCTGGTATGCAGGATGAGACCCTCCCTGCCCGCGGACTGTCTCGCCAGAGTGGTGCATGCTCTGGTTATCTCCCGCTTGGACTACTGCAATGCGCTCTACGTGGGGCTACCTTTGAAGGTGACCCGGAAACTGCAACTAATCCAGAATGTGGCAGCTAGACTGGTGACTGGGAGCGGCCGCTGGGAGCATATGGGACTCACAGCTGTCCATGGGGGCGCAGGTCAATTCTGTGTCCAGGGCAGCTCCATCTGGTACGCAGGATGAGACCCTCCCTGCCCGCAGACTGTCTGGCCAGAGAGGTGCATGCTCTGGTTATCTCCCTTTTGGACTACTGCCATGCGCTCTACATGGGGCTGCCTTTGAAGGTGACCTGGAAACTGCAACTAATCCAGAATGTGGCAGCTAGACTGGTGACTGGGGGCGGCTGCCGAGACCACATAACACCGGTCCTGAAAGACCTACATTGGCTCCCAGGATGTTTCTGAGCACAATTCAAAGGGTTGGTGCTGACCTTGAAAGCTCTAAATGGCCCAGTATCCCTGAAGGAGCGTCTCCACCCCCATCGTCCGGCCCGGACACCGGGGTCCATCTCCCGAGGGCCTTCTGGCGGTTCCCCCCTTGTGAGAAGTGAGGTTAGAGGGAACCAGGCAGAGGGCCTTCTCGGTGGTGGCGCCTGCCCTGTGGAACTCCCTCCCGTCAGATGTCAAGGAAATAAAGAACTATCTGACTTTTAGGAGACATCTGAAAGCAGCCCTGTACAGGGATGTTTTTAATGTTTGATGTTTCATTATGTTTCTATATTTGTTGAAAGCTGTCCATTGTGGCTGGGGAAACAGAGTCAGATGGGCAGGGTACAAATAATAAAATTATTTATTATTATTATTATTAATAGAAGGTGTGATTGGGACCTTTACTCAGTCCATCATGTCTGCAGCTTATGGAGTATTTATGGATAAGGCAGAGACTTCAACTGCTCTACGGAGGGTGTCAGAGGCAGAAAAGGAGTTGGGGGGAAATTGAGCCCCCAAAATGGAGGTTTCTCCACTGCTGGGATAGACAAACAAGGCCCCCCCCCCCACCGTTTGGACAGAAAATCTAGCCACCCCCAAACCCTTTGCCCAGGCACCCAAAATGCAAGATTCAAGGGCACCTTTGCAAACTGGCAAAAAACGTGGCGGGGAAGGGCCAGGGGGAAGGGATCCAGGGGCCGGATTGCGAGGCCCGGGGGGGCCACATCTGAACCCTGAACCCCCCCAGGGCCTGAGTTCCTGCCGTAAAACCTCTCAGCCACCTTCGAAGCCAAAAACCAGCCACCTTGACAAGAGAGATGGAGAGCAGGGGAGGCACTCACCGCGAAGTGGGGGCGTCATCGACTTTTCGGGTGACGTTTGCTCGGAGCGCCGTAGGGTCCTGGGTTTGGGGAAGGGAAGGAGGGAAGGAGATTTTTTAAAAAGCACTAGAGAAGCATGGGAATTAAAGTGAAGCGAGTACTGTACTTGGATCTTGCAAAAGTGACCGAATTATTACGGAATAAAGCAACCGATGTAGTCTAAAAGGAGTGGGAAGGCTTTAAGATTTATCTAACGAGGCAAGGTTCAACAAGCAAAATTTGGCCGTGCCTAGAATAAATCCAGAAGGAGACAAAATGCTTCCTTATACCAGGGGTCAGCAACCTTTTTCAGCCGTGGGCCGGATAGAGAGAGAGAGAGAGAGAGAGAGAGAGAGCACGAAAGAGAGAGAGAAAGAGAGAGAAAGAGAGAGAAAGAAAGAAAGGAGAGAGCGAGCGATAGAAAGAGAGAGAGAAAGAAAGAGAGAGAGAGAGAGAGACAGGGAGCTAGATAGAGATAGATAGATAGATAGATAGATAGATAGATAGATAGATAGATAGATAGATGATAGATAGATAGATAGATAGATAGATAGATAGATAGATGATAGATAGATAGATGATAGAAAGAGAGAGAGAGAGAGAGAGAAAGAAAGAAAGAAAGAAAGAAAGAAAGAAAGAAAGAGAGAGAGATAGAAAGAGATAGCTAGATAGATAGATAAATAAATAGATGATAGATAGATAGAAGATAGATAGATAATGCTTTATTCGGCTATAGGCCCACAAGGTAAAACCAATCAATAAATAAAATAGCATTTTACATTCTAAAATATCAACTAAAATATTTCAACGCATAATCTCCTTCACGTTACATACAATCTCTAGATGTACCATATTGTGGCCTTGAATATAAAGATGGTGGATAGAGTTTACTAGATTTTTAATAGTCATGCAGCATTCCATGAAGTCTATAGATAGATAGAAAGAAAGAGAAAGAAAGAAAGAAAGAAAGAGAGAGAAAGAAAGAAAGAAAGAAAGAAAGAAAAAGAGATAGATATAGAGAGATAGAGACAGAGAGAGAAAGAGAGAGAGAGAGAAATAGAAAGAAAGAGATTGAAAGAGAGAGAGAGAGAGGGATGGTGGGGGGACAGGGTGGGCAAAGGAAATGAGACCCCCCCCCACAGGCGTCTCAGAGAGCAGCTTACGGGGCTGGATTCCACTTTGGAGATGCCGGTGAGTCCGGCCCGCTCGCTGGGGCAGTTGGAGGCGGCGAGATGTCCGAGCCGAGGTCAGAGATGTCTTTGGGAAAAGAAAACAAAGAGAAATAAGTTTGCGGTGCGTCACTTCTGTAAGTAAAAACTTTGAAAACGGAAGCATTTATTTCCGGGTTTCCGGCGTTCGAAAACCGAAACGTTTGGCTTCTGAGGCACTTGAAAACCGAGGTACCACTGTATATATAAAAGAAAGAATAAAACCGACTTTAACCTTTTCTTGAATGATGTGACCCCCCCAAAAAAAGTTTTGTTTTACCTTTATTTCAAAGTTTTGATAAAAATATTTTTTAAGGAAAGAAGAATTTTGACATGGCCCTGCCGGAGTTTTGAAAACGGTTTTATTTCAGGAGGGGTCTACTCTGAGTTGGGAAACTTCCTCCAAGCCTGCGGGTGCAGTTTAGAAGTGATCTTTCCGAGCTCCTCACATGATGGGACCCCCAGAGGACATCCGGACGTGCCCTCGCCTCCCTGCCCCTCACTCACCGTCCAGATGGGAGCTTTCGCTCTCGCTGTCTCTGACTTGGGGAATGTTCACCAGAAATTGGCTGTTATCCCGAAGGACCACCAGAGTCAACCTCCCCTCCGAGAGCTCGATCAACCGCCGCGTCTCCTCCAGGGACAGATTCTCACTCGACACCCCATTGATCTGGAAAGAGAGGATAGTCTCTTGAACCCGGAGATTCAGCATCTTACGCTCAGCCGACTGATCTGAGAGCTGTTAGAAGGTTAAGAAATGTATAGGACTAGCTCCAACATGCTATGATGTTACAGTGGTACCTCGGGTTACATAAGTTTCAGGTTAAATATGCTTCAGGTTACAGACTCCGCTAACCCAGAAATAGTGCTTCAGGTTAAGAACTTTGCTTCAGGATGAGAACAGAAATCGTGCTCCAGCAGCAGCAGGAGGCCCCATTAGCTAAAGTGCTTCAGGTTAAGAACAGTTTCAGGGTAAGAACGGACCTCCGGAACGAATTAAGTACTTAATCCGAGGTACCACTGTATTGTTTTACTTAAACGAATCGTTTAAATTGCTATTAAGGAAAGGGTTGTTTTTCTCCACAGCAGAAAAGTTGTCCAAATGTAAAGAGTTAACTTGTTAAACCTCACAATAATCATTTCATAGTTATCGGCCTTATATATTTCTAGGTAAAGTTAAAGGTAAAGGGACCCCTGACCATTAGGTCCAGTCGTGACCGACTCTGGGGTTGCGGCGCTCATCTCGCTTTATTGGCCGAGGGAGCCGGCGTACAGCTTCCGGGTCATGTGGCCAGCAGGACTAAGCAGCTTCTGGCAAACCAGAGCAGCGCACGGAAACGCCGTTTACCTTCCCGCCGGAGCGGTAGCTAACTGCATATATGAGAAGGCAGGCAAACCAAAATCTTCGATCCGAATGGCCATGTTTTGAAGACTATATGAATAAACACTGTTCAAAACAGATCGTGTTGATATGCTTAGATTAAAGGAGTAAAGTGGAAAGGATAAAACTAATTAGGGTGCGATAAGGAGATTAAAATTCAATAACAGAAAGGTTGCAATGAGAGCCCTGAAATTAAAAATTAAGGAAGTCAAGCTGTTGCAGAGGGGAGTGATAGGGTGAGGTGAGAAGAATTCACGAGGGGGGGGAAGGATATAGGTTTATATATATGTTTATGTCAATGGGTGTTGTTTTTTCCCCCTTTTCTGTTGTATTGGAAGGGTATATTACCCTTTTTTATGTACTGTATTTTCTGGCGTATAAGACGACTGGGCGTATAAGACGACCCCCCCAACTTTTCCAGTTAAAATACAGAGTTTGGGATATACTCGCCGTATAAGACTAACCCTCTTGCAACGCACACCAAATAAAAATTAAAAAACCAGTCTCCAGTCCGGCTCGGAAATCTGCTCCACTTCCCAGTGGCCGGGGGCTTCTGGGGCCAATTTTCAAGTGTATTTCTGCTTCATCTTGGTGTCCTCTGATTTAATCTGCTGTCGTTTTATCCTTTGGTGGGGAGTTGCTGCCAGAGCTGCTGCTGTAGCCGGCGTATAAGGCGACCCCCGACTTTTGAGAAGATTTCCCTGGGTTAAAAAGTAGTCTTATACGCCAGAAAATACAGTAGTATGAAAAAGGAAGGGTGTTAATAAACAATATATCCTCTCCTGCCACCCTGAACATTCCCCAAAACTGCGGATGTAATTCCTCCAGAATTTGAACGAAGACCCTCTCCCACCCAACTCACCTTCAGTATGAGGTCTCCCTCCTGCAAAGAACTGTCCTTAGCCGCCAATCCTGTGTCCGTAATGTGTTTAATAAAGATTTGGCTCCCCAACTTCAAGCCAAACTCTGCATTTTTGTCGGGTTTTGGGGGGAGAGAGGAGAGAAAAAAACGGAGACATTTGGGTGAAATGAACGGCAGATTCTGCAAGAGTTCTTCAAGCGCTTTCAAAGGAGGGAAGGGGGGAAAGGCAGATAAATCAATGGAATATGTAGAATTGACAAATAGGAATAAGGAACCGGGAAGATCGGAGTTCTTAAAGAAGAGTGGAAAATTCTCGCGGAATATCTGAAGAATTATGTAACAAAGCGATAGCGGGATTCATCTAAATTCAGCAGTTTAAACTACCGGTACTTAAAATATAGCGGAAATATTTAAATAAAAGGGCGAATTGGAATATGGAGTTTTAATGGATAAATCAATCTTCCTTTCTTTTAATTTTCACCAGTTGCCATAACCCGCACGCTTGGTTCTGTGCACCTTATTAAAAGGAAGTGAAAAATCTTGTTTGTTTGTTTATGTCTTTTAAAAAGAAGATTGCTGCTTATTTCCTTCACATCAGAAGGGAGGGCGTTCCACAGGGCTGGCGCCACTACCGAGAAGGCCCTCTGCCTGGTTCCGTGTAACCTCACGTCTCTCAATGAGGGAGCCGCCAGAAGGCCGTTGGCGCTGGATCTCAGTGTCTCGGATGGACGATGGTGGTGGAGACACTCCTTCAGGTATACTTGGCCGTCTAGGACTTTCAAGGTCAGCACCAACACTTTGAATTGTGCTCGGAAACGTACTGGGAGCCAATGCAGATCTCTCAGGACCGGTGTTATGTGGTCCCGGCGGCCGCTTCCAGGCCCCAGTCTAGCTGCCGCATTCTGGATTAGTTGCAGTTTCCAGGTCACCTTCAAAGGCAGCCCCACAGAGAGCGCATTGCAGTAGTCCAAGCGGGAGATAACTAGAGCATGCACCATTCTGGCCAGACAGTCTGCGGGCAGGGAGGGTCTCATCCTGCGTACCAGATGGAGCTGCCCTGGACACAGAATTAATCTGCACCTCCATGGACGGCTGTGAGTCCAAAATGACTCCCAGGCTGCACACCTGGTCCTTCAGGGGCACAGTCACCCCATTCAGGACCAGGGAGTCCCCCACACCTGCCTGTCCCCTGTCCCCCTAAAACAGTCCTTCTGTCTTGTCAGGATTCAACCTCAATCTGTTATCCGCCATCCATCCTCCAACCGCCTCCAGACACTCACACAGGACCTTCACCGCCTTCACTGGTTCTGATTTGAAAGAGAGGTACAGCTGGGTGTCATCCGCATATTGATGCGACACCCAGCCCAAACCCCCTGATGATCTCTCCCAGCGGCTTCATATAGATATTAAAAAGCATGGGGGAGAGGACGGAACCCTGAGGCACCCCACAAGTGAGAGCCCAGGGGTCTGAACACTCATTCCCCACCACCACTTTCTGGACACGGCCCAGGAGGAAGGAGTGGAACCACTGTATGACAGTGCCCCCGGCTCCCAGCCCCTCTAGACAGTCCAGAAGGATTAAATTAATAAAAAATCATATTAAAAAGGCAAAGAATCTCTACGTAAAAGGAAAAAAGAGGAGGGGAAAATCGGGGTGGAAATCTCCCTCACCTTCGGTCTCCTTGCTCTTCACCAGAACGGAGCGGACCGGTTTCATCGGCACGTCCTGCTGCGGAAGCCTCTTGAACCCGGATACCAGGGCCAGCCCGCTAGCGCTGCCCCTGTGGCTGTACCCATTGGTGAAGCGCTGCCGGTCCGACCCGCTGTCTTGGCTCCGCCTCCGGTGCCCGCCGTCTTGGCTCCGCCTCCTGCTCCGGACCGGGTGCCTGCGGGGGGTGTCTTCCTCGTCCCGGTGGCGCCCGGAGCTCCTCTCGCTGGAGGAGTCGCCGTCGTAGCCGCGGTTGTGTTCCGCTTCAGCCTGGTGCCGGCCGCCGGCCGCCAACCCGCCCCACGCGGAAGGCGCCCGGTAGCCGGCGTCCTCGTCGGAGTCACCGTCGCGCAAAGTGGGGCTGGAGAGCGGAAGGTTTTTGGGCGGGCTGGGCTTGGCTACCGGGAGGTGCACTTTCCGGGGGCGCTTGACCGTCTGCGAGAGGAGAAAACGGAATACAATGGTACCTTGGTTCTCAAACGCCTTGGTTACCGAATGCCTTGGTTCTCAAACGCCAAAAACTCGGAAATAAGTGTTCCGGTTTCCGAATGTTTTTTGGAAGCCGAACGCCCGGCGCGGCTGTCGGCTATTGTTTCCGGGGTGCCTGTGCCAATCAGAAGCCGCGCCTTTGTTTCCGAACATTTCAGAAGTTGGGCAGCCATTTGTTGGGGATTCTGTGATTTCCGCACAGCCGGGGTTGGACTAGATGACCCTAGGGCCACGTACTGGGTGAAACCCTTGACGCAGACGTCGTAAGTTACCGTATTTTTCACTCTATAAGACGCACCAGACCACAAGGCGCACCTAGTTTTTGGAGGAGGAAAACAAGAAAAAAAAAAATTCTGAATCTCAGAAGCCAGAACACCAAGAGAGATCGCTGCGCAGCGAAAGCAGCAATCCCTCTTGCTGTTCTGGCTTCTGGGATAGCTGCGCAGCCTGCATTCGCTCCATGAGACGCACACACATTCCCCCTTCCTTTTTAGGAGGGGAAAAGTGAGTCATATAGAGCAAAAAATACGGTAACCTACATTGTAAAGAGACACAAAAATACTGTGCGACAGGCTGCAGTTGGGGGAATCTGCTAACTCAGATTTTGTTAAGAATGCGTCGAGAACGTCGGAGTTATATGGCCTTGAATCAGCGATAGGAGTGGAAACCCTGTTCTGTCTGATAATATCTGGCTCAGACAACACAGGCCTGCTTTCCCTCAAAGTCTCCGTTGCTGCGCATGCATGCAGCTAAATATCGTATTTTTTGCTGTACAAGACTCACTTTTTCCCTCCTAAAAAGTAAGGGGAAATGTGTGTGCGTCTTATGGAGCGAATGCAGGCTGTGCAGCTATCCCAGAAGCCAGAACAGCAAGAGGGATTGCTGCTTTCGCTGCGCAGTGATCCCTCTTGCTGTTCTGGCTTCTGAGATTCAGAATATTTTTTTCCTTGTTTTCCTCCTCCAAAAACTAGGTGCGTCTTGTGGTCTGGTGCGTCTTATAGAGCTAAAAATACGGTGCCTCTAGAGCAGTCCACACAGTTTATAATCCCAGGAACCACTTTTGCGGGTTCCGCTGTCGCTCCGACCCAACAAAGTCCGCCTTGAAACATCGCAGCTGGAGTGTGCCGTTGCAGAAAACCCACCCAAGACCCCTTTCCAACCCCACAGCTCTGTGAGGCAGCACGGTGCAATGGTTAGAGCAGTGTTTCTCAACCTGTGGGTCCCCAGCTGTTGTTGGACTACAACTCCCATCATTCCTAGCCAGCCTGACCAGATGGGAGATGGGAGTTGTAGTTCAACAACATCTGGGGACCCACAGGTTGAGAGCCGCTGGGTTAGAATGTCGGACCAGGACGCTAGAGCAGGGTTCGAATCCCGACTCAGTTACAAAGCTCAGTGGGTGACCTTGGTGTCTTACAGGGTTGTTGTGGAGATTAAATGAGAAGTGAGAAAACCATGAATGCCACCTTGAGATTCCTGGAAGATAAAAACGTAAAGGTAAAGGGACCCCTGACCATTAGGTCCAGTCGTGGCCGACTCTGGGGTTGCGGCGCTCATCTCGCTTTATTGGCCGAGGGAGCCGGCGTACAGCTTCCGGGTCATGTGGCCAGCAGGACTAAGCCGCTTCTGGCAAACCAGAGCAGCGCACGGAAACGCCGTTTACCTTCCCGCCGGAGTGGTACCTATTTATCTACTTGCACTTTGAGGTGCTTTCGAACTGCTAGGTTGGCAGGAGCAGGGACCGAGCAACGGGAGCTCACCCCGTCTTTGCGGGGATTCGAACCGCCGACCTTCTGATCGGCAAGTCCTAGGCTCTGTGGTTTAACCCACAGCGCCACCCGTATCCCTTCCGGGAAGATAGAAGTAGAGATGGCCTATAAATGTAAATAATAATAATAATAATACAGTGGTACCTCGGGTTAAGTACTTAATTCGTTCCGGAGGTCCATTCTTAACCTGAAACTGTTCTTAACCTGAAGCACCACTATAGTTAATGGGGCCTCCCACTGCCGCCGTGCCGCTGGAGCACGATTTCTGTTCTCATCCTGAAGCAAAGTTCTTAACCTGAAGCACTATTTCTGGGTTAGCGGAGTCTGTAACCTGAAGCATATGTAACCAGAGGTACCACTGTAGTAGTAGTAGTAATAATAATAATAATAATAATAATAATAATAATAATAATAGTTCTTTGCTCTGTCAGGAATACCCTGTATCAGTCTCTACAACCACGACAGGCACTGCAACCTTTCAACAGTTCACCTCCATTGTCTCCCAAGACAGGCCAATGTCTGAACGCCTACTTTAGCTGTGATTCCTGCATCGCAGGGGGGGTTGGACTGGATGACCCCTGGGGGTCCCTTCCAACAAATTCAACGATTGTTATCAGCTCACTCAGAGCTGCCGTTCTCTCACCGAGAAATGAGCCGCCCCAAAATCTGCAGGGACACGATCGAAATCCGGGAATTGTAGCGTCGGTAGGCGCCAACCACGTGAAATAGCAGGACTCTTTTGTCCCATGTGGGTCTCGAACCCACAGCCCTGGGATTAAGAGTCTCATGCTATTACCCACTGAGCTGTTGCTTAATTTAAAGGCATGTCTCTTCCGGAGCTCTTACTCACAATATTGGCGGCTTTCCCACAGCCTTTCAGGGTGTGGATAGCAAAGGAGGACGACACATTTTCCATGGAGATTCCATTCACCATGGCTATCTTGTCCCGGGTCCTGAAAAAGACGAAAGCCTTGTGAGATGGGCCAAGAGCGATCAGCAAACAAAAAAATTCTGACTCTCCCAAACCATTAAAAAAAAACCTTTTGAGGATTCCATAGAAAGCTCATTTCCCTCTTTCCTGGCTGCCATGTGGGTTCGCCAAGCCATGGTTTCCAGTCTGCTCGCTTCCAGCAAACTGGACTTAAAATCAAGCCATGGTTTGTGGGTTTGCCAAGCCACGGTTTCCAGTTTGCTCGCTTCCAGCAAACTGGACTTCAGGTCAAACCATGGTTTATGGGTTCACCAACCACAGTTTCCAGTTTGCTCGCTTCCAGCAAACTGGACTTCAGGTCAAACCATGGTTTATGGGTTCACCAACCACAGTTTCCAGTTTGCTCGCTTCCAGAAAACTGGACTTAAGATCAAACCATGGTTTGTGGGTTTGCAAAGCCACCGTTTCCAGTGTCCTCATTTCCAGCAAACTGGACTTAAGATCAAACCATGGTTTCTGGGTTCACCAATCAGATTTTCCAGTTTGCTCACTTCCAGCAAACCGGACTTCAGATCAAACCATGGTTTCCTGGCAGCCTGCTGAAGCTGCCTGATTTAAGGTTACTCACTGGAGCCGGCCATCAGCAGGGCCCCCGGGCACCACGTCAGAGATGATGATGGATGTGTCTCCGTCGACACCGCTGGGGCGATCCCGGCCTCCCGATATGGCAATGCCGAAGCCCCTCCGGGGATCCTGCAAGGAAAGAGGACCAAAGCAGATGTCAGTTCCCTTCTGCGCTCCAATTTAATTTGATTCGGCTTGCTAAGCCAAGCATCCTGATTCTGACAGGGGTCAGCCATCCGCCTCCAAGGTTACTGCAGGAAGGGTTCAAAAGAGTGACACGTCCCCTGTCGCATGAGCAGGGAAATGGGAGACCCCCAGACTTGTTTGTGGGTTCACCAACCATGGTTATCTGTTTGCTTGCTTCCAGAAAACTGGACTTAAGATCAAACCACGGTTTCTGGGTTCACCAACCATGGTTTCCTCTTCACTCGCTTCCAAAACACTGGACTTAAGAGCAAACCATGGTTTCTGGGTTCAGTAACCATGGTTTCCTCGTCGTTCGCTTCCAAAACACTGGACTTAAGATCAAACCATGGTTTCTGGGTTCACCAACCATGGTTTCCAGTTTGCTCGCTTCCAGAAAACTGGACTTAAGATCAAGCCATGGTTTCTGGGTTCACCAACCAAGGTTTCCAGTTTTCTCACTTCCAGAAAACTGGACTTTAGATCAAACTATGGTTTCTGGGTTCAGTAACCATGGTTTCCTCTTCGTTCGCTTCCAAAACACTGGACTTAAGATCAAACCACGGTTTGTTGGTCTGTTGGTTGATCAAAAAAGGGGTGCAGAAGCTTCCGCAAACTTCTTTGTGGCTGCGCCAGGGGAGGGGAAAGCTCACCAAGGGCAAGGAACCTTTTCAGGACAAAGGGCCACTTTTGCATGTGGGTCACCTAGTTTCAAGAGCGAGCCGGCAGTAAATCACACTGTGCAAGCTGGAGTTTATTAGCAAAAACAGGATCTGCACAAGAGAGTCATGCCTAATGAGCAAAGCAGATCATTCCCGGTGATCTATGTTTAAAAAATGCTTGATATTTGATGTTCATTTCTGTGGTGTCCAAACTTTTTTCTAGGAGGGCCAGATTTGATGAAGTGAGGGGCCGTGAGGGCACCAAGCTAACTGAGCTTTTTTTTAGGGTTGGAGTTGTGGAGGTTTTTTTTAGGATTTTACCCCAGGAGATGATCTGCCACAGGGGCAGTATTAAACCGACCGGTGGGCCGGATTGGGTCCCCAAAATGGACTTTGAACATGCTTTCTATATTCTGTCTTTTCCTTCTCCTTACAAACTTTAATATATATATTTTTTAAGCCAAAACACACACACACAAAAATCAGAAAACCATCCGCTTATTTCTTCGGCTTATTCTGCTTATCGGTCTGTCACCCCCCCAACTGTATTACCTGGGTTATGAAGGCGCCCAAAAGACGTTAAAGCAAAGATTATGGGATAATGCACACAGTGACTTGCGAACTCGATCGCACGCAGTCTGTAGTCCGCTGGCAGTAGGAGTACAATATGGGCATGTCTTTAAGTCAACATCTTACATTAAAAACCTGACAGTACCAAAATATCGAAGGCTTTTCACCAAAGCCAGACTAAACGTCTTTCCTTCTGCAGTGTTGAGAGGAGTTCCCTACCAGGACAGACTTTGCTCGTGTGCTCAAGACATCGATTCCATAAAACATATTTTGCTGCACTGTGCAAAATATGAGCAAGCCAGGGCTGAACTGATACTACCCTTGCTGGTACCTTTCCCGGGAAAATCAGAGGCTCACTATGTCAGGTTCCTACTGGAAGACCGGACAAACGCTAGAACATTAGCAGTGGCAAAGTTTTTATCGGTGGTTGCAAGAACCAATGATCCCAATATGCTGAACAAAATGCTTGTTTAACCTGGAGGTAGGCTGTCTGAATTGTGCATTGCTTTGTAACGATTTGTTGGGTCTCTGGACTGTAATAAAGATTGTTGTTGTTGTTATTCTGCTTATTTATCAAACCACTCACCCTGTTTAGCGTTACTGTATACTGTTCCCAGATTATCATCTCCTCCATGTCTGCAACCTAGGAAAAGAAGGAAAACGTTATAAAACAACTTCAGGGATATACACAAACAGAAAGAGAGCAGGCAGCCAAAGAATTAGCCCTTTATGTCAAATCAATGTCTGATTCAGTTTCTGTTTTCTCTCTTTAAAAGCCCCTTTTACACATTGGAGGCGGGTGGACTTAGATGCCCCTTGAGGGTCCCTTAAAAGGTAAAGATAAAGGGACCCCTGACCATTAGGTCCAGTCGTGGCCGACTCTGGGGTTGCGGCGCTCATCTCGCTTTACTGGCCCAGGGAGCCGGTGTACAGCATGACTAAGCCGCTTCTGGCGAACCAGAATCGCGCACGGAAACACCGTTCACCTTCCCACCAGAGTGGTGCCTATTTATCTACTTGCACTTTGACGTGATTTTGAACTGCTAGGTTGGCAGGAGCTGGGACCGAGCAATGGGAGCTCACCCCGTCGTGGGGATTCGAACCGCCAACCTTCTGATCGGCAAGTCCTAGGCTCTGTGGTTTAACCCACAGCGCCACCTGCGTCCCTTTGAGGGTCCCTTGCAACTCTATAATTCTATGATTTTCAGTTTCCTCACCTGCTCTGCCCTTTCCTTCGACTCTCCATTGCCAACTAACACTCACTACATTTATGCACATGTGGTGGAAGCGTAAGAGAATTTTGGGATAGCATATATAATGAAATTTTTAAAGATATTTAAATTCTCTTCTCCCAAAAAAAACCTGAGGCCTTCCTATTAGGAATTGCCGTATTTTTCGCTCTATAAGACGCACCAGACCACAAGACGCACCTAGTTTTTGGAGGAGGAAAACAAGAAAAAAAATATTCTGAATCTCAGAAGCCAGAAGAACAAGAGGGGTCGCTGTGCAGCGAAAGCAGCGATCCCTCTTGCTGTTCTGGCTTCTGGGATAGCTGCGCAGCCTGCATTCGCTCCATAAGGCGCAAATACATTTCCCCTTACTTTTTAGGAGGGAAAAAGTGAGTCTTATAGAGCAAAAAATACAGTATGTCCATGGAAATCAAGAGAAATCGTAGACCTCTTTTCATGAACGCAACCACAGCGGCTAGGATTTTAATAGCAAAGAATTGGAAAAGTGATAACATAACCCCACAAAAACCAACTGGCAAGCAAAAATGAGAGAATATTTACAACTTGCAAGGATGACAGGGAGATTAAGAGGAAACTCAGTACCAGAAAGTTAATAAAGACTGGACAATGTTTAAAGAATACCTTAAAAACCATTGTGACAACGGTCAACTCCTGGCAGACTTAGAATGAATCTTGAAATACAAAGAAAGTCTATAGCAGAATGTTCTTGATAAGAAATGGGGGAAAAATAATAGCAATAATGAACTGTGTGCAGATTAACAAAATGTAAAATAGTACAATGAGAAGAATCGGAAGTTCGTGTCGAAGGTGTGTTGCTGTTGTAATGTAGTTTGTATTACAAGTATTGTCTAAGTTAAAATGATGAGCTATGTGTAAATTGATGTTGATTGATGTTTAATGAAGATTAAATTTATAAAAAACCACCCACATACCCCCTTCCCTTAATCCATCGCCTATTATTATTTATATACCATCCTATACCCAGAGGTCTCAGGGCGGTTTGCAGAACAAAACCAATACACAAAACCACAAAATATATAATCAAAATAAAAACAGCAACCCAATACCCCGCCCCCTACTTCCGCAACCCTTCCTTTCTGCCGCAGAATTGTTTCGTTGGAAGGGGCCCGAGGGTCATCTAGGCTGACCCCGTGAAAATGGAGGAATCGTGTTGCCCTTGAGCTCAAGATTTCCCCCACAAAGTTGCTCTCACCCCTGGGGCCCCTGTTCGTGAGAGTTTCGTCCCAGCTGAACTGAGAACTCCATGCTCCTCATGGCAAGCGAGCCGCTGACATCTCGACGGCTCCCTTTCTCCTCCCCTGCCAACTTGGAATGTTTGGGGACATTCCGTGACCTCACAGAAGCACAAGCCAAACAGCGGCTAGAAGATCACAAGCGGCCTTTTTCTCCTGAAAAGGGATCAACAGGATCCCTCCAGGGCACACCGCAGCTCAGATACGATACAGTGGTACCCCTGGTTAAGTATTTAATTTGTTCCAGAGGTCCGTTCTTAACCTGAACCTGTTCTTAACCTGAAGCACCACTTTAGCTAACGGGGCCTCCTGCTGCTGCCAGAGCACGATTTCTGTTCTCATCCTGAAGCAAAGTTCTTAACCCGGGGTACTATTTCTGGGTTATTGGAGTCTGTAACCTGAGGAGTATGTAACCTGAAGCGTCTGTAACCCGAGGTATCACTGTACAATACAATAATCTTTATTGTCATTGTCCCATACAGAACAACGAAACTGAAAATCTACACCAGACATTCAGAAACCAACAAGCCTGCTATCCCAGCTATCCCAGCCTGGTTAGCCCTCTAAAAACTCTGATACCCCATAATTAAATACAATATACTCCCATAGAGACTACCTTAAAGGTAAAGGGACCCCTGACCATTAGGTCCAGTTGTGGCCGACTCTGGGGTTGCGGCGCTCTTCTCACTTTATTGGCCGAGGGAGCCGGTGTCATGTGGCCAGCATGACTAAGCCGCTTCTGGTGAACCAGAGAAGCGCACAGAAACGCCATTTACCTTCTCGCCGGAGTGGTACCTATTTATCTACTTGCACTTTGACGTGCTTTCGAACTGCTAGGTTGGCAGGAGCAGGGACTGAGCAACGGGAGCTCACCCCGTCGCGGGGATTCGAACCGCTGACCTTCCGATCGGCAAGTCCTAGGCTCTGTGGTTTAACCCCTAGAGACTACCTTACACTGTGTTTAAAACCAAAATCGCATTTGGATAGAAACTGTTTCTCAGGTGGCTAGTCCTGGTCTTTATAACCCTGAACCTTCTTCCAGAAGGCAGAAGCTGAAAGAGATCATTTCCGGGGTGCGCACTATCCTGCGCTATCTCTGCCGCTTTCTTATGGCGCCTGGAAGCGTAGATTTGATCCGAGGTGGGAAGAGTGCGCCCAATTCTTCTCTCCGCAGACTTTACAACCCTGGATAGCATTGTTTTTTCCCTTGCCGTGCAGCTCCCAAACCACACACACAGACCATACGTTAATACACTCTCCACAGTACAACGGTAAAATGCCATCAACAGGTCCTTTGAGAGATTGTTTTCCCGGAGGATTCTCAGAAAATATAACTTCTGCTGTGCTCTCTTCATCAGGTCTTTGGTGTTTTCTCCCCAGGTTAGGTCATCTCTCAACTCCATTCCCAGAAATTGAAATACCGAGACCTGTTCCACGCACTTCCCCTCAATAATAAGAGTTGTGTATTTATGGAAGTTGATGCACTGGGCACTGGGGAATAGCAGCTACCAGGTGAGGCGGCAAAGAGGGAAATCTTTCACTTGCTGCTCCTTTCTCAGCCAAACTCTAATAACTAAACGCCAGGCAGAATTTTATAGACTTCTATCATGTTGCTACCATAAAGAAGGCTGATCGCCGAAGAATGGATGCTTTTGAATTCTGGTGCTGGAGGAGACTCTTGAGAGTCCCATAGACTGCAAGAAGATCAAACCTCTCCATTCTGAAGGAAATCAGCCCTGAGTGCTCACTGGAAGGACAGATCCTGAAGCTGAGGCTCCAAGACTTTGGCCACCTCATGAGAAGAGAAGACTCCCTGGAAAAGACCCTGATGTTGGGAAAGATGGAGGGCGCAAGGAGAAGGGGACGACGGAGGACGAGATGGTGGGACAGTGTTCTCGAAGCTACCAGCATGAGTTTGACCCAACTGCGGGAGGCAGTGGAAGACAGGAGGGCCTGGCGTGCTCTGGTCCAGGGGGTCACGAAGAGGCGGACACGACTAAACGACTAAACAACAACAATCATGTTGCTCCTCACGCCCCTTTACTTTAAAACTAAATAGTCCCAAACCTCCCCTCGATCATCCGAGTCGCCTTTCCTGAACTTTTTCCAATGCCCGCTTTGAGGAGAGGTGACCAGAACCCAAATGCACCATAGATTTCTACAATTGCATTAACAACCACCACCACCACAACTTATTATTTATACCCGGCCCATCTGGCTGGGTTTCCCCAGCCACTCTGGGCGGCTCCCAGCAGAATAATAATAATAATAATAATAATAATAATAATAATAATAATATATTTATATCCCGCCTGCCCCAGCCGAAGCAGGGCTCAGAGCGGCTAACAACAGTAAAAATAACACAGTTTACATAAAATCACAATCCATTAATTGAAATACATTCTAAAATCAATTCATTCTAAATATTAAAAGCACAAGAGAACATCAAACACTAAAAACTTCCCTGAACAGGGCTGCCTTCAGATGTCTTCTAAAAGTCAGATAGTTGTTTATTTCCTTGACAACTGATGGGAGGGTGTTCCACAGGACGGGTGCCACCACTGAAAAGGCCCTCTGCCTGGTTCCCTGTCACCTCGCTTCTCGCAGGGAGGGAACCCCCAGAAGGCCCTCAGGAGATGGACCCAGGTGTCCGGGCCGGACAATGGGGGTGGAGACGCTCCTTCAGGGATACTGGGCCATTTAGGGCTTTCAAGGTCAGCACCAACCCTTTGAATTGTGCTTGGAAACGTCCTGGGAGCCAATGCAGGTCTTTCAGGACCGATGTTATGTGGTCTTGGCGGCCACTCCCAGTCCCCAGTCTGGCTGCCGCATTCTGGATTAGTTAAGGTTTCCGGGTCACCTTCAAAGGGAGCCCCACAGAGAGCGCATGGCAGTAGTCCAAGCGGGAGATAACCAGAGCATGCACCACTCTGGCCAGACAGTCTGCGGGCAGGGAGGGTCTCATCCTGCGTACCAGATGGAGCTGCCGTGGACACAGAACTGACCTGTGCCTCCATGGACAGCTGTGAGTCCAGAATGACCCCCAGGCTGCACACCTGGTCCTTCGGGGGCACAGTGACCCCATTCAGAACCAGGGAGTCCCCCACACCTGCCCGCCCCCTGTCCCCCCAAAACAGTCCTTCTGTCTTGTAAGGATTCAACCTTAAGCATAGATTTGTACGGCGGCCATAACGATGCCTTCATCGCGGGGGGTCAGACTAGATGACTCTAGGGGTCCCTTGCAACTCTACCATTCTATAAAATCGGCCCTTTTTATTTCCCTAAATGACGCCTAGCGTGGGATTTGCTGCTGGGAAAGAAAGCACTATCACGCGTGACTTGCAGGGCGCAAGCAAAACACTATCTGCCCCCTCCCCAAAATCAATGCAAGCCAATTTTTTATTTAAAGTGCCCCCTTTACTTCTAATTGGGGAAGGGAGCCGTTTACGCTTGCTTTTAAAAAGGAGCTTTTTTTACTAGCCCCAATTTATTTAATTTATTTTATTTTCCGCAGGGTATATAGGGTCTGTAATAATTGGCTTACCTCAGGTGGGGGTCTAAGGCGATAATGACGCCTTTAAATCTGCCACTCAGAAGCATGGAGGTATTTCGATAAGCGGATCAGCTCTTTCGGCTGAAAAAACGGGCTCTCTTTAAAGAAATAAATAACTGCCGGCAGGCAGATAAAGCATTCCAAGAAGTTTTGGAAGAAGTGGGGGGGGGGGAATAATTCGTGGTGAAATTAGGTCAAGGTGGCTGAATAAAGGAAGTGGCGAATGTTGCTGAAAGGGAGAGGAAGAGAAAGCGGGGGGGGGGGGAGAGGGGAGAGAGAGGGAGATAAAGAGAGAGAGGGAGGGAGGGAGAAAGAAAGAATGAAAGAAAGAAAGAAAGAAAGAAAGAAAGGGGAGAGAGAGGGAGAGAGAAAGAAAGAAAGAAAGAAAGAAAGAAAGAAAGAAAGAAAGAGAGGCAGAGAGGGAGGGAGGGAAAGAAAGAGAGAGAGAGAGAGAGAGAGAGAGAAAGGAAGGAAGGAAGGAAGGAAAGAAAGAAGGAAAGAGGAAGAAAGAGAGGGAGAGGGAGAGAGGGAGAGAAAGGGGGAAGGATTTTTAAAACATTTTAATGAAATGTTTAAAAAAGATTGTAAAATGTGTGGGTATGAAGGTAAAGAATCAAAATTCCAAATGGAGGTATTGAATAATGAGTATAAAAACCTGTCTAAAATGTACAAAATGTTGCTGGAGTGGCATACAAAAGATGAAGAGGTAAAAGTAGTAATGATACACTGGGCAAGAGACTTTGGTTACAATATACAGTATGATGATTGGATGAAATTATGGAATGAAAAGCTGAAATTTACGGCATGTACTGCGTTGAAAGAAAATGTAATGAAAATGTTTTACAGATGGTATATAACGCCAGTTAAACTGGCCAAAATGTATAAAACATGTAATAAGTGTTGGAAATGTAAAGAAAAAGAAGGTACTTTCTATCATATGTGGTGGGAGTGTAAAAAGGTGAAAGACTTCTGGGAAATGATATACAATGAATTGAAAAAGATGTTGAAATATACGTTCGTTAAAAAACCAGAAGCCTTTCTATTAGGAATGGTAGGAAATGAAATCAATAAGAGAGACTGTAAACTGTTTCAATATGCAATGACTGCCGCAAGGTTACTTCTGGCCCAAAGATGGAAACAGGAAGAAATTCCAACAGTGGAAGAATGGAGAAGGAAATTGACCAAATATGCAGAATTGGACAAATTGACTGGGAAGATTCGATACCAGAAAGACCAAACGTTTATTGAGGACTGGGGGAAATTTACAGAATATCTGAAAAATATATGTGATACACAGACAACGCTTGTTGGTTTTGAAGAGACTCTGTGAGATAGTAAGAAATACTGCAAAAAAGAGAGTAAGAGGAAAAGGAGTGGGGAAAGGCAATATCATGTTTAGAAATGCGTCAATAAATAGAAATTTTTCGAAAGATTGACAGAGAAACTGAGGGAAGTCAAAAATTGAAGCATGAGTGTAAAATAATTTGTTGACTGTATAAAACTTGTTTGGAAAATGAATAAAAATTATTTTAAAAAAAAGAGAAAGGGGGAAGGAAGGAAGGAAGGAAGGAAGGAAGGACAAAAGAAAGAAAGAGGGGGAAGAAAGAAAGAGGAAGAAAGAGAGGGGGGAAAGGAAGGAAGGAAGGAAGGAAGGAAGGAAGGAAGGAAGGAAGGAGAAAGAGAGAGAGAGAGGAAAAAGAGGGGGAAGAAAGAAAGAAAGAAAGAGTGAGAAAGAGGGGGGAAGAAAGAAAGAAAGAAAGAAAGAAAGAAAGAAAGAAAGAAAGAGGGATCTACGAAATACTTCGGCTGAGGGTTAAAAGGTAAGGTAAAGGGACCCCTGACCATGAGGTCCAGTCGTGGCCGACTCTGGGGTTGTGGCGCTCATCGCGCTTTATTGGCCGAGGGAGCCGGCGTACAGCTTCCGGTTAACTGCGGGCAAAAATATTATATGTGCCTGGCCTAACATCTTTCCATAAAAGAAATCCCTTCTTTGCCGGGGACTCGAAGGCAACCCCTTCCAACTCTTAACGATTCGCGCAGCTCGTAGTTAAACTATGGAACTCCCCGTCACAGGAGGCCGGAATGGTCCTCGACTTGGATGGCTTTAAAAGAGGGCGAGGGAAATTCACGGAGGAGGGGAGTCTGGCTTTCGGTGACCACTAGGCATGATGGCTATAGTCGGCTTCCCCGGTTGGAGGCAGCAAGGCTCCTGAACACCAGTTTCTGGACACAACGGAAGGGAGAGGGGATGTCTTGTTTGGGTCCAGATTACGGGTTTGCCATTGGGGTATCTGGGTGGTCTGTTCCACAGGTATCCTCTGATGCCCATGTGTAATTCTCCGGTTGCCGCCTTGCCCCTATACTGCCTGTTCTGACCGGCAGCTGTTCTCCAGCGTCTCAGGCAGAGAGAGGGGTCTCCCCCCCAAAAAAAATCACGTTCTTAACCAGGGAGGAGGATGCAACCTGCAACCTCCGGCGCTTGCAAACGCCGGCGCTCTACCCACTCAGCGACACTCCCCTTGTGCCTCTTGAAGTCCGTGCAACTGGAGGAGGCTCTCAAGCGCTCTCAAGGTTTCCTGAATCGCTCACCTGGAGGTAAAAGGTAAAGGGACCCCTGACCATTAGGTCCAGTCGTGGCCGACGCTGGGGTTGCGGCGCTCATCTCGCTTTATTGGCTGAGGGAGCCGGCGTGCAGCTTCCGGGTCGTGTGGCCAGCAGGACTGAGCCGCTTCTGGCGAACCAGAGCAGCGCACGAAAACACCATTTACCTTCCCGCCGGAGCGGTGCCTATTTATCTACTTGCGCTGGTGTGCTTTCGAACTGTTAGGTGGGCAGGAGCAGGGACCGAGCAACGGGAACTCACCCTGTCATTGCGGGGATTTGAACCTCCGACCTTCTGATCGGCAAATCCTAGGCGCTGTGGGACAAATGTAAGGGTAAAGGTAAAGGGACCCTTGACCATTAGGTCCAGTCGTGGCTGACTCTGTGGTTGCGGCGCTCATCTCGCTTTATTGGCAGAGGGAGCCGGCGTACAGCTTCCAGGTCATGTGGCCAGCAGGACTAAGCTGCTTCTGGCGAACCAGAGCAGTGCACGAAAACACCGTTTACATTCCCGCCGGAGCAGTACCTATTTATCTACTTGAACTGGTGTGCTTTCGAACTGCTAGGTTGGCAGGAGCAGGGACCGAGCAACGGGAGCTCACCCCGTCATTGCAGGGATTCGAACCGCCAACCTTCTGATCGGCAAGCCCTAGGCTCTGTGGTTTAACCCACGGCGCCACCCTTGTCCTCACCTGGAGAGCCAGGACAAAAATGGGTAAACAGCCGCTCTCACGGAAAGGCCAATCCCACATTCCTGGGACGTTTTGCCAGGCAGAAACTACAGGAAGTCCCCTTTGTTGTCCTAGTGAACCTGGAGTGGTTCATGCGTAGCCAACACCCAAACAGAGCTTCGCTCCTCTGCCCTTTCGAAACGGCAGGGTTAATATCGGGCCAAGAGGCCACATTTGGCAGTTTCTCCATGCCAGGAGACAAGACACACCTGTTGGAATACTGACTGTTTTACAAGGAAACCAGGTGGAAAGCTTCGGTTGCGGGGAGAGGTTGACTCCCAAACCGCAGTTTGTCCCACGAGAAAGAAACAACCTGATTTTTCCATCCTCAAAATCCAGGATCCCCCCACCCAAAAAACCCCACAACCCCAGTCCTCTTTACTCCATGGCAAAATGCACTCTGCACGCACCCAGAGACACAGCTTTCAAACTCCGTGTGCAAAAAGCTCAAGGCGCCCTGCATTAATCTAAACGCTCTAACCCGGAAAGAAAAGGGGTAGGTACCTCTGAGCATGTTCAGAGTCCCAGACCCTCACCCCCAAATTAACAACCCACCTGCCTATAGCTGCCGACGTTTTTTAAATTCCCTTATTCCAAATAGGATTTCTCGCGAGAAAAGGGGAAAGTTGACAAACGGCCATGAGATTAAGGCTGCACATTTAAAACACACACACCCCAGGGGGGAAATAATCTGGGGAACTGTAGCGTGCAGCTACACGCTACGGTTCCCAGGCTCCTGCCTTGAATGCAGCCCTTTCAATTAAACACGGCTCAGGTTACACGTTTCCCTCCGCAACCGCCTTGCCAGAAAAAAATATAGAAAACAAGAATGTCGTTAAGCTGGGCAGACAAACCTCCCCGTCTCCCGGCTCAGAGATAAGCCCGTATTTTTTTGCATGCTGGAAGTAGGTCGTGAGGTGAAGGCTAACACATAACGCAAAATCTACTTGCCTGAAATCGTACAGCCATGGTGCTTAGAGCCAGCTTGGGCCAAACATCTTTGCCAGGTGGGAAACAGGTGTGCTCACCTGTCCGCAGCCCCGAAGAGGTTTGCCCAGGCCCGACCGAAGGCAGGCTTCCAGAATATATATATTTATATTCCAGGTTCTCCCCCCCCCCGGCCTGTCGGCTCTGGTTTTCCTTCCTCTTCCGCACCCCGGCCCCACCTCTTTCAGAGCACAGGTGTACCCTCCCCAAAGACACACCTAGATTCCAGGTGGAGCCAGAACTCTCCAGTTCCCTCGCCGGCTGGCAGAGGCCCCCGAGGAAATTCGCTCAGTGCAGAGAAACTTCAAAAACAGGGAATTCTCGGCCGCCTCTCGCAAAGAAAACATCTCCCAAGATCTGCCTCTGGCCGGCTCGCGACGGACCGGGGTTTCCGATAACCACAAGGACACTGAGAAAGCAACAAAGGCTGAAATATTATCCGGGGCCGGACACCGGAAGCGGCCTTATCTGGAGTCGGCTCCCTCTCTCTCTGTGTTGTCGCCAGCACGGGCTGGCAGCTGCCGGCCAGAATTTTGGAGGTCTTCCCTCCCGCTGCCAAGTAGCGGAATCGAGGCCGGGAGATTTTGCAGGATGGAGCTACGAAAATAAATAAGGCTGGACCGGGAGAGGCCGGCTGCTGTCGGGCTGGACTGCTGCAATGCTCTCTTTGCGGGGCTCGATAGGGCAGGATGCTGCAGCACGATTGCCGAGGGCAATCCTAGAATTGTAGAGGGGGAAAGGGACCCTGGAAGTCATCTAGTCCAACCCCTTACAATACAGGAATATGCACGTGGACTTGGGTCTAAGAGCGTAACCCCCAACTTGGTGCTCTCTACGCGTCTCGGACTACAACGCCCATCGTCCACTGCTGGCTTAGTGGTGGACGATGGGCGTTGTAGTCCGAAAGCTGGAAACCGGTCAGCTGGGGGGGGGGGTTATTGTTTTGTTTGTTATTATGCTATGTATTTTTGTGTGTTTTATATTGCAAGCCTACCCAGACATGCGGAACGTAGGCGTGTGTTTTTTCATCCGCTTATTAGCTTATCCTCGATTTTATTTTCTGAACGTTTTAAGCTGCTTTTTTAAAATATATAGTTTCCCTGCTTTATTCTTCTTTGAGGTTCCGTTGCAACCAAGCAGAATAGAACCCTTGCAAAACAAAAGAATAAAATAAATTTTAAAAACACGTAGACTTGGGTCTAAGAGTGCAGCCCCCAACTTGGTGCCCTCTAGGCGTCTTAAAGTACAATGCCCATCGTCCACTGCTAGCTTAGCGGTGGACGATGGGAGTTGTAGCCCGAAAGCTGGAAACTGGTCGGCTGGGGGGATATTGTTTTGTTTGTTGTTATGCTGTGTATTTTTGCGTGTTTTATATTGCAAACCGCCTTGTGGATCCTCGGATGAAGGGTGTATAGAAATGTTATTATCAATAATAATAAAATCCAAAACCTGCGCCAGCGCAGGCTTATGGGAGTTATAGGAGCAGGTAAACAGTGGCTCCGTGCAGCAGTTTTATTCTCATAAGCCTGAAAATCCAGGGTTTACCTTCGCCCCTCAATCGTCTATCCCTCTTTCCCTATCTACCTTTGGCCAGTCGTATTCCACTTCTCTCAGTGGCAAATATTGACAGGCGGCTGTGAAAGGGGAAATCTAGATTATTTGAGGTTAGCGAACTCAAACAGACACAAAAACCGGTGGTTGGTCAACAGCGGACCGGGGCAGATGGGTTAGGAAAATCCCACAGGATCTTACAAATCCATTTCTCGGAGCTCAGAATTGCAGCTAGATCGCAAACAAACAAAGGACTGGCTCAGAAATTGACCCCTTTGGCTTAACCTCTTAGGCTCTGCTGCCTTCATTTCAACTCTGGCGGTAGCGTCCCTCTCCATTTACAGATTTGCAAGGTCCTCGGGGCAGAGATCTTAAAAAGCCAGCTCTCCGGAACACCTCGGGGGAAGCATTTCCCCCCAGAATGCACATGCGACTGAACCTTGCTCAGATGGCTTGCTTCTTTAAAAGAAAAATCGGACAATTTCACATTGTCCCATGCTAGGCCACGCAAAGCTGGACTGGATGAATCCCAAGCCGGAATTAAGATTGGCAGAAGAAATATCAACAACCTCAGATCTGCAGATGACACAACTTTGATGGCAGAAAGTGAGGAGGAATTACAGAACCTTTTAATGAGGGTGAAAGAGGAGAGCGCAAAATATGGTCTGAGGCTCAACATCAAAAAAACGAAGATCATGGCCACTGGTCCCATCACCTCCTGGCAAATAGAAGGGGAAGAAATGGAGGCAGTGAGAGATTTTACTTTCTTGGGCTCCATGATCACTGCAGATGGTGACAGCAGTCACAAAATTAAAAGACGCCTGCTTCTTGGGAGAAAAGCGATGGCAGCATCTTAAAAAGCAGAGACATCACCTTGCTAACAAAGGTCCGTATAGTCAAAGCTCTGGTTTTCCCAGTAGTGATGTATGGAAGTGAGAGCTGATCGCCGGAGAATGGATGCTTTTGAATTGTGGTGCTGGAGGAGACTCTTGAGAGTCCCATGGACTGCAAGAAGATCAAACCTCTCCATTCTGAAGGAAATCAGCCCTGAGTGCTCACTGGAAGGACAGATCCTGAAGCTGAGGCTCCAAGACTTTGGCCACCTCATGAGAAGAGAAGACTCCCTGGAAAAGACCCTGATGTTGGGAAAGATGGAGGGCACAAGGAGAAGGGGACGACGGAGGACGAGATGGTGGGACAGTGTTCTCGAAGCTACCAGCATGAGTTTGACCAAACTGCGGGAGGCAGTGGAAGACAGGAGTGCCTGGCATGCTCTGGTCCAGGGGGTCACAAAGAGGCGGACACGACTAAACAACAACAGGCCGCACAGGAAGGTTTGAGAGTTTTGGTGTTTTAATATTTTGTTGGAAGCCACCCAGAGTGGCTGGGGCAACCCAGATGGGCAGTGTATAAATAGTAAGAATTATCCACGGGACCTGAAGCAGATTGTCTATATTGCAAAGCGCTTATGTTTTTTCAAAACTGCAGCGCAAGTAGACGGCTTGACCATCCATTCAGCACCCCCTCATCAAAAACCTGAAATCTGTTGAGAGATGAATGGGAGGCCTTTCGTGGACTATTTAAAAATATCTATATGAAATCATAACTGTTTATGTCTGCTACGACCGCAGCCAGGAGGATATACGCTCAGGAATTGAAAGAAGACTCTCATCCCATTGGCAAAGCTTACAGGAGTAATAAGGAACCAAAAGCGAGGGAAACTTTATAAAAGACTGGGGGAAATTTGTGGATTATTTGAAATGCTATTGTACAGTACACATGTAAATATATTAGCAGGATTAACTTAATCAAAACAGTTAAAATTAATGTTTAAAGACAACAACAACAATTTATTTATACCCAGCCCATCGGCCTGGATTGCTCCCACCTCTCTGGGCGGTTTCCAACCCAAATAAAAACATCAAGCATTAACAGTAAAAATCTGATCCAATATAAAGAGTCACAGTAACTTTCAAATAAACAACTCATATCAAACAAAGCAACATTCAACAATCCATCAGAACCTAATAGTAAACGCTAAAATTAAATACTGTATCAGCAAATAATAATTAAACAGTTTACAGTTTAGACTGTAATCGATGAAAGATACGGTAACTATTAATCGGAGTAGTGGAAGAGATACAATGTAAGAAACTGCAAAAGAAGTCAAAATATATACATAAATTTGTTGGGAAAGATTGGGTTGTCTTTATGTCAAAAGTATTACATTGGAAAAGTGAAAAATAAAATTTATAATAAATATACAGTGGTACCTCGGGTTAAGTACTTAATTCGTTCCAGAGGTCCGTTCTTTACCTGAAACTGTTCTTAACCTGAAGCACCACTTTAGCTAATGGAGCCTCCTGCTGCCGCTGCACAATTTCTGTTCTCATCCTGAAGCAAAGTTCTTAATCTGAAGCACAATTTCTGGGTTAGCGGGGTCTGTAACCTGAAGCGTATGTAACCTGAAGCGTATGTAACCCAAGGTACCACTGTATATGAAATCAGGGGTCAGATTTGAGATAAGAGGCGGCTTAGTTTGGTCAGAATCAAGTACAGTGGTACCTCGGACGTCGAACGGAATCCGTTCCAGAAGTCTGTTCAACTTCCAAAACGTTCGGAAACCAAGGCGCAGCTTCCGATTGGCTGCAGGAAGCTCCTGCAGCCAATCGGAAGCCGCGACGGACGTTCGGCTTCCAAAAGAACGTTCGCAAACCGGAACACTCACTTCCAGGTTTGCGGAGTTCGGGAGCCAAAACGTTCTGACTCGCAAGGTGTTCAGAATCCAAGGTACGGCTGTATACACTTCCACTGTTAATGCTAAATATATGATGTTTAGTAAGCGAGCCACCATAGCCGCTAGAGGGCTGTGAAAATTTGTGTCCTGGGTTTCTTAGACTCTTACTATCTGAAACCCAAGGAGCACATAGGTTGACAAATCTGAAATCCATTGGCGTTATTTCCAGCTCTCCTGCAAAACTACGGGCAGTTGTCCCCTTGGCAGACCAACTCAGTGTTGCACAGTTATAAATGAAAGAGGCTGATTTCAATATGAAGCTGCCTTATGTTGAGTTATTCATCACGAGTAGGCAAACTAAGGCCCAGGCGCCGGATCCGGCCCAATTGCCTTCTAAATCTGGCCCGTGGACGGTCCGGGAATTAGCATGTTTTTACATGTGGAATAGGGATGTGGGTGGCGCTGTGGGTTAAAGCACAGAGCCTAGGGCTTGCCGATCAGAAGGTCGGCGGTTCGAATCCCCGCCATGACGGAGTGAGCTCCCGTTGCTCGGTCCCTGCTCCTGCCAACCTAGCAGTTCGAAAGCACCTCAAAGTGCAAGTAGATAAATAGGTACCACTCCGGCGGGAAGGTCAATGGCGTTTCCGTGCGCTGCTCTGGTTCGCCAGAAGTGGATTAGTCATGCTGGCCACATGACCCAGAAGCTGTCTACGGACAAACACCGGCTCCCTCGGCCTATAGAGCGAGATGAGTGCCGCAACCCCAGAGTCGGCCACGACTGGACCTAATGGTCAGGGGTCCCTTTACCTTTACATGAGTAGAATGTGCCCTTTTATTTAAAATGCATCTCAGGGTTATTTGTGGGGCCTGCCTGGTATTTTTACATGAGTAGAATGTGTGTTTTTATTTAAAATGCATCTCTGGGTTATTTGTGGGGCATAGGAAGTCGTTCATTATTTTTTTTCCAAAATATAGTCTGGCCCCCCACAAGGCCTGCGGGACAGTGGACCAGCCCCCTGCTGAAAAAGTTTGCTGACCCCTGCAGTGTTAATCTATGAGCGCTGTATTACTACTGCCTCTGACTGGCAGTGGATGGGGGCAATTTTCAGAACCATCTGCAGCTGAGAGAGGGGATTGAACCTATCACATTCTGCATGCCAAACAGCTGAGCTGTGACCCTTGTCAGAATGGCTGTGTTGGGGCTTTGCTAGGAGTAGAGGAAAACACCCCCAAAACAGCAGCAACAAACGCTTTTTATTTATCTGATATGTTTATGATTTTAATGGATTGCATCCAGCATTAATTCAACTCACAGAATACATGAACGGGTCTCAATTAGCAACACATGCCCCTTCATTTCAGTGGGTCTACTTTGAGTACACAGGTGGCGCTGTGGGTAAACCACAGAGCCTAGGACTTGACAATCAGAAGGTCAGCGGTTCAAATCCCAGTGATTGGGTGAGCTCCCGTTGCTCGGTCCCAGCTCCTGCCAACCTAGCAGTTCGAAAGCACATCAAAAGTGCAAGTAGATAAATAGGTACCACTCCAGCAGGAACGTAAATGGCGTTTCTGTGCGCTGCTCTGGTTCACCAGAAGCGGCTTAGTCCTGCTGGCCACATGACCCGGAAGCTGTACGCCGGCTCCCTCGGCCAATAAAGCGAGATGAGCGCCGCAACCCCAGAGTCGTTTGCGACTGGACCTAATGGTCAGGGGTCCCTTTACCTTTACCTTTTTACTTTGAGTACAGCTCAGCTTGGATGCAACGGTTCTGCTTTGAGTAATAACTTCATTTGATTCAGCCCTATATTTACTGTGGAAAGCTTTTGAGGGGGCGATCGCCGCAAAATCCCGGACATTTGCTTACACACGGAAAAATGTGATAAATATCTTGAGTTTCTCAGATATTAAAAGAGGGGGGAGAACCAATGATATGCCACCCTCAGCTGCTTGCAGGGGGCTAAAAGTAGGACAGAAATGCAATACAAAAATACAAGGGGACGCACATAAAGTATACCTCTGTTTAGTTTCCAGAGAAGCGAAGTTTCTCATAAAGGCCACGAAGATTTTATAATGCAGCCATACATTTAACTGAATTGCCTTCGGGCCTTTGAGGGAGAGGCAAGGTGTGTCTTCAAACAACAACAAGGATGAAGAAATTCGTGCGACTCAGCACAGACTCTCTGCCTACTCAGGAGTCAGCCCCACTGGGCCCAATAGGGCTTCTCGCTGACTCCCAGGTAAGTGAGGCTTGCCGGCGGCCGGGTGACTTTAAATGAGGTCACTGGGATTATTTCGATTTTGGCAGCCTTGCCAAAAAGAAAATATCTACTTCGCCTCTGGCTGCCTGGGCGCTTTAGGCAAAGATCCACGGTTGAAGAAACACATTTGCGAATTTAAGAAGGGAGAGAGGGCTGAGAAGGAGGGGAGGAATCGAAAACAGGAGCCACGTGCAGGAAACCAGGAAGTCGCCTTTGCTACGCAGACACCTTTCCCACCGCCGGATAGGGTTTGCCTTCCCTGTAAGTGCTACTCAGAGTAAACCCAGCGAAAGTCATGGCCCCCCCGCTTCCCCATGCACCCCAGCGCGTCTAGAAACTTTGTTGGAGGCAAGTCAGGACAGGAAACTTGCGCTCCGCTACTCGGAGTAAGTCCCGAGTAGGGGGACGCCTACACTCCGAGGTACCAGAACGAACGCCCTCAAAAAAACAAAACACAAAACTTGCAAGAGACTCAGTCCACCTGTAGGGCCCTTTGGTGGATCGGGGCGTGGAGCGGGCACCGGGATCGGGGCCCTGGGAAGCAATCCCGGGGTGGGGGCTCTCTTCCTTTCCGAGGGGGGGGCGCAAACAGCGTCCCCTCCCTTCAGCCACCTGAGCTCTCCAAAGAAGGCGTGCGCCCAGGGCGCAAAGTCGCTTTCTGGAGAGGTGGATTTGGGTAGGGAGGTGGGGGCGCACCCTGCTGCCCCCCCGCGCGCCCCAACACTAACCTGCCGGGCTTGGGGGCTCCTCAGCGACGGCTCTGGGGCGCAGGAGCCCCAACGAAGCGCGGGGTGATCCGGAGCGCAGACTTTCCTCCTCCTCCTCCTCGCCTCTTGTTTCTTTCCTTCCTTCCTGCAAGCCGGGCGGGCAGGTGTGATGCCTTTTGCCCAGGAATGCGGCAGAGCCGCTTGCCTTTAACCCCTTCCGTTCAGGCCCAGGGAGAGCGCCAAGCCTCGTTAAAAGGAGTCCGGCCGCTGGTCCATCTATAGCTCCGTATTGCCTTCACGGACTGGCAGCGTCTTTTCGGGGGGCTTACAGCCGAGGGAGAAAAGCAATGACAAACCTAGACAGCATCTTAAAAAGTAGAGACATCTCCTTGCCAACAAAGGTCCATCTAGTTAAAGCTCTGGTTTTCCCAGTAGTGATGTATGGAAGTGAGAGCTGGACCATCAAGAAGGCTGATCGCCGGAGAATGGATGCTTTTGAATTCTGGTGCTGGAGGAGACTCTGGAGAGTCCCATGGACTGCAAGAAGATCCAACCTCTCCATTCGGAAGGAAATCAGCCCTGAGTGCTCACTGGAAGGTCAGATCCTGAAGCTGAGGCTCCAAGACTTTGGCCACCTCATGAGAAGAGAAGACTCCCTGGAAAAGACCCTGATGTTGGGAAAGATGGAGGGTGCAAGGAGAAGGGGACGACAGAGGACGAGATGGTGGGACAGTGTTCTCGAAGCTACCAGCATGAGTTTGACCAAACTGCGGGAGGCAGTGGAAGACAGGAGGGCCTGGCGTGCTCTGGTCCAGGGGGTCACGAAGAGGCGGACACGACTAAATAACAACACAGCCGAGGGAGGCTCCTAGACCTGCCTGGAGAAGCCCGCTGGGGATTGATCCTTTTTTCACTCGTGGAACTGATGCAAAGAATTCCATTCTATGTGGAATCAAAATTGTCTGGCGGGAAGGGACACCCAAAGGTCATCCAGCCCAACCCCGTACAATGCAGGAATCTTCACTAGATCATCTAGGACAGATGGCCATCCAACCTCTGCAAGGAAGAAGAGACCATCACCTCCCGAGGGAGACCGATCCACAGTCCAGCAGCTCTTCCTGATGTCCTTCCCGTTAAAATAAAATTAGTTTCTAGTCTTCATGGTTATAAAAGATAGGCTGGTTTCAATATGAAGCTGTCTTATGTTGAGTCAGGCTGTTAATCCACCCTCCTCTGACCGGCAGTGGCTTTCCAAGTTTTCAGGATGGATGCAATTTCTTTCTGCATGCCAAGCACCTGATCTGTGACCCTTGTCAGAATGGCTGTGTTGAGGGCATTACTAGAAGGAGAGGGGGGAACCCCAAAACAATAGCAATAAAGGCTGTTCATTTATCTGATATTTTTATGGTTTTAATGGATTGCCTCCAGCATTAATTCAACTCACAGAATAAATGAATGGACCTCAGTTAGCCACACATGTCCATTCATTTCAGTGGGTCTACTTTGAGTCTGGCTCCGCTTGGATACAACAGTTCTGCTCTGAGTAATAACTTAGTTGGATTCAGCCCTATATGTACAGTTTTCATTGCTGTTTTTAAAAATCGAACATTTATACTGTTTCATTGCAAGATGCTTAGAGATTGGTTTGCTTGTTTATTAAGCTGTACGTAAATCTGGTTGAATAAAAATAAGTAAATATCAGTATCTACTCTGAAGCAAAGGGACGCGGGTGATCCTGTGGGTTAAACCACAGAGCCTAGGGCTTGCCGATCAGAAGGTCAGCGGTTCGAATCCCCGCCATGACGGAGTGAGCTCCCGTTGCTCGGTCCCTGCTCCTGCCAACCTAGCAGTTCGAAAGCACGTAAGAGTGCAAGTAGATAAATAGGTACCGCTCCGGCGGGAAGGTAAACGGCGTTTCCGTGCGCTGCTCTGGTTCGCCAGAAGTGGCTTAGTCCTGCTGGCCACATGACCTGGAAGCTGTACGCCGGCTCCCTCGGCCAGTAAAGCGAGATGAGCGCCGCAACCCCAGAGTCGGTCACGACTGGACCTAATGGTCAGGGGTCCCTTTACCTTTATCATACTCTGAAGCAAATGCACAATTCAGCTCGAAAGACACAAGAAGTCAGGTTAGGAGCAGGGAGGTTCTGACATAGGAACTTGCTCTGAGAAAGTTGATGTTTGCACAATAAAGGCGTAGGACAAAAGTGCCAAAAAAATAAACATATAAATCATTTTTTTTATGGGGCAGAAGTAAAGTCTCTCTGAATATGGTGGAATTTACTCTTTCAGTGTACCGTATATACTTCTGTGATTGAGTTTCTTTTGGAACTTTATAGTTAGGCTGAGAGTGAATGACTGGTGCCGATTCGAAGCGATAGCTGGCAAACTGCCCTTTGTGTCAGAATTTCTGCCCTTTTTGTTTTTTTAATTTTTATTTGTGATTTTCAGTTTGGTGCTGGAGGAGACTCTAGAGAGTCCCATGGACTGCAAGAAGATCCAACCTCTCCATTCGGAAGGAAATCAGCCCTGAGTGCTCTCAGGAAGGACAGATCCTGAAGCTGAGGCTCCAAGACTTTGGCCACCTCATGAGAAGAGAAGACTCCCTGGAAAAGACCCTCGTGTTGGGAAAGATGGAGGGCACAAGGAGAAGGGGACGACAGAGGACGAGATGGTGGGACAGTGTTCTCAAAGCTATCAGCATGAGTTTGACCAAACTGCGGGAGGCAGTGGAAGACAGAAGTGCGTGGCGTGCTCTGGTCTAGGGGTAAAGGTAAAGGGACCCCTGACCGTTAAGTCCAGTCATGGCCGACTCTGGGGTTGCGGCGCTCATCTCGCTTTATTGGCTGAGGTAGCCAGCGTACAGCTTCCGGGTCATGTGGCCAGCAGGACTAAGCCGCTTCTGGCGAACCAGAGCAGCGCACGAAAATGCTGTTTACCTTTCCGCCGGAGCGGTATCTATTTATCTAGTTGCACTTTGACGTGCTTTCAAACTGCTAGGTTGGTAGGAGCAGGGACCAAGCAACGGGAGCTCACCCCGTCACAGGATTCGAACCGCCGACCTTCTGATCGGCAAGTCCTAGGCTCTGTGGTTTAACCCACAGCGCCACCCGTGTTCCTGTGTGAAAGGGGGGGGGAGTTAAATGCCACCCCTTGCCTTGCAGAATGGAAATTATGGGGATGAGCTGGATGACCTGTTAAGGTCCCCTTCCCTATTAGCAATTCTAGGAATCTGGAGTCCCAGAAGGGGCTTCCTTTGCAGAAATAGGGTCTCAAACCTTTCCAAAACTAATCCGCTTTTGTTATGTAAAAAGCAAACAAGCGAGGGCAATGTGTTCCCATGGGAACTAATGGCTGGGGAGGGGGAAAGGCCTTTTGTTCGGTTTGCTTTTCCACTGCCCCCACCCCATAGGAGTCTGATTTCTATCATCCCTAACCATTGGTCATGTGGGTGGTGCTGTGGGTTAAACCACAGAGCCTAGGGCTTGCCGATCAGGAGGTCGGAGGTTCGAATCCCCGCAATGACGGGGTGAGCTCCCGTTGCTCGGTCCCTGCTCCTGCCAACATAGCAGTTTGAAAGCATACCAGCACAAGTAGATAAATAGGTACCGCTCCGGCGGGAAGGTAAACGGCGTTTTCGTGCGCTGGTCTGGTTCGCCAGAAGCGGCTTCGTCCTGCTGGCCACATGACCCGGAAGCTGTACGCCAGCTCCCTCGGCCCATAGAGCGAGGTAAGCGCCGCAACCCCAGAGTTGGTCACGACTGGACCTAATGGTCAGGGGTCCCTTTACCTTAACCATTGGTCATGCTGGCGAACAGCTAACAGGATTTTCCTCCCATTCTTTTCCAAATGCAAGAGCAGTGATTGGAGTGTCAACTTGGGAGATCAGGGTTCAAATGTCACCACTCTGACACGGATCTCGCTGGGTGGCCTCTGTCTGATCACCTGGCCCACCCAGGCTTGTGTACACTGACTGGCAGCAGAGGGGCTCTGGAGTTTCAGGCAGGGGGTCGAAACTGGGTCCTTTGCTATCGAGGGTCTGGAAACCGAGCCTGATGAGGAACGGTTGAAGGAGCTGGGGATGTTTAGCCTGGAAAAGAGGCGATACCTGAGGGCCATCTTCCAATATCTGAAGGGCCGTCCCATGGAAGCTTGTTTCCTTCTGCTCCGGAGGGTAGGACTCGAACCCGTGCCTTCAAGTGGCGAGGAAGTAGATTCCGACTCAACATCAGGAGGAATTTTCTGGCAGTCAGAGGGGGTTGGACTGGATGACCCTGAGGTTCCCCTCAAACTCTGCAGCCCTCTGATGCTGAGTTGTTGCCCTTTCCTTAGAAAGGAAGCAAGTTTCTAGTCCTCAAGGTTCCGAGTAAAGGCATATTAAGCGTCTAAGCCACACACACCCCATCTTGGTCAGTGTTACTCACACTGGCTGGCAGCAGCTGGGGTTTTGCTCTCTCCCTACCTGGAGATAGCAAATATTGCACCAGGGAACTTTTGCAGCCAGAGCGCACGCTCTACCTCTGAGCTGAGCCGGGCTGATGAGGGGGGAGTGGCCTGGAGGAAAGGGGGAGTGGCCTGGAGCAAAGGCGGAGTGGCCTGGGGAAAAGGGGAGTGGCCTGGGGAAAAGGGGAATGGCCTGGAAGAAGTAGGAGTGGCCTGGAGGAAAGGGGGGTGGCCTGGAGGAAAGGGGAGTGGCCTGGAAGAAGTAGGAGTGGCCTGGAGGAAAGGGGTGTGGCCTGGAGGAAAGGGGCGTGGCTGATGAGATGTAGCCAGGGGGGACATGGAAGGGCCAGGTAGGGAGAACTAGAGGGGGCCACTTTTCGACCTTGGAGCTTATTTCCACCCAATCCAGCCCCCACTCTGCCACGTAAAAATTCGTCACCCACCCACCCCTTATTCTTTCCCCCCTCCCTTGCTTAAATGCCTCCCCCACCCCGAATAAACAAAATAAACTCTCTCGTTTTTTCGTTTTTAATTCAATCGGTATTAGTGCCCATAACACAGGAGACTAAAAGTGGAGTCCTAGACAGGGCGACTCAGACGCAAGCCCCACTGAGCCCAATGGATGCTCACCTCCAGGTAAGCAGGTGCGCAGGATCGGGGCCTAATACATGCAACCAAGAGTTGAGGTTAAGGCTCTCTCTGTCCTCTAACCCCCTTCGCTTTGTCCTCCCCCCTGCCATAGGATTTGGTCTGTCCCGTTCAGGGCGAGTTCACTCGTGACTGCTGTCCCGTACAGTAGGGGGAGCGGCCATTCTTGCATTGCGGGGGGGTTAGTCTAGATGCCTCTTCGGGTCCCTTTCCAATGCTACAAGGTCTGTGATGCGTGAGATGTCGCTGGAGCCCAGCTCCCATCGCCCCTGCCGCCCCGGCTATCAGGGATGATGGGAGATGTGGTCTAGGCAACATCCCTGGCCAATAATAATAATAATAATAATTTTATTATTTATATGCCTCCCATCTGATTCTTAAAGTTTGTGTCTGTGGTTTCCAGGAACGCAGAGGAGGGCAGGAGACACACCGCCCCCAAGGTGGCTTGGTGGAACCGTGGAACGGGCAAAGAAGGACTAATCCGTCTGGCGATGTTATCCGTCCACCCAAAAAAAAGTTGCCTGCCAAAGGAGTCTTCTATGTAAGCCAAGCCAGAAGCGCCTCTTGACCACGTCGCTTGCGAAGGGCGATCGGAAGTGTTCAAAACAGAGCGTGTCTGTACAAGGCCGGGGATACAAATTCGGCAAGGGGTGCTCGTGAGGGAACGGTGAAATAACTCTTCCAAAAGCTCGTAATCCAAGCAGGAAGGGTGTTTTCCTGTGGGAGAACACCCTGTTTAATTCTGAACGGGGCGAAGAACTCCCGGCCTCAGTTTCTCCGACCGACGGTGGGGGAGAATTGCTCGCCCTCATCCCCACAGATTGGGTGGCGGGGCCCCGATCCATCTCGTAGCACCACCACCGACAGCCACATTGAGTATGATGTGGACTTTGGGCATCTCCTGGTGCGTAAGAAGTCCATGAAGCCGTTTCGAAAGGGAGGAAGGATTCGGTGGGCATGAAAGGAATCTCTCCCCAGTGATCGGCCCAAGAAACGGCTCCCCCAGTCCTGTGTCAATATGGAATCACAAGCTCTCAGATCCCTCCTCGCTTTGCTAAGAAGCAAGGCGGGGAGTTAGCAGGCAGTGACAAAGTCTTCCTTTTAATAGAAAAGAAAATGAACGAAAGATAAGCAAACGGAGACAAGCTTCTGTGTTCGTACAGAGGTGCGGCGGCCGCGCCCGGTGTCTGCTCAGACCTGCACTTTTTGGATCTGTTTGTCGTTGTCCGTGGGCTCCGCCATGGGGCTGGGCGTGTAGTTGAACGGGGTCACCCGGGCAGCCCGGCTCGGGGAGCTGTGCCTGCTTGGGGGGAAGTTCCCGAGAGAGCTGACGGGCGCTTCGTGCGTGAAGGAGATGGGCACCGCCGCAGGGGCCTTGCCTGGATTGGGACCGCCTGCCTCTCCCACTTCGGAGAACGCGAGGAGCGCAGCCTTGTTCTCCATCGTCGGAGAGGTGCTGGAGTTGGTTTTGGCGGCGGAGAAGTCTTCCGTCTGCACGACGGCGTCGCTGGTCTTCCGCAGGGCCTGGGGGGCCTCTTCCTCCTCCAAGGTGCTGACCAGCGGCAGGGCTGTGGGAGGGAGGGTGGTCTTCAGGATGTGCGGAATGTCCTCGTCTCGGATGCGCTTCCACGTCCCCCTCACCATCGCCTGCTGTGCCTCTTCGGCCTGCTTTTCTGGTGCTCCCAGAGGAGGCACCACGGGGAGTTTGGGCCCCTCGTTGCTCTTGTTCTTCGTGGGTTCTTGGCAACCGGGAGCGGCCGGGCTGCCCGTCCTCTTGACAACGTTGATCTGAGGCGACGAGGAGTACCGTTTGAATGGCTCTGGCAGGCCGTTGCCCGTTTTGACCGGGAGCCTGCAGGGGCTTTCTGAGCTGGTCCGCCTGGGAGGCCTCATGCCCACCGGGACCCCGTGGCTCGACAGAGGCCCCCGCGAGACGACGGGTCGCTGCATCAGCCCCGAGGCCTTGTCCGCCTTGAGCTCGTCGCACCGGGAGGAGCAGAGGAAGACGGGCGGCAGGCCGGGGCGGCCCCTCCGAGGCGAAGCGGCCGGGGAGAGCGTCGAGTTCGGCTGCGGCGACGAAAGCTCAGCCCGGTGCCTCATGAGCAGGCCAGACGACTCCTTGATGAACGTCAGCTGCCTCAGGAAGCCGGAGCGGTCCGACTCGCTGGCGGCGGACCTCGCGGAGGACATGCGGACCAGATTGAGGTGGCTGCTTTGCAGGGTGGGCTTCCCGCCGGTCTGGGGCCTTGACCCTCTGCCTCTCCCCACCTGCTCCTCCAAAGTAGGCATGGCGTTCCGGGCCGGCAGCGTTTTCTTCACCGGCTTCTGCATGAAGGGGATACGGACGGGAGACTTCTGGGTCTTGTGTTGCTTGGGGACAGGAGACTTCTGCACCGGCTTGGGGTTCTGGCCGGGAGATGTGGCGTTCCCGTTTGCCTTCCCGGCTTCCCGAGTCGGTATCTGCCGGCCGGGCGGCTGCGAAGGGGACGTCAGCTTCTTCTGGTTGGGCTGAGACGGCGTGGACGTCCGGGACGACCCCGAGGAAGGGGCTTTCGTCATCCGGGCCGGCGGAGTCGCGCTGCGTTTCGGCAAGGTGAGGTCCACCATCTCCGAGATCTTCCCCGGCCTGTGGAGGCTCCGAGATCTCTGCTGGTTCAGGCTGAGGTTCTTCACAGGCACTTCCTGCTTCGCTGGGGGTCCTGCCTTCTTCGGGGCGGCTCTGGGGCTCTGTGCCGGCGAGTCCTTCACCACGTTTGGCATGTAGATCACCGTCCGGCCTCGGAAGACCACCGGCAAGTTGGTGAGCGGCTTCTGCTGAACATTCTTCTCCGCCCGACTGTTCTGGGCCCTGGGACCTCCTGTGGCGACCTTCTTGCCATCCTGGAACGCCCGTGGAAGGTCTTTCTTCTCCACGTGACGGCCGGCGACCTTCCTGCCCGCCTTCTTCTCCTTCCTCTCCAGAGACAGCTGCAGCGTGGATCCCGATGAGAGGCCGGACATGAAAGAGAGAATGGAGTCCGATTCCGAGGACGGGTCGCGGGCAAAGGAGGAGGCCGCCTGGTGCAGCCAGGTGACAATTGAGTTGGCTCCTTCCTGGATTGCCTTCCAGTCGACACTGTCCAGGTCTGAGGCGGCTTCGTCTGGCGTGGCCTCTGGCTTCCGCTCGTGGGGCTTCCTCCCCTTCCTCTCCTTCTCGCCCTGCTTCCTTTTCCCCGAGTGCCTCCTCCTCTTGGCTGCGGCCGACCCGACCCCTTTGGGTAGCAGGTTGTCGTCTGAGTCGCAACTGAGGGAGCTCCCTGAGCTGCCCCTCCGCTTGGACAGCGCTGCCCGCATCTCCTGCCGCCGGCTCAAGGCCAGCTTGGCTCTGCCATACAGCTGCCCCCTCCCTTCTGCGTGGCACAGCTCCACATCACTCAGAGAACTCAGAGAGGAGCTGAGGGAATAGCATGGGGGTGTCTCGTCCACAATGAGGTTGCTGCGCAGCTTGGCAGCCATCTTGGTTTTCGGCGGCGGTTGCCTGGAAGCAAACTCGGCCTCTTTCTTGACCCAAGCTTCCTTTCTTTGGCCTTTGCCAGGTGCGCCGGCCTTCCTCCTGGGTGAACACCTCGCCCTGAGTTCTGCCAAGTCGTCTGAGTCATTCTCGTAGAAGCAATAGACCGCCTCTTCAGTCGGCGTGGTGTGGCAGAGCGACTGGAAGACCATGTCGCTGCTGCTGTTCTCCTGAGGGGCGTCTTTCCTGGAACGGCTGCCTTCCGAGCTGGCCCTCAGGCTGCCCTGCCTCACGAGCGTCAACTCCAGGTTTCTGAGGGGGACGTGTCCTCGCTTAGACTCGGCCGACTGGGCCCGGCCTGTGCGGAGCGGGCTGGTGTGGCTCGAGCCCGTGTTGTGCTTGTACGCGGACGCCACCCGGGTTGGCGTGGAATGGCTGGAGGTTATCCTTCCGGCCCGGAAGCCACCCGCCTCACCCTGGGCCACCTCCATCTTGAGGCCTAATCCACGTGGGCCCAGAGCATCCCTCCTCTTCCCGGAGCACCACCTCAAGTCCGCCTCCTCCTTCGTCGGGTACTGGAGCGTCTCGTCGCTCAGGGAAGCCGCGCTGGAGAAGTTGACCGGAGTCCCTTCAGCCGAGTCGGTGAAGGAATCCTCATCGCCAACGTAGTCTTTGCTGGGCCGCGTGGCTGCTGCCGTACGCCTGTGCTTGGGGAGACCAAGGTGAGAACTGGCGGGGACCAGCATATAAACCGGGATGTGCACTGGCTTCTTGGTTTGGGGGTTCAGAACCTGGCCCGGAAACCCGGAGACGAGAGACGTCCGCACTTTCCGGAAGCGGGACGGCATGGCCGAATTGATGCACTCCTTCAAGATCTCGATGTCTTCGTCAGAGGTCAGCTCAAGGCGTTCTGGCTTCCTCTGGCTCTCGGCGGCCCTCTCTTCCTCGTGTGCCGCGAAGCCCAGGCCGCCGCTCCTGTCGGGGAAAGGGGGCATCAACTTCAACTCCACGTCCTTCTGGACATAGTGTTCGTGGAGAGGAAGAGCACTCAAGCTGGAGGCGCAGGAGAAGTTCTCGTTGGGTTTCTCCACAGTGAAGTACACCATGGAGTCGAGGTCTTGGGGCACCTGGAACCGCTCCTTGAAGTCTGTGATCTCCATGAACTTCTTGACGTTGTTCTCCCACTGGATGTTGAACTGGCTCGCCTCCTTCTCCGGCTGACCGCTGAGCTCGAACAGGGGTGTTTTGCTGCGGCTGGGGGGCATGGTCTGCCCGGGACTATCAGGCAGCTCGCTGGGACTGATGGTGCCGCTGATCATCTCACTGCAAGGCTCGCTTTGGATGGAACTGGCGATGGATGGACTCTCGAAGCTGCCCAGCGAACTGACCGAGCTGCAGCGGCTCATCACCAGCGGCGTCTCCTGTATGTAGTTCTCTGAAGAGCTGGACGGCGTCAAGTCCTCCGGCCGGCAGGGCGAAGCTCCGCGGAGGAAGACCTTCTCCTTCTTGGGAAAAGGGATGGCGATGGGCTGCGAGGCGGCCGGGGCAGGCTCCGCTTGCCCTCCCTTCCGCGCCTCCTCCATCTCGGCCACCTCTTCCACCTCGATGATCTCCAGCGAGGAGTCGCTATCCGTCTCGTTCTCGCTGTGGCTCTGCCCGTCCAGGACGTTGTCGGCTGAGGAAAGCGAAGACAGCGAGCTGCAACGAGAGAAGCAGATCGGCGTGTCTTCCACCGAGTACTTCTGCAGCTGCTCTTGCGCCACGGGGGCCGGGGGCCGAGCGGGAAGCCTCTCAGGGATCTTGCTCAGGTTTTCGATCGACTTCAGCGACAAGCTGGGGTAGAAGGGACCGGCTCCCTGCGGCCCGGCCGTTTCGGGCGCTGAGCTACCGTCCCCAATGCTCTCCACCAGGGGGACATGTTGGTAGGACGGTGAGAGCTTAATCGTGTGGACTTTGGGGTCTGCGTTTAGCTCATTGCTCAGAACTTTTGTCTGGGGTTGTGGGTCCTTCTCGGCAACCACAGCGTCAGATTTCGGGAGCTTTCCAAGGTTTTCCGGCTTTTCTGCCGCCTCTCCTGTCCCGTGACGTTTCTTTCCTGGCACCTCTGCCTTCTCTGGCCTGTTGCTCAAGATGTTCTTGAGGTCCAGGCGGCTAGGCCGCTTCTGGTAGCGATGCAACTCGTCTTTAAAATCCAAGAAGGTCGTTCCGGTGCATGGTTTCATGTGCTCCTTGGTGCAGTAACCGTCGCTGGTGCTCCCGCTGTTGAGGCTGTCGTTGGAGAGGCTGGTGTAGGCTGTCTTCAGCCGCAGGAGGGTGTGGGCGCGGCACAGGCCTTCCCGCTTGGCAAAGCCGCTGGCGTCTGACAGCCGGCACGGCGAGCACGACTGTGCACGGGCCTCGTGCACCTCCTCCAGCCCCAGCTGCCAATCCAAGCAGTGGTCCTCGGAGCTGAGGCTGAAGCTGTCGTCCGACGACGTGTGCAGGACGGAGATGTCCTCCACCAGCTTGTCGATCTTGGCCACGGCGGTGGAGATTTTGTTGGCCAGCTTCTCGGCCGCCGCGGAGACGTCCTCGTCCGGGCGGAGCAGCGAAGGGGCCACCTGGGCGGCTTCCGCCGGACGGCTCCCATCCTTTTCGGGCTCGGGGCACCTCCGTGGAGCACCGGCTCGCGGCAACGCCTGCCCTTGGAGGAAGGAGGAGTTCAGGAACATGGAGAGAACAGAGGCGTTCCCAGTTTCAGAGGCGTTGGGGCCCTCGTCGTCGTCAAAGCACCCCGAATCGGAGGCGTAGTCTTTCACCAAACTCTCCATGTGCCTTATGGGCTTCTTGGAGTTCTGCGTCTTCAAAGTCTGCTTCTCCAGGCTGTCAAAGGCCTCGGCCAGGTGTTTCGTGTCCAGTTCGGCCTCCAGCGCCTTCTGCTTCCTCATGTACAGCGATGGCATACAGGACCCTGGCGAGATGACCACGGCATCTTTGTATTTCAGGGGGCGGTTGGCCAGGAGGTTCCGCAAGGCTGCCGCGCTGCCCATGGCGATCATCTTGTGCTTGGAGTGCACGAGGTTTCGGAGCATGCTGACGGCGCCCAAGTCCCACAGGAGCTCCTGGTCTTTGGGGCTGCGGGCCGAGAGGTTCCAGAGGGTCCCGCAGGCGTTGCTGACGATGGTCAGGCTGTGCGACTTGAGGTGCTGCAAGAGGGTCTGCAGGCAGCTGTGGTCTCTCAGGACTTGCCTAGAAGACAGTCAGGGAATAAATTAAAAACAACACAGTGGCATGGACCTGCGTTTCGCTGAACAGTGGTGCCTTGGTTCTCAAACTTAATCCGTTCCAAAACCAAAGCGTTCCAAAACCAAGGTGCGCTTTCCCATAGAAAGCAATGCAAAACGGATTAATCCGTTCCGGACTTTTAAAAACAACCCCTAAAACAGCAATTTAACATGAGTTTTGCTCTCTAATGAGACCATAAAATGAAAGCGATAAACAATGTAAAGGTAAAGGTAAAGGGACCCCTGACCATTAGGTCCAGTCGTGGCCGACGCTGGGGTTGCGGCGCTCATCTCGCTCTACTGGCCGAGGGAGCCGGCGTCCAGCTTCCGGGTCATGTGGCCAGCAGGACTAAGCCGCTTCTGGCGAACCAGAGCAGCGCATGTAAACGCCGTTTACCTTCCCGCCGGAGCGGTACCTATTTATCTACTTGCACTTTGACGTGCTTTCGAACTGCTAGGTTGGCAGGAGCAGGGACCGAGCAACGGGAGCTCACCCCGTCATTGCGGGGATTTGAACCTCCGACCTTCTGATCGGCAAGTCCTAGGCTCTGTGGCTTAACCCACAGCGCCACCCGCTGTACAATGTACTGCACTATAAAATAAACAAGACAGCATTGTAGATGATAAAAATTAAAATCAAACTTTTTTCTTTGCTGCACAGAAGCACAGCTTCTGATTGGTGAAGGCGCCCCGGAAACAATAGCCGACAGTTGCATCGGACGTTTGGCTTCCGAAAAATGTCCACTTACTTCCGGGTTTTCGGCGTTTGAGAACCAAGGTACCACTGTACTCAAACACCTTGTGCCCCAAACCTGGAAGTGAGTGTTCTGGTTTTTGAACGCTTTTCGGAAGCCGAACGTCCGATGCGGCTGTCGGCTATTGTTTCCGGGGTGCCGGCGCCAATCAGAAGCTGCGCCTTGGTTTTCAAACGTTTCGGGAGTCGAACGGAGGGAGGGAGATGCGCCCAGTGGCGGCCGAGAAACAGAGGAAGAGAGTCACTGACCTGTAATCTTCCTTGGTGGCGACGAGGCTGGAGACATTCCTCAGGATTCCTCCTCCGCTCTCAATGATGGCCAGCGAGTTGCTTTGGCATTTATAGGTGAGGGTACTGACCAGGAAGCCCAGGGCCCCGTCTACCAGACAGATGGCGGCTTTATTCTCTGTACTGTGAGCCGAAAGATTCCACAGCGCACTAAGGATACTTTTTAGGGTCGATTCCTAGCACAGAACAGCAGAGAGACAGAGGCAATGAGGCCGTGTTCACCTGGTGTTTTTATTACAGTGGTACCTCGGGTTACATATGCTTCAGGTTACATACGCTTCAGGTTACAGACTCTGCTAACCCAGAAATAGTGCTTCAGGTTAAGAACTTAAGGATGAGAACAGAAATCGTGCAGCAAGAGCAGGAGGCCCCATTAGCTAAAGTGGTGCTTCAGGTTAAGAACAGTTTCAGGTTAAGAACGGACCTCCGGAACGAATTAAGTACTTAACCCCAGGTACCACTGTATTATTATTATTTGTGCCTTTTAATTCTTTTTTTATTTTACACATTTTTATTGATTTTTTAACCTATCATTTCCAACAATCATTTAACATGAATTCTTATCTTATACAATATTTTGGACAACAACCGCTGAAGATTTTCCATTCTTTATCACTTATTCTGCATTTCTTAATTTCTCTATTAGTCTTGTTACGTTCGGTTCAGGTTACGTTCTTTGAGGATACGTCCCGCGGCGACCCGGAAGTGATGGAACGGGTTACTTCTGGGTTTCGCCGCTCGCGCATGCACAGACGCTCAAAATGACGCCACGCGCATGCGCAGACGCGGCGAACCGCGACCAGTGCAGCCGCGGGTTGCGTTCTGCTCATGTTTCGAACAGGGCTCCGGAACGGATCCCGTTCGCATCCAGAGGTACCACTGTACTTTTAATTATCGTTAACTAATAATTCTCTTGCTAATCTTCCTTGCGATATTTCACATAATCCTCTTTACAGAACTTCTTGCAGTCCTACTAACGTAATCTGTTTATTACAATTGCTTTTTAGATAGTTCAAATGTTTACTCCAGTCTTCTAAGAATCTCTGGTCCCGCAGGTTTCGAATCCTTCTTGTTACATGTTTGTCCCAGGCGTTTGGAGCACTGTGGTAAACATAAAGGTAAAGGGACCCCTGACCATTAGGTCCAGTCGTGGCCGACTCTGGGGTTGCAGCGCTCATCTCGCTTTATTGGCTGAGGGAGCCGGCGTACAGTTTCTGGGTCACGTGGCCAGCATGACCAAGCCGCTTCTGGCGAACCAGAGCAGCACACGGAAACGCCGTTTACCTTCCCACCGGAGCGGTACCTATTTATCTACTTGCACTTTGACGTGCTTTTGAACTGCTAGGTTGGCAGGAGCAGGGACCGAGCAACAGGAGCTCACCCCGTCATTGCGGGGATTCGAACCGCCGACCTTCTGATCGTCAAGTCCTAGGCTCTGTGGTTTAACCCACAGCGCCACCCATGTCCCTTAGAGCACTATGAGACTGCTTTAAATCAACTGTGGGCTTCTCTCCCAGAGGATCCTGGGAGCTGTGAACCGCCCTGAGGCCTTTGGACTGGTAACCTTGGAAGTCGGATGGAATCCGTTCTGGAAGTCCGTTCATCTTCCAAAACGTTCGGAAACCAAGGCGCGGCTTCCGATTGGCTGCAGGTTGTCCGAGAGAGTGGAAGGCCATTGCTGCATTTGCCCCAATGAGATTCCACCATTGACAGACAACAGACCCCTGAGATCACATAACCCCGGTCCTGAAAGACCTACATTGGCTCCCAGGACGTTTCTGAGCACAATTCAAAGTGTTGGTGCTGACCTTGAAAGCCCTAAGCGGCCCAGTAGACCTGAAGGAGCAGCTCCACCCCAGACACCGGGGTCCAGCTCCGAAGGACTTCTGGCGGTTCCCTCCCTGCGAGAAGCGAGGTTACAGGGAACCAGGCAGAGGGCCTTCTCGGTGGTGGTGCCCTCCCTTCAGATGTCAAAGAAATCAACAACTATCTGACTTTTAGAAGACATCTGAAGGCAGCCCTGTTTAGGGAAGCTTTTAATGTGCGATCTTTTATTGTGTTTTTAATATCCTGTTGGAAGCCGCCCAGAGTGGCTGGGGAAACCCAGCCAGATGGGCGGGGTATAAATAATAAATTATTATTATTATTATTATTATTAGCCGCTTCCCGGCTCACCTTGTTGGCCCGCAGGGCGCACTGCATCAGACCCGTGACACTGCCGACTTCCCTCAACACCTTCTTGCTGTTCATGTCGGCCCGCCAGGAGAGGTTGCGAAGGATGCTGGAGACCACCTGAGAGGAGGAAGAAGAGGAGGATCAGGAAGGGAGCGGAGGGAAGCCGGTTACTGATCTTGGAAGGGCACTGAGTTCAAATGACGGCAAAGGTAAAGGGACCCCTAACCATTAGGTCCAGTCGTGGCCGACTCTGGGGTTGCGGCGCTCATCTCGCTTTACTGGCCGAGGGAGCCGGCGTACGGCTTCTGGGTCATGTGGCCAGCAGGACTAAGCCGCTTCTGACGAACCAGAGCAGCGCACAGAAACACTGTTTACCTTCCCGCCGGAGTGGGACCTATTTATCTACTTGCACTGGTATGCTTTCGAACTGCTAGGTTGGCAGGAGCAGGGACCGAGCAACGGGAGCTCACCCCATCGCGGGGATTCGAACCGCCGACCTTCTGATCGGCAAGTCCTAGGCTCTGTGGTTTAACCCACAGCGCCACCCGCTCCCCTAAGGTAAAGACAAAGGACCCCTGGACGATTAAGTCCAGTCAAAGGAGACTATGGGGTTGCGGCGCTCATCTCGCTTTACTGGCCGAGGGAGCCGGCGTACGGCTTCTGGGTCATGTGGCCAGCAGGACTAAGCCGCTTCTGGCGAACCAGAGCAGCACACGGAAACGCCGTTTCCCTTCCTGCCGGAGCGGTACCTATTTATCTACTTGCACTTTGACGTGCTTTCGGACTGCTAGGTTGGCAGGAGCAGGGACCGAGCAACGGGAGCTCACCCCGTCGCAGGGATTCAAACCACCGCCCTTCTGATCGACAAGTCCTAGGCTCTGTGGTTTAACCCACAGCGCCACCCGCGTCCCTTCAAATGACGGTAGCCAGCGGCTTTAGAAGGCTGCTGTGTGTGCGTGTGTGACTTGGCTAAACTCAGAGGGATTTGCTGATCCAGGACTAAGCTTTGGAACTCCCTGCCACTTGACACCAGCTTCTCTGTGCTCTTTTTGGCGCCTGCTAAAAACATTTCTGTTCGGAGAAGCCTATCCAGGTGTATAGAATGTGTTTTAATCTGGGTTTTAGGTTACCGTTTTGTTTTGTTTTTTAAAAATGGTTTTCATTGGTGTTTTTCAGCTGGGTTTTTTTTGCTGATAATTTCACCGCTTTATTCTTTGTGTTGTCGCTTTGCCTTTGCATGTGGGCAACATAGAAATCTTATGCGATAAATAAATAATATAAATCGGGGAAAACATATGCTAATATGCCTACAAATGTCCACAAATGTCTGTGTCCCCCCCCCCCATTTTTTGTTTTAATTTTTACAAACCAATGTGGGAATGTGGAGAACTTAACTGAAGGTGAGTGGAGGGGGGAGGGGACAAAAATGGAGAGAAAGTGAAATGGAGGGATACACTCGTTCCTCATTGTGACAACCCTGCACATCAGCCCAACACATCTGGAGAGGGGCGGCAGGTTGGTGACGTCTGTGAGGACATGTGTGGAAGTCTTCTGCCAAAGTGTGTGGAAGTATGTGGAAATCTTCTGTGGAAGTGTGGAAGTCTTCTTCCCAAGTCTGAGGAAGTGTGGAAGTCTTTTGCCGAAGTGTGTGGAAGTCTGCTGCAGAAGTCTGCTGTGAAAGTGTGGAAGTCTTTTGTGAAAGTGTGTGGAAGTCTTCTGCAGAAGTGTCAAAGTCTGCAGAAGTGTGGAAGTCTTCTACGGAAATGTGGAAGTCTGCTGCAGAAGTGTGTGGAAGTATGTGGAAGTCTTTTGCGGAAGTGTGTGGAAGTCTGTTGCTGAAGTCTTCTACGGAAGTGTGGAATTCTTTTGTGAAAGTGTGTGGAAGTATGTGGAAGTCTTCTGCAGAAGTGTCAAAGTCTGAGGAAGTGTGGAAGTCTTTTGCCGAAGTGTGTGGAAGTCTTCTGCAGAAGTCTTCTGTGGAAGTGTGGAAGTCTTTTGTGAAAGTGTGTGGAAGTCTTCTGCAGAAGCGTAAAAGTCTGCGGAAGTGTGGAAGTCTTCTGCCAAAGTCTGAGGAAGTGTGAAAGTCTTTTGCGGAAGTCTTTTGTGGAAGCGTGTAGAAGTCTGCTGTGGAAATCTACACATAACTGTGTGAAAATTGGCTAGGGAAGCTTGATATGGGCAGACGCAGATCACACACCCCTTGCCTTTCAGCTATGCTTACCTGATGGAGCTCTTCACTTTCAGACGCCAACTGCGCCACAATGGCCTGCATACATCTCTGACGGGAGCACAATGTTGCCTGGGTGGGTCAAAACGAGAAATGATGGAGCAGAGGTGGGGAGAAGGGTCATCATCTGAGAAACTGCTGTGGTCTCCCATCAAAACCAGCTTACCCCTTTGCCTTCAAATGTTCCTCTTTTCTGCATTTCGCCTCCAAAGCGCAATGCGCCCATAAACACTGGACTGGTGGCTCCCCAACCTATTTTTTGGGGAGTGCTCCCCTTTGCTTCCACAAAATCATCCCCAGTGCTCCTCTACCCCACCATATAAGAAAGCAATGTTCAGTGGTTTGCTGGACTGACTGCAGAAAATCATAAATTCAAAACAGCGACGGTTCATCTAGTACGCCGGCTGAGAAGCTCCCTGCCCACAGACTGTCTCTCCAGAGTGGTGCATGCTCTGGTTATCTCCCGCTTGGACTACTGCCATGCGCTCTCCGTGGGGCTCCCTTTAAAGGTGACCTGGAAACTGCAACTAATCCAGGACATGGTTGCCTGACTGGTGACTGAGAGCAGCCACCAGGACCATATGGGACTCTCAGTCACTCTGGACCCACAGCTGTCCATGGAGGCGCAGGTCAGTTCTGTGTCCAGGGCAGCCGTTTACCAGCTCCATCTGGTACGCAGGATGAGACCCTCCCTGCCCACGGACTGTCTCACCAGAGTGCTGCATGCTCTGGTTATCTCCCACTTGGACTACTGCCATGCGCTCTCCGTGGGGCTACCTTTGAAGGTGACCTGGAAACTACAACTAATCCAGAATGCGGTAGCTAGACTGGTGACTGGGAGCGGCCGCCGAGACCACATAACACCATTCTTGAAAGACCTACATTGGCTCCCAGTACGTTTCCAAACACAATTCAAAGTGTTGGTGCTGACCTTGAAAGCCCTAAATGGCCTCGGCCCAGTATACCTGAAGGAGCATCTCCACCCCCATTTGTCCAGCCCAGACATTGAGGTCCAGCTCCGAGGGCCTTCCGACGGTTCCCTCCCTGTGAGAAGTGAGGTTACAGGGAACCAGGCAGAGGGCCTTCTCAGTGGTCGCGCCCTCCCTGTGGAACACCCTCCCATCAGATGTCAAAGAGAACAACAACTACCAGACTTTTAGAAGACATCTGAAGACAGCCCTGTTTAGGGAAGTTTTTCACGTTTGATGTTTTATTGTGTTTTTAATATTCTTTGGGGAGCCGCCCAGAGTGGCTGGGGAGGTCCAGGCAGATGGGCAGGGGATATAAAGAATACATTATGATGATGGCAGCTTTTCAAAGTCCGATAGGGGCCTACATTTCCGGCGCTGCCCCACGGAACCCCTATAGATGCTCTGCTCGCACTCAGCCTTTTCCCTGAACCGATTGCAGGTGCCTGGACTTTCCCCCGCATGTTACCGTATTTTTCGCTCTATAGGACGCACTTTCCCCCCTCCAAAAATGAAGGGGAAATGTGTGTGTCCTATAGAGTGAATGCAGGCTCCTTGGCTTCAGCGATAGCAACGCGAAGCCTCCCAAGTGCAGAGGGAGCGCTCCCCCCACGCTCCGGAGGCTTCGCATTGCTTTCGCTGAAGCCCCTGGAGTTCCCGCTGCGCTCCGAAGGCTTGCGGATAGCCGTCTGAAGCCTGGACAGCAAGAGGGGTCGGTGCACACCGATCCCTCTTGGTCTCCAGGCTTCGCTTCGCTGGAGAGGCACTGCACAGTTTTCCCTCTCTGTGCAGTGCCCTTTCAGCGAAGCGGAAGGAGAAATGGAAGGGGCTTCGCTGAAGGGGCGCTGAGCAGAGAGGGGAATAATTCTCCCCTTCTCCCCCTCCTATGGTCCAGTGCGTCCTATAGAGCGAAAAATACGGTACTTTCTTTTAGTGCCTTCAAACCTCAGACGTTTCTCCGCTTTGGGATTCCGTGGGCCAAGTGATGCCGAAATCTCAGCCAAAGTCCATTCCTATCCCCCACAGTACCTTGTTGACAACGTCCCCAAACGTGAGGTTCGTCAGAGCCATGCCGGTGTAACGCCGCAGGGCCAGATTGAGGGGATCACTGGTCATTTGGTGCATCTCGTAGTCCACCTGAAGGAGTTCGGCAACAGCCTGCAGTCCGCCTAGGAAGAAGAAAAGGGAGGCTTCTGTGTTTGACCCCAGACGTATTAAAGAGCATCTCTTTCTCTCTCTTTTAATGTATTTTTTTAATGTTTAATTTCTGTGTGTTTGGTTGTTGGTAAAAAATAAACAGTGAAACCCACCCAGGTGGCTGATATATTGGGTATACATAATCAATACAGCGGTACCTCGGGTTACATACGCTTCAGGTTACAGACTCCGCCAACCCAGAAATAGTGCTTCAGGTTAAGAACTTTGCTTCAGGATAAGAACAGAAATCGTGCTCCGGCGGCGCAGCAGCAGCAGGAGGCCCCATTAGCTAAAGTGGTGCTTCAGGTTAAGAACAGTTTCGGGTTAAGAACGGACCTCCAGAATGAATTAAGTACTTAACCCGAGGTACCACTGTAATAACATATTCAAATCAACCATATGTTCAATTCTATATACCTTAACACTCCTCCGTCCACAAGGTTTATTTAACTTTTAACATTTTAATAGCCCCAAATTATTCAAACCCACCCAAATAATTCAATATCTTCTCAAACCAATCCTGACCTTAAACCCTTTCATTTTGTGTATCTTCACAGTTAGATATTCTAAAATTATAATATTATTCAGTTTTTCCCCTCCATTGGTTCACTCCTAGTTCTTCTGCATTTTTCCAATTACTTGCTATAACCTGTCTGGCTGCAGTTACCATCAATTTTACCCATTTACATGATTCCTCTTTTGTTTTTAACTCGGTGCTACTCAGACTAATAAGAACCATTAATTTAGTTATTTCCACCTTCCTACCCACAATTTCCGACATTTCTATACCAATCTGTTTCCAAAATTCATTAACTAACAGACAATCCCACCACATATGACTGTATGTTCCCATCACTCCACATTTCCTCCAACAATTCTTACTTCCAGATTTTGTAAAATGATATAACGTTACAGGTGTATAATACCATTTTTGTACTAACTTCAACCCCTGTTCCTAGATTATCCTAGAGGTCGCAACAAAGGGTGGTTGCTGAAATATTCTTTCCCACTCTTCATCTAAAATCTGTTCCTTACTGGAACTTACCGGAAGAATAAGAAATCAAAGACAAACTTTAAAAAAAATCTGGAAATGTTCTGTTGAATATTTACAGATAAATTGTAAGCAGATAAGAAGATTGGCAGGGTTATTGTAATGACCCGTAGTTTTATAAGGGTATGTATTTAGATGAATAAACGAGCAAATTAAGTTAATTTGGATAATTTGGATATGCAGAAGATATTAAAAATGAATTTAAGGAACCGCACGGGAAGAGGGGGAAGGAAGTCAAGGTTGGAAATGTAAATTGTAATTGTAAAATTAGCGAAAGGTATTAACCTGAAAAGCATAAATATATATATTTTTTTAAAGAAAGAAGAGAAGAATTGTAGTGAGGGGGACCCCAAAGGGCATCTAGCTCAACCCCCGGCAAGGCAGGAATCCGAGAAAAGCAGGGAAGGGGACAGAGAGCAAGAGACAAGCAGGACGGGGGAAGATATCGGCCACATTTTATTTATTTTATGCAAAAAAGAATTATGGCTAGATAGTCACAGACACAACCTCAGATATGCAGATGACACAACCTTGATGGCAGAAAGTGAGGAGGAATTAAAGAATCTTTTAATGAGGGTGAAAGAGGAGAGCGCAAAATATGGTCTGAAGCTCAACATCAAAAAAAACCAAGTTCATGGCCACTGGTCCCATCACCTCCTGGCAAATAGAAGGGGAAGAAATGGAGGCAGTGAGAGATTTTACTTTCTTGGGCTCCATGATCACTGCAGATGGTGACAGCAGTCACGAAATTAAGAGACGCCTGCTTCTTGGGAGAAGGGCAATGACAGGCCTAGACAGCATCTTGAGAAGTAGAGACGTCACCTTGACAACAAAGGTGCGTATAGTTAAAGCCATGGTTTTCCCAGTAGTGATGTATGGAAGTGAGAGCTGGACCATAAAGAAGGCTGATCGCTGAAGAATGGATGCTTTTGAATTCTGGTGCTGGAGGAGACTCTTGAGAGTCCCATGGACTGCAAGAAGATCCAACCTCTCCATTCGGAAGGAAATCAGCCCTGAGTGCTCACTGGAAGGACAGATCCTGAAGCTGAGGCTCCAAGACTTTGGCCACCTCAGGAGAAGACTCCCTGGAAAAGACCCTGATGTTGGGAAAGATGGAGGGCGCAAGGAGAAGGGGACGACGGAGGACGAGATGGTGGGACAGTGTTCTCAAAGCTACCAGCATGAGTTTGACCAATGGGGGAGGCAGTGGAAGACAGGAGGGCCTGGCGTGCTCTGGTCCAGGGGGTCATGAAGAGGCGGACACGACTAAACAACAATAGTCACAGACAAGGGATTCTATGGTGTCATATTTTGTGGGAGGGAAGGAGAACGATAGAAACTTAATTTCCGCTTACCCAACTCGTTCATCGCCCGGCGATAGTCTTCGTCGAAGGAGAGTTTCATGATAGCACATGTGGCTTGGCAGATTTGCGGCTCAATAGGGACAGGCCCTGCCAAGAAAAACGTATATGATAAAAGCGTTGAGAAATGCGGAAAATACGAAAACAGCGAGAAGAGGCAAGATGATTGTATTGGAGATATTCTTCAGAGGTCCAGACTATGGCCAGCCTGGAAAAATTAACAATTAACAATTCGGACTGTAATTTGGTTGTGTTTAAAAAATTTAGTTTATTGTTTTTAATTGTGGATATGTTGATTGGTTGTTTTTATTGGAAAATCAAGAAAAGTGATTTTAAAAGAAAAGTGTATATGAGATGTATTTATAGATAGTTGAGCTCAGAAAGGCGACTCTGCAAAAATTAACCTCTCTCAGCAGTGGACTCTGCCTTGAGACTCAGTCGAAGGAACCTAGGGATTGCCTATGGTTCAGAGTCAGGCCATGTCGCTCAGCACTGACTGGCAGAGGCCGTCCAGGGTTTGGGGCAGAAGATGCTCTCCTGAACCTTCTGCGCACCAAGCAAACACTCTCCCCCTAAGCTAAAGGTGAAGGTAAAGGACCCCTGACCATTAGGTCCAGTCGTGGCTGACTCTGGGGTTGCGGCGCTCATCTCCTTTACTGGCCGAGGGAGCCGGCGTACAGCTTCCAGGTCAAGTGGCCAGCAGGACTGAGCCGCTTCTGGCGAACCAGAGCAGTGCACGGAAACACCGTTTACCTTCCCGCCGGAGCGGTACCTATCTATCTACTTGCACTTTGATGTGTTTTCGAACTGCTAGGTTGGCAGGAGCAGGGACCGAGCAACGGGAGCTCACCCCGTCACGGGGATTCGAACCGCCGACCGTCTGATCGGCAAGTCCTAGGCTCTGTGGTTTGACCCACAGCGCCACCCGCATCTCCCTAAGCTACATCCTCTCTAAAGATCAAGTAAGATTCCAGTCCTTGCTGTTAAACGGAAGCTGCTTTCTACGGAGACAAACTAAGTCACAGGCCGGCAGAAGCTCTCTGGGGCGAACTCTTTATGAGCAAAAATACAATCTGCACAGGAACTTCAGGTCCCCAGAAGTAACCTCTGTGCAGTACCCTTTCTGGCCTGCTGCCGTGGTGGCGCTATAGAGCTCGGGCCGGCGGGTGTCCCCTGATGAGCACAGTGGTCTAAACCACTGAGCCTCTTGGGCTTGCCGATCGGAAGGCCGGTGGTTCGAATCCCTGTGACGGAGTGAGCTCCCATTGCTCCGTCCCAGCTCCTGCCAACCTAGCAGTTCAAAAGCACAGTAGATAGGTACCGCTTTGGCGGGAAGGTAAACGGGGTTTCCATGCGCTCTGGTTTCCGTCATGCGCCAGAAGTGGTTGAGTCCTGCTGGCTGGGCGACCCGGAAAGCTGTCTGCGGACAAACTGCCTGAAAGCGAGATGAGCGCCGCAACCCCATAGTCGCCTTTGGCTGGACTTAGGTAAAGCTAAGGGGACCCCTGACCATTAGGTCCAGTCATGACTGACTCTGGGGTTGCGGCGCTTATCTCGCTTTATTGGCCGAGGGAGCCGGCGTACAGCTTCCGGGTCATGTGGCCAGCAGGACGAAGCCGCTTCTGGCAAACCAGAGCAGCGCACGGAAATGCCGTTTACCTTCCCGCTGGAGCGGTACCTATTTATCTACTTGCACTGGTGTGCTTTCGAACTGCTAGGTTGGCAGGAGCAGGGACCGAGCAACGGGAGTTTGCCCCGTCATTGCGGGGATTCGAACCGCCGACCTTCTGATTGGCAAGTCCTAGGCTCTGTGGTTTAACCCACAGTGCCACCCGCGTCCCTTGGCTGGACTTAGTAAAAATGACCTTTACCCAGAGAGCGAGAAGGGGATTTGCAAGACCCTGCTAGTTTTACCTGCTCCCCTCTCGGGGGTCTTTGCTCCCTCCTTGCCGTGAGCCTTCAGCCAATCCCAGCAGGTCTCCGAATAGGAACGGATCTGCTCCAAAACGTGCAGGACTCGCATCTCCTTCTTGGCCTGCCCTTCGTCGGGCTGCGAGAAGACGATGTTGTGTAGGGCGGCGTTGGCCCTCATGCGACAGTCCTTCCCGGCGGCTCCGGGGCTCTCAGGGGCCCCTGGCTCCCGGTCCGTGTCATGGAGAATCTGGACGAGGAGGGGCAGGCAGCCAGACTTCCGCATGGCCAGGCAGCTTTCCTGGGAGCTGGACATCGCCAGCAGGGTTCGAGACATGTCCTCCTTGTCCCGGGTGGCCAGCATGGAAAGGAGCCAGAATACCACCTCCACCTGCAAAAAGGCGGAAAGGGAGAATCAGGTGCAGGTCTCAAAGGTAGCCACCAGGGGGTGCTCATGTCAAAGCTGTAAAAGGGTAAAAGAGTATTGGGGAACGATGGAGAATGAATCGAAAAAAATGTTTAAAGACTATTTGGTTCAATATGTTAAGTTAAATTAATGGGAACAGCTTGCAAATACCAGATGGGCTTAGGATTTAGATACCATATTTTTTGCTCTATAAGACTCACTTTTCCCCTCCTAAAAAGTAAGGGGAAATGTGTGTGCGTCTTATGGAGCGAATGCAGGCTGCGCAGCTATCCCAGAAGCCAGAACAGCAAGAGGGATTGCTGCTTTCACTGCGCAGCGATCCCTCTTGCTGTTCTGGCTTCTGAGATTCAGAATATTTTTTTTCTTGTTTTCCTCCTCCAAGAACTAGGTGTGTCTTGTGATCTGGTGCTTCTTATAGAGCGAAAAATACGGTATGTAATGTGATGAATTATTATGTTTAATGCTGAATTGGAAAGAAAGAAATATGTTAAGTGGTTAAGTTAATTTTTTAAGAATTTAGGTTTTGGAAATCCGTTGAAATGTTATACACTGAAATTCAACCAGGGGGATACGAGGAAGTCACTTAACAATGATACAAAGTTTGGTTTAAATACGGTTGAGATTTATGTTTGTTTGTTTTAATTTTTTTTTGGAAAAAACAATTTAATTTTTTTAAAGAAGCAAATGTTTTAAAGCAAATGGGATTGTTTTAAAAATTATCTGTGCGAATATGGTTCCCAAAGTAATACAGTGGTGCCTTGGTTCTCAAACGCCTTGGTTCCCAAACACCGAAAACCCAGAAATAAGTGTTCTGGTTTTTGAACATTTCAAAGTCAAACGGACTTCCAGAACGGATTAAGTTCGAGAACCAAGGTACCACTGTATTTGGCGTTTTTGGTTTTGCTCTTTATTTTGCGTTTTTGAGGCTTTTTTGGTCTGTTTGTTTTTGTGTGGAACCCAGTTCAGCTGTTTGATTGTCTGGTTGTGTGACTGTGGAAATGGATAAAAGCCCCCCATCCAAACAATGACTATCATCAGAGCAAGTAAGAAAAAATAATAATTTTAATTTTCATCATCTACAATACTATCTTATTTATTTTATAGTACAGCCCATTAGTTACTGCTTTCATTCCACGGATCAACGGTCTCGTTAGAGAGTAAAATTCATGTTGAATTTCTGTTTTATGGGTTGTTTTTAAAAGTCTGGAACGGATTAATCCATTTTGCATGACTTTCTACGGGAAAGCAGAGCGCCTCGGTTTTGGAACGGACTTCCGGGATGGATTAAGTTTGAGAACCAAGTTACCACTGTACTTGGATGTGCCCAGATTAAATTTTCACAAAGTGGGAAAGGAAAAAATTGGAGGAAATATATAAAGAAAATGATGTATGTTAGGACACAGTACAGAGATAAGGAAACAAAAATAAGTGATGAAGCTGTAATAGAGCTTACTTCTGGGTTTGCAGTGTTTGGGTTCCAAGTTGTTGGAGAACCAAGGCGTTTGAGCATAGCTGTCAACCGTCCCTTATTTGGCGGGAAAGTCCCTTATCCCACTGCCGTGTCCCGCTGCTGTCCCTTATTGATGATGTCCCTTAAATTCCCCGGGTTTCAAAGGAAGCAGCTCCTCTCCCTCCCTCCCTGCCGGCCAGGGAGGAGGGAGGCTCCAACTGGGTTGCTTGGCTGCATTGCTCACCCAATAAGGAGTCTGAGAACGACTGGGGGGTGGAGCTTGCGTGCCTTGTGCCAATCAAATCGGCCGCATTGCCTGGGGACTCGCCTTTGCTCAGCGCTTCCCAGCGGAGAGGTGACAGTGGTTTTCCTTGCTGCATCCCCTTTGCCGGGTTGCTGCGCTGTGGGAACCACCACTTGAGGCTTCGTTTGGCTGCTGGCTGGGCTTCCTGCCTTTGGCTCGGAGGGGCTCAGAAGTCGAACATACCTGTGCTCCGAAAATCCCTTATTTTGGCTGCTGATCCCTTATTTTCGGGGCTGCTGGTCCCTTATTTTCAAATCTGTAAGTTGACAGCTATGCGTTTGAGAACCAAGGCACCACTGGAAAACCAACTTACCTTGTTGCCCTCCTGATTCCCATCTTCAGGGTGTGCTGGAATCTCAAGGCTCCCATCCTCTTCCAGGCCGGAGAGTTTCCCGCAGAGCTGGGGAAAAAGAAAAATCTTTAAAATAATAGTTCTCTTTTCTTAAACCAAATCTGCCAGGATGAGTGTTCAGACCCCTGGGCTCTCACTTGTGGGGTGCCTCAGGGTTCTGTCCTCTCCCCCATGCTTTTCAAGATCTACATGCAGCTGCTGGGAGAGATCATCAGGAGGTTTGGGCTGGGTGTCCATCAATATGCAGATGATACCCAGCTCTACCTCTCTTTCAAATCAGAACCAGTGAAGGCGGTGAAGGTCCTGTGTGAGTGCCTGGAGGCAGTTGGAGGATGGATGGCGGATAACAGATTAAGGTTGAATCCTGACAAGACAGAAGTCCTGTTTTGGGGGGATGGGTGTGGAGGACTCCCTGGTCCTGAATGGGTTAACTGTGCCCCTGAAGGACCAGGTGCGCAGCCTGGGAGTCATTTTGGACTCACAGCTGTCCATGGAGGCACAGGTTAATTGTGTGTCCAGGGCAGCTCCGTCTGGTACGCAGGATGAGACCCTATCTGTCCGCAGACTGTCTGGCCAGAGTGGTGCATGCTCTGGTTATTTCCCGCTTGGACTACTGCAATGCGCTCTATGTGGGGCTACCTTTGAAGGTGACCCGGAAACTACAACTAATCCAGAATGCAGCAGCTAGACTGGTGACTGGGAGCGGCCACCGGGACCATATAACACTTGAAAGACTTCCATTGGCTCCCAGGACATTTCCGGGCACACTTCAAAGGGTTGGTGCTGACCTTTAAAGACCTAAATGGCCCTGGCCCTGTATACCTGAAGGAGCATCTCCACCCCCATTGTCCAGCCCGGACACTGAGATCCAGCACCGAGGGCCTTCTGGCAGTTCCCTCACTGTGAGAAGCCACGTTACAGGGAACCAGGCAGAGGGCCTTCTCGGTGGCGGCACCCGTCCTGTGGGAATGCCCTCCCACCAGATGTCAAAGAGAACAACTACCAGACTTTCAGAAGACATCTGAAGGCAGCCCTCTTTAGGGAAGCTCTTAATGTTTGATTTATTATAGTATTTTAATATTTTTTTGGAAGCTGCCCAGAGTGGCTGGGGAAGCCCAGCCAGATGGGCGGGGTATAAATAATATATTATTATTATTATTATTAACCATGCTGGCAGAGAAATTCCCAGAGGGACTGGGACTCCAGGAGACCAGGGTTTGAATTCCCACTTCAGCAACCTGGGTGGTTTTTGGAGCAGCCTGACCTACCTCACAGGGTTGTCGTGAGCAGCCAAAACAAAACAGAGAGGAGGCGATCCACATACGCCACCTTGAGCTCCCCGGAAGACGGGATATAAATTTTAAAAAGACTATCAATAATAATAAATATAATTGATTGATCCATCAGTTATGTTGCAATTTTATGTTGTGGACGGCCGTGAGATCTATGGATGAAGGGCTGTATACAATTATTATTATTATTATTATTATTATTATTATTATTATTATTATTATTATTATTTTACATTTGTATGCAGGTTAATGGGATGTGGGTGGTGCTCTGGTCGAAACCACAGAGCCTAGGACTTGCCGATCGGAAGGTCGGCGGTTCGAATCCCCGCAATGACAGGGTGAGCTCCCGTTGCTCGGTCCCTGCTCCTGTCCACCTAGCAGTTCGAAAGCACCTCAAAGTGCAAGTAGATAAATAGGTACCGCTCCAGCGGGAAGGTAAACAGCGTTTTCATGCGCTGCTCTGGTTCGCCAGAAGCGGCTGAGTCCTGCTGGCCACATGACCCGGAAGCTGTACGCCGGCTCCCTTGGCCAGTAAAGCGAGATGAGCGCCGCAACCCCAGAGTCGGACACGACTGGACCTAATGGTCAGGGGTCCCTTTACCTTTACCTTTATACAGGTTAATAATAATAAATCAACCTGGAGCCAGCCTAGAAGAATAACATGTATGCCTCATTATGGCATAGAAATGCAGTACTGTAAATAAATATATCCAGTGCTTTCCCTCCCAAAAAATGTTTAGGGGTACTCTCATTTTGACTCAAGAAACTCACCATTTTATAGTTCAAATTGGGGGAAAATAAATACAGTGAATGGACGAAAGGCCATAATCGGGGGTAGCAACACAACCGACAATTCTCTGTGCCAGAGAAGAAACAAAAAATTTTGAATCTCTTTCGTTTCTTCTCCTGTTAGATTCACAAAATGTTTAGGTGTATGCTAAGGAAAAAAACAGTGATATGTCAATAAAAAAGGGCACATTTTCACAGGCAACTGGTGACGCAGAAACTGCAATTAATCCAGAATGTGGCAGCTAGACTGGTGACTGGGAGCGGCCACTGAGACCATATAACACCGGTCCTGAGAGATCTGCATTGGCTCCCAGGACGTTTCCCAGCACAATTCAAAGTGTTGGTGCTGACCTTGAAAGCCCTAAACGGCCTCGGTCCAGTATACCTGAAGGAGCGTCTCCACCTCCATCGTTCTGCCCAGACACTGAGGTCCAGCTCCGAAGGCCTTCTGGCAGTTCCCTCCCAGCGAGAAGCGAGGTTGCAGGGAACCAGGCAGAGGGCCTTCTCGGTGGTGGCACCCTCCCTTTAGATGTCAAGGAAATAAACATCTCTCTGACTTGTAGAAGACATCTGAAGGCAGTCCTGCTTAGGGAAGTTTTAAATGTTTGAAGTTTTATTCTGTTTTTAATGTTCTGTTGGGAGCTGCCCAGAGTGGCTGGGGAAACCCAGCCAGATGGGTGAGATAGAAATAGTAAAGGTAAAGGGACCCCTGACCATTAGGTCCAGTCGTGGCCGACTCTGGGGTTGCGGCTCTCATCTCGCTTTACTGGCCGAGGGAGCCGGCATACAGCTTCCAGGTCACGTGGCCAGCAGGACTAAGCCACTTCTGGTGAACCAGAGCAGCGCATGGAAACGCCGTTTACCTTCTCGCCGGAGTGGGAACTATTTATCTACTTGCACTTTGACGTGCTTTTGAACTGCTGGGTGGGCAGGAGCAGGGACCGAGCAACAGGAGCTCACCCCGTCATTGCGGGGATTCGAACCGCCGACCTTCTGATCGGCAAGTCCTAGGCTGTGGGGTTTAACCCACAGCGCCACCCGCGTCCTGGGAGAGAAATAAATAATAATAATAATAATAATAATTATTATTATTATTATTAGGGGATGACCCCTCCACAATCCACAATTCCCTTTTTAAGCTGAGAACAATAAGGACTAGGATCTTGCTTGTGCCTGGAGAAAGGGCCACGGACCCTCCACCTCCTTAATCCTGAATTTATTTCATTTTTCTCTTTGCTCGGATTTGCCAAAAGGAAAGCACACACCAATAAATTTTGGGGTAAGGTTAGGATGCAGAAAGCCACACAGACCTGGCTTGCATCCCAGCAAATTTTGGTGGCACCGGGTTGTTGGGAGAAGGCAGCTATCGCCAGCCAAACCTTTCTCCCATTTACACACAGAAGTTGGCAGCTGTGCCAAATCTGGTTGCGGCCATCAGGCCAGCTTGCCCCCCCCCGCTTTGCTGACCTACTTCTCGTCGCCATGGCAACTGCCTCCCTTTTCCACAGGGACGCTTGAACAAAAAAAAACAGGCTTTCTTTTCTTCCTCATCGGGGAAAGAGAACGGGGGAAGGAGAAGAACAGGCGGTTTGGTCCCTAGAACGATGCAGAAATCCATCCTTATTCTGTCCCAGGCACAGGACCAAATCACGGCCCTGGCGTTTGCCCTTTGAGAGATGCTCACAAGGACAGGAAAAAGAAGGTTGAAAAAAACGAAAAAAGCTCCTCTTTTAAACACCCCTCCAGTGCCAGATTTACTATAAGCTAAAGAAGCTAGAGAGCTGGACCACAAAGAAGGCTGATGGCCGAAGAATGGATGCTTTTGAATTCTGGTGCTGGAGGAGACTCTTGAGAGTCCCATGGACTGCAAGAAGATCCAACCTCTCCATTCTGAAGGAAATCAGCCCTGAGTGCTCACTGGGAGGACAGATCCTGAAGCTGAGGCTCCAAGACTTTGGCCACCTCAGGAGAAGAGAAGACTCCCTGGAAAAGATCCTGATGTTGGGAAAGATGGAGGGCACAAGGAGAAGGGGACGACAGAGGACGAGATGGTGGGACAGTGTTCTCGAAGCGACCAGCATGAGTTTGACCAAACTGCGGGAGGCAGTGGAAGACAGGAGGGCCTGGCGTGCTCTGGTCCAGGGGGTCACGAAGAGGCGGACACAACTAAACAACAAACAAGCTATAGGGATGCGGGTGGTGCTGTGGGTTAAGCGACAGAGCCTAGGACTTGCCGATCAGAAGGTCGGCGGTTCGAATCCCCGCAATGATGGGGTGAGCTCCCGTTGCTCGGTCCCTGCTCCTGCCAACCTAACAGTTCGAAAGCACATCAAAGTGCAAGCAGATAAATAGGTACCACTCCGGCAGGAAGGTAAACGGCGTTTCCGTGCGCTGCTCTGGTTCGCCAGAAGCGGTTTAGTCCTGCTGGCCACATGACCCGGAAGCTGTACGCCGGCTCCCTCGGCCAGTAAAGCGAGATGAGCGCAGCAATCCCAGAGTCGGCCACGACTGGACCTAATGGTCAGGGGTCCCTTTACCTTTAAACAAGCTATAGCTTAGGGCCTCACTCTCTTGGGGGCCGCCAAAAAAATTTAAAGGAAAAAAACCCTGGATGTACATTTCTGCTAGTGGGCCAGCTGTCCCCCATTTTTCAGGCAGCTGGTTCTTTCTCCCTAAGTCCATAAATTGACATTTGTCCCTGTCAAAACTCATTTGGTTCGCTTTGGCCCAGTTCTCCAATAAAGATAAAACCTACATCCAGCAACGGCGTTTTGTGTTGTGTAGGCTCCTTTAATGCTTGCCTGCTCCCTAAAATATCACCGGTTTGCTCCTTTCTATATATAGGCTTTTATTTTATTTGTTTTTTTATCTTCTTTTTTGGAAGTGCACATCCCCCTTCAGTTTTTTGGCGGGCCCCCAAAAGAGTGGGTCCCTAAGCTATAGCTTGTTTAGCTTATACGTACAGTGGTACCTTGGGTTAAGTACCATATTTTTTGCGCTATAACACTGACTTTTTCCCTCCTAAAAAGTAAGGGGAAATGTGTGTGCATCTTGTGGAGCAAATGCAGGCTGCGCAGCTAGCCCAGAAGCCAGAACAGCAAGAGGGATTGCTGCTTTCACTGCGCAGCGATCCCTCTTGCTGTTCTGGCTTCTGAGATTCAGAATATTTTTTTTCTTGTTTTCCTCCTCCAAAAACTAGGTGCGTCTTGTGGTCTGGTGCATCTTATAGAGCGAAAAATATGGTAAATACGGCACTGTCTAATCTACAGGAAAAGGCTCATTTTTTTTATCTGTCTGTCGTGCAGATACGAGGATTCGAATTCACAGGCAGCAGAAGGTCTGCTGCCATTCTCTGCGGGACAAGCTGAGGCTGTCACAGCGTTCGTTCCGGCGAACGGATATCTCCGCCTGGCTGCTGTGATGGCTTAGCATCACTGGCTCAAAATCTCTGCCTGGGGAGTTGGGACGACAAGGGGTAGGAAGAGGGAAAGGGTTGCGATGAGACTCACATCTTTCTGCGACGGACCAGTTTTGGGGCGGGTCTGATCCTGATCCTGAACTTGGAAGGTGCAGGGATCATGGGTGTAGCCAGGAATTTTTTTTGGGGGGGGCGCAGGACACCCATCTTCCACCCTCCACTGTCGATACGATGTTGTTGTTGTTGTTTAGTCGTTTAGTCGTGTCCGCCTCTTCGTGACCCCCTGGACCAGAGCACGCCAGGCCCTCCTGTCTTCCACTGCCTCCCACAGTTTGGTCAAACTCATGCTGGTAGCTTCCAGAACACTGTCCCACCATCTCGTCCTCTGCCGTCCCCTTCTCCTTGCACCCTCCATCCTTCCCAACATCAGGGTCTTTTCCAGGGAGTCTTCTCTTCTCCTGAGGTGGCCAAAGTCTTGGAGCCTCAGCTTCAGGAACTGTCCTTCCAGTGAGCACTCAGGGCTGATTTCCTTCCGAATGGAGAAATTAGATCTTCTTGCAGTCCATGGGACTCTCAAGAGTCTCCTCCAGCACCATAATTCTAAAGCATCCATTCTTTCCCCAGCTACTCTGGGCAGCTTTCAACAAAGATTAAGAATACATTAAAATGTCACACATTAAAAACTTCCCTAAACAGGGCTGCCTTCAGATGTCTTCTAAAAGTCAGATAGTTGTTTATTTCCTTGACATCTGGTAGGAGGGCGTTCCACAGGGAGGGCGCCACCACCGAGAAGGCCCTCTGCCTGGCTCCCTGTAGCTTCACTTCTCGCAGGGAGGGAACCGCCAAGAGGTCCTTGGGAGATGGACCCAGGTGTCCGGGCTGGACGATGGGGGTCGAGACGCTCCTTCAGGTCTACTAGGCCATTTAGGGCTTTAAAGGTCAACACCAACACTTTGAATTTTGCTCAGAAAAATACTGGGAGCCAACGTAGATCTTTCAGGACCGGTGTTATGTGGTCTTGGCGGCCAGTCCCAGTCCCAGACAGCTGCATTCTGGATTAGTTGTAGTTTCCGGGTCATGACTCGGATGAAGGAATTGAGGGGATCTTTGTCCAATTTGCAGGTGGCACCAAATTGCGGGTGGCGCTAATGTCGCAGAAGACAGAATCAGGACTCGAGATGCCCTTAATGGGTTGGAGAATTGGGCCAAAACGAACCAACCGAATTTCGACAGGGATAAATGTCAGGTAGAAAGAACCTTTTGAATTCTGGTGCTGGAGGAGACTCTTGAGAGTCCCATGGACTGCAAGAAGATCAAACCTCTCCATTCTGAAGGAAATCAGCCCTGAGTGCTCCCTGGAAGGACAGATCCTGAAGCTGAGGCTCCAATACTTTGGCCACCTCATGAGAAGAGAAGACTCCCTGGAAAAGACCCTGATGTTGGGAAAGATGGAGGGCGCAAGGAGAAGGGGATGACAGAGGACGAGATGGTGGGACAGTGTTCTCAAAGCTACCAGCATGAGTTTGACCAAACTGAGGGAGGCAGTGGAAGACAGGAGGGCCTGGCGTGCTCTGGTCCAGGGGGTCACGAAGAGGCATACATGACTAAACGACTAAACAACAACAGAAAGAACCAGCTGCATGAAAAATGGAGGACATCTGGCTTACTAGCAGAACATGTGAAAAGGATATCGGGGTCAACACAGATCTACGCACCCCCCATTTGCTCCAAGCCCCCTCACCTGAGGCTCCGATTGCTGGACTTTTTCTTGAGCTTCAATCACCTCTTTGTCGATCTGCTCCAGCCGAGACGCCCGGATCTGAACGGTTTTTAAAAAAATAAAAAAGAGCAAAACATTGTATTATTTACTGGCAAGTTCGCTTCAACCCACATCTGCCCACTCGGCCGTTTCAATCCCAGGGTGGGTGGCAATATTAAAAAACAATGTTAACAACTTCCGTTCACGATAAAAGAAGAAAATAAGATAATAACATAACAATAATTGTATTATATTATTATTATATCATTTAATATTAAAATATTAATAATAATATGTAAAGGCTCTTGCAATCCTTCCTCCCTATATGAAACTGTAGCAAAAGCTATGGCCGATGGATGACGCAAATAAAGATTCATTCATTCATTCCAATTCTATAATTCGACGATTTTTATGATCCTCACCTGGGCCCTTTGCACCATTTCGTCGGTTGTCCCAAAACGCTCCTCCATGAGGGTGCGGATGTGTTGGGCTTCGAATTCGAGTTGCTGGCGGATCAGGTCCATCTGCATCGAAAACTGGTTGGCGGCACAGGAAGAGGCCAGGTTAAAAACGCAAACTTCTGTGTGTTTGAGTTGGCAAACCCTCCCCTGGAAAGACTGATTTATGGCGCAACTGGTCTGGGAAAATTAATGAGCAGGCGCTTAAGACTTTATTACGTCGGAACAGACTAAAATGGCGCCTGCCGCTCGAACAGGACTGTTGGATCAGCGTGTGGGGATTTACAGAGAGCCTTACAAAGTTCACACAGAAACATAACAATTACAGATAGGTAGCCGTGTTGGTCTGCCATAGTCAAAACAAAAAATTTTTTTCCTTCCAGTAGCACCTTAAAGACCAACTAAGTTAGTTCTGGGTATGAGCTTTCGTGTGCATGCACACTTCTTCAGATACACTGAAACAGAAGTTGCCAGATCCCTCTATATAGTGAGAAGGTGGGGAGGGGTATTCCTCAGAAGGGTGGTGGGAATGGGTGATTGGCAGATAGCTGTGATGAGCCTGTTGACGACTCTTAACGACTGCAATAGGTCTTGCAGGAAAAAGCAAGGGGTGAGAAGGTGAAAAATGGCTTTGTCGTGTATAATGAGATAAGAATCCAATGTCTTTGTTCAGACCAGGTCTCTCCATGGTTTTAAGTTTGGTAATGAGTTGCAATTCAGCAGCTTCTCTTTCCAGTCTATTTCTGAAATTCCTTTGTAGTAAAACAGCTACTTTGAGATCTTGTATAGAAAGTCCTGGGAGATTGAAGTGTTCTCCTACTGGTTTCTCTGTCTTGTGATTCTTGATGTCCGATTTATGTCCGTTTATTCTTTGGCGTAAGGTTTGGCCTGTTTGTCCAATATAGAGAGCTGAAGGACATTTTTCACCTTCTCACCCCTTGCTTTTTCCTGTAAGACCTATTGCAGTCGTCAACAGGCTCATCACAGCTATCTGCCAATCACCCATTCCCACCACCCTTCTGAGGAATACCCCTCCCCACCTTCTCACTATATAGAAGGATCTGGCAACTTCTGTTTCAGTGTATCTGAAGAAGTGTGCATGCACACGAAAGCTCATACCAAGAACTAACTTAGTTGGTCTTTAAGGTGCTACTGGAAGTAAACATAACAATGTTTGGTTTAACTCGCCTGCGGAACAACTCAGAGGCTATTAAGAAGAAAAACCATAACAAGAAGAAGACTGGAAGATGGGATTTGTGAACATCAAAAGCAGCAGAAATATGAGATGATTGGACCCTTACTGAGCTCGGAACATGGGAACCCCCAACAAAATTTAAAATTTGGCAAAATATTCGGACTACATAATATGTATTGGTATAATTTGGAATAGTTAATGTGATATGATTGGATTGTTAAATGGAAAACTTAATAAAAATTATTACTAAAAAACACAAACTCCATCTGTGCACTGTCCCTCTCCCTGAACAATTCCATAATTTTTAGAGAGGTGAATCCCTGACATTTGCATTTGCTTGCAAAACACCCACAATCGAAGAATATTCCGATTTTCCACCCCTATCAGGTTTCGCCGAGGCTGCTCATTTGGAGTTGCCGCCAATGGAGTTTTACTCAGAGTAGACCCCACGGAAATGGCTAGGCCTCAGTGCATCGTGCCCGTCAATTTTGATGGATCTGTTGCTTTCCATTTCTTTGCCAATATTTTTTTTAAAAAATGGCTGAGATGGTTAAAAAAACCCCCTCTGAATTTGGCCAAGAGAATCTTCTATATCATTGCTTCCCCCCCACAAAAAAGATTCCTGGACACCATCGGTTCTTAAGGGTGCTGGGAATTGTAGCTCAGTGAGTCGGGGAACTACAGTTCCCAGATTCGTTTTAAAAAGCAACAACCTTAAAACATTGCCTCAACCAGTGTTAAAGCAATAAAGTGTTAGGCAATGGACTTTTGTCTTAACAGAATCAAAGACTCGGGGTTTTGTAGGATTGTTTCAAGCCCTCTCAAAATAAACAGATTGATTGATTGATTGAATTCACCCAGGTCTAAAATAGCCCAGGAAATGTTAAGAAATGTTACCATATTTTTCCACATAAGATCCCCCCAAGCAGAAGACAACCCTTATTTTTCGAGCCCCAAATTAAGAACTAATGAATTACAACGTTCCACATATAAGACGACCCTCAATTTTAAACTTAAAAAAAAATATTGGGGGGAAATATAGTCTTATACATGGAAAAATACAGTACCGTATTTTTTGCTCTGTAAGACTCACTTTTCCCCTCCTAAAAAGTAAGGGGAAATGTGTGTGCGTCTTATGGAGCGAATGCAGGCTGCGCAGCTATCCCAGAAGCCAGAACAGCAAGAGGGATTGCTGCTTTCACTGCGCAGCAATCCCTCTTGCTGTTCTGGCTTCTGAGATTCAGAATATTTTGTTTCTTGTTTGCCTCCTCCAAAAACTAGGTGCGTCTTGTGGTCTGGTGCGTCTTATAGAGCGAAAAATACGGTAATTAGACACAAACCGGCATATTTAGGACACAAAGAGTATTACAAGCCCATTTAGGCCAAAGCTTTGTATTTGTGCAATGTTTTTTCATTTCCAGCTCCTCTTTCTGCAGAACCTCTCTCCCCGCAACACACCAGGGACTAGAAACTTGAGAAGAGCTTTGCACTAACCTTGGTCCCGCAAACCCCTGGTATAATAATAATAATAATAATAATAATAATAATAATAATAATAATTTATTATTTGTACCCCGCCCATCTGGCTGGGTTTCCCCAGCCACTCTGGGCGGCTTCCATAGAAACCAAAAATACACTAAAATATCACAGATTAAAAACTTCCCTGAACAGGGCTGCCTTAAGATGTCTTCTGAATGTCAGGTAGTTATTTATCGCTTTGACATCTGATGGGAGGGCGTTCCACAGGGCAGGCGCCACTACCGAGAAGGCCCTCTGCCTGGTTCCCTGTAGCTTTGCTTCTCGCAATGAGGGAACCGCCAGAAGGCCCTCGGCGCTGGACCTCAGCATCCGGGCAGAACGATGGGGGTGGAGACGCTCCTTCAGGTATACTGGGCCGAGGCCGTTTAGGGCTTTAAAGGTCAACACCAGCACTTTGAATTGTGCTCGGAAACGTACTGGGAGCCAATGTAGGTCTTTCAAGACCGGTGTTATATGGTCTCGGCGGCCGCCCCCAGTCACCAGTCTGGCTGCCGCATTCTGGATTAGTTGTAGTTTCCGAGTCACCTTCAAAGGTAGCCCCACGTAGAGCGCATTGCAGTAGTCCAAGCGGGAGATAACCAGAGCATGCACCACTCTGGCGAGACAGTCCGCGGGCAGGTAGGGTCTCAGCCTGCGTACCAGGTGGAGTTGGTAGACAGCTGCCCTGGACACAGAATTGACCTGCGCCTCCATGGACAGCTGTGAGTCCAAAATGACTCCCAGGCTGCGCACCTGGTCCTTCAGGGGCACAGTTACCCCATTCAGGACCAGGGAGTCCTCCACACCAGCCCGCCCCCTGTCCCCCCAAAACAGTCCTTCTGTCTTGTCAGGATTCAACCTCAATCCATTAGCCGCCATCCATCCTCCAACCGCCTCCAGGCACTTACACAGGACCTTCACCGCCTTCACTGGTTCTGATTTGAAAGAGAGGTAGAGCTGGGTATCATCTGCATATTGATGGACACCCAGTCCAAACCCCCTGATGATCTCTCCCAGTGGCTTCATATAGATGGTATGCCAAGAGTTTGCCCATGGGTTTCCGAAACTTACCGTCTCCACATGAGGGAGCTCATCCAGCCTTTTGGAGAGGCTTTGGAGTTGAGTATAGTACCACAATTTCTCCTTCTCCTCTTTTTCAATCTCACTCAGGAGAAAACATCTAGGAGAGACGAAGGGGTGTGTGTAAAGCACAGTGGGAGGGCATCAATCAGAAAAGGAAGGCTCCTCACCCCCCAAAAAAAGAACCTAGGAATTGTGATTTGTTAAGGGCGCCAGGAATTATAGCGCCGGGTGCAGGAAAACTACGGTTCCCAACATTCTTTTGGGGGGGGAGCTTTAAATGTACGGTGTGGATATCTCTACCCTGCAGTTAGCTAAATCGAAAGCTGGCATAGGTCATAATGGCACACTTTCAGTTAGGTACGGGAATCTACATTGGGTTCATTTAGTCTTTCCCATCACCTGATCCTGATTCTTTTTTGGGGGGCAGGAGAATCTGGGGGGATCAAAGCTGGGGACTTCTGCATGCAGAGGAGGTGCCAAGCCACCAAGCTGTTCTCCCTACCTTACAATTAAAACAAGCTACAAGTCCTCATTGTTATTTACAGTGGGACCTTGGTTCCCAACATAGCTGTCAGTTTACAGATTTGAAAATAAGGGACCAGCAGCCTAGAAAATAAGGGCTCAGCAGCCAAAATAAGGGATTTTCCTAGCACAGATATGTTCAACTTCTGAGCCCCTCCGAGCCAAAGGCAGAAAGCCCAGCCAGCAGCCAAGCAAAGCCTCAAGCGGTGGTTCCCACAGCGCAGCAACCCGGCAAAGGGGATGCAGCAAGGGAAACCACCGTCACCTCTCCGCTGGGAAGCGCTGAGCAAAGGCGAGTCCCCAGGCAACGCGGCCGATTTGATCGGCACAAGGCATGCAAGCTCCACCCCCCAGTCGTTCTTAGACTCCTTATTGGGTGAGCAACGCAGCCAAGCAACACAGCTGGAGCCTCCCTCCTCCCTGGCCGGCAGGGAGGGAGGGAGAGGAGCTGCTTCCTTTGAAACCCGGGAAATTTAAGGGACATCATCAATAAGGGACAGCAGCGGCACACGGCGCTGGGATAAGGGACTGTCCCGCCAAATAAGGGACGGTTGACAGCTATGGTTCTCAAACACTGAAAACCTGGAATTAAGCGTTCCGGTTTTCAAACGTTTTTTCGGAAGCCGAACGTCCGATGCGGCTGTCGGCTATTGTTTCCGGGGCGCCTGCACCAATCAGAAGCTGCGCCTCGGTTTCCGAACATTTCGGAAGTCAAACGGACTTCCGGAACGGATTAAGTTTGGCGCTTTTGTTTTTGCTATTTATTTTGCCTTTTTGTTTTTGAGGCTTTTTTGGTTAAATTGCTTTTGTGACTGTGTGGAACCCAGTTCAGCTACTGATTGACGGATTGTGTGACTGCAGAAATGGATAAAAGCCCCCCATCCAAACAAAGACTATCATCAGTGCAGGTAAGTAAAAAAAGTTATTTTAATTTTTATCATCTACAATACTGTCTTATTTATTTTATGGTGCAGTATATTGATTCTTGCTTTCATTTTATGGATCTAGTTAGATAGTAAAATTCATGTTAAACTGCTGTTTTAGGGGTTGTTTTTAAAAGTCCGGAACGGATTAATCCGTTGTGCCTTACTTTCTACGGGAAAGCGCACCTTGGTTTTGGAACGCTTTGGTTTTGGAATGGATTCAGTTTGAGAACGAAGGTACCACTGCATTTATTTATTTCTTGAATTTATATACTGCCCTATACCTCTCTCTGTGTGTGTGTCTCAGGGTGGTTCACAGAATGAAAAATCAAGATAAAGGTAAAGGTAAAGGTAAAGGGACCCCTGACCACTAGGTCCAGTCGTGACCAACTCTGGGGTTGCGGCGCTCATCTTGCTTTACTGGCCGAGGGAGCCGGCGTACAGCTTCCGGGTCATGTGGCCAGCAGGACTAAGCCGCTTCTGACGAACCAGAGCAGCGCACAGAAATGCTGTTTACCTTCCCGCCGAAGCGGTACCTATTTATCTACTTGCACTTTGACGTGCTTTCGAACTGCTAGGTTGGCAGGAGCAGGGACCGAGCAACGGGAGCTCACCCCGTCATTGCGGGGATTCGAACCGCCGACCTTCTGATCGGCAAGTCCTAGGCTCTGTGGCTTAACCCACAGCGCCACCCGCATCCCTAAAACCACAAAATACATAATCAAAAAATATAAACACCCCCCCCCCCCGCGCTCAATGGCAAGGCTATGATCTCAAAAGGGGAGGCTGGTTCAGATCGCATTAGTGGATGGGGAAAAAAAGAGAAATTAACTGAGACAGGGGCACTTTGGCTTGCTGACTCCAATGGTGACCTCATCGCCGCCCTCACCTCTCTCTGTCGAGCTCCTCCAGTAGTCGGATCGTGGCCCGGCTGAGGTCCAACATGCTGTCCTTTCTCTGTAGGGAGCCTGGGTGAGCAGGACTGCCTTCGGGGCTGTGATCCTGGCTTATGGGTTCAGGGAGAAGAGCCGGGGGATGGAATTTGAGGTTGTACAAGCTGCTGATGTCCATCTGCAGGGCTGGAGCAAAGGATAAAGGTGAAGGACCCCTGGATGGTTAAGTCCGATCAAAGGCAGCTATGGGGTTGCGGCGCTCATCTTGCTTTCAGGCCAAGGGAGCCGGCGTTTGTCCGCAGACAGCTTTCCAGGTCATGTGGCCAGCAGGACTAAACCGCTTCTGGCGCATGACAGAAACCAGAGTGCATGGAAACGCCGTTTACCTTCCTGCCGCAGCGGTACCTATTTATCTACTTGCGCTGGTGTGCTTTCAAACTGCTAGGTTGACAGGAGCTGGGACAGAGCAATGGGAGCTCACCCCATCGCGGGAATTCGAACCGCCGACCTTCCGATCGGCAAGTCCAAGAGGCTCAGTGCAGAAGAGGGGGGTGACAGTCACTATTTATCCATTTCTATTGAATGCTAAGCCTGACCTTTTTCCTTACAAAGGCCAACACACAAGCCAACACACACTTTACAAAGCTGCCTCTGCAGCCTTGAAGACTAGAAGCCTGATTTAAAGGGAAACGTACCCCTGACCATTAGGTCCAGTCGTGGCCGACTCTGAGGTTGCGGCGCTCATCTCGCTTTACTGGCCGAGGGAGCCGGCGTGCAGCTTCCGGGTCATGTGGCCAGCAGGACTAAGCTGCTTCTGGCGAACCAGAGCAGCACGGAAACACCGTTTACCTTCCCGCCGGAGCGGTACCTATTTATCTACTTGCACTGGTGTGCTTTTGAACTGCTAGGTGGGCAGGAGCAGGGACCGAGCAACGGGAGCTCACCCCGTGGCGGGGATTCAAACTGCCAATCTTCTGATCGGCAAGCCCTAGGCTCTGTGGTTTAGACCACAGCGCCACCCGCGTCCCAAGGCATAAATCCATTATTATTATTATTAAATGGAGAGGCGAGCTGTGGAGGGAACCCACCGCCTGGGCTAATCGTTGTTTTAGGGATCCTGCTTGGGAGCGACAGCCACCCCAAAATGAACAAAGATCTCCTCTCGGATTGTAACTTCCACTGACCTTTCAGTTGGTCTAGGACTTCCATCTGACCCGACGAAACCATCATCTTGGCCTCCTGTTCCAGTTTTCCCTGGAGGTGCTTCAAGACTTCCTGGAATGGACAAAAAATGGGAGAGACAGAAAATGGATTGAATTGCAAAGAGGTGGAGCGAACGTTCTTTCACATGCGGTGGACCGGGTAAAAGAGCATTGGGAAATAATTCACAATGAATTGAAAAAAATGTTTCCCAAAAGAAACCAGAGTCCTTTTTGTTGGGGCTGATTCAGGCGGAAATTCCCAGGTGTCCATCTTTCTCAGCGGGATCTGCTCCTTTCCTTACAATAAAGCAAGATTCTGGTCCTCATTGTTCTGAGTTAAATAGGAATAGGATCTGAATTGAACAGAAATCTCTCCATCTGAGGTAGAAGGAGATCTTTTCCATATGTGGTGGAATTGCAGTAAAGTGAAAGGCTTCTGGGAATTAATTTACAACGAGCTTAAAAAAATTTTTAAGTATACTTTAAAAAAAAAACCCCGAAGCCTTTCTACTGGGACTAGTTGGAAAAGATGTCAAAAAGAAAGATAAAAACCTATTCCTGTATGCCACAACAGCAGCAAGGACTATGTTAACCCCAGAATTGGAAAACAGAAGTAATAGCAACTATTACTGAATGGCAGGTCAAAATGATTAATTATGTGGAACTGGCTAGAATATCGGGGAGAATAAAAGATCAGGATGAACAAAAGTTTTATGAGAATTGGAGTGAATACTTGGATTATATAAGAGACAACTGTGAATCTTTAAAGACACTGGCAGGATTTGATTAACTTCAACAGCTTATGATCAAATAGATAAATGTATAAAATACGTGGATTTAGAAGAGGCAGAGGAACCAGAGACCAAATTGCAAACATGCGCTGGATTATGGAGAAAGGTAGAGAGTTCCAGAAAGACATCTACTTCTGCTTCATTGACAATGCAAAAGCCTTTGACTGTGTCGACCACAGCAAACTATGGCAAGTTCTTAAAGAAATGGGAGTGCCTGATCACCTCATCTGTCTCCTGAGAAATCTCTATGTGGGACAAGAAGCTACAGTTAGAACTGGATATGGAACAACTGATTGGTTCAAAATTGGGAAAGGAGTACGACAAGGCTGTATTTTATCTCCCTGCTTATTTAATTTATATGCAGAATACATCATGCGAAAGGCTGGGCTGGATGAATCCCAAGCCGGAATTAAGATCGCCAGAAGAAATATCAACAACCTCAGATATGCAGATGACACAACCTTGATGGCAGAAAGTGAGGAGGAATTAAAGAACCTTTTAATGAGGGTGAAAGAGGAGAGCGCAAAATATGGTCTGAAGCTCAACATCAAAAAAATGAAGATCATGGCCACTGGTCCCATCACCTCCTGGCAAATAGAAGGGGAAGAAATGGAGGCAGTGAGAGATTTTACTTTCTTGGGCTCCATGATCACTGCAGATGGTGACAACAGCCACGAAATTAAAAGACGCCTGCTTCTTGGGAGAAGGGCAATGACAGGCCTAGATAGCATCTTGAGAAGTAGAGACGTCACCTTGACAACAAAGGTCCGTATAGTTAAAGCCATGGTTTCCCCAGTAGTGATGTATGGAAGTGAGAGCTGGACCATAAAGAAGGCTGATCGCCGAAGAATTGATGCTTTTGAATTCTGGTGCTGGAGGAGACTCTTGAGAGTCCCATGGACTGCAAGAAGATCAAACCTCTCCATTCTTAAGGAAATCAGCCCTGAGTGCTCACTGGAAGGACAGATCCTGAAGCTGAGGCTCCAGTACTTTGGCCACCTCATGAGAAGAGAAGACTCCCTGGAGAAGACACTGATGCTGGGAAAGATGGAGGGAACAAGGAGAAGGGGGCGACAGAGGACGAGATGGTTGGATAGTGTTTTCGAGGTTACCAGCATGAGTTTGACCAAACTGCGGGAGGCAGTGGAAGACAGGAGTGCCTGGCGTGCTCTGGTCCAGGGGGTCACGAAGAGTCGGTCACGACTAAACGACTAAACAACAACAACAACATAAAATACGTGACATAATGAAAATATATGATACTTACCGAAGGAACTCCAAAGCTCAATAGAGCTAATGTTATGTATGAGACGTATTAACACAATGAATGTATTGGAATGTATGTTTGATGAAAACTAATAAAAAATTAAGTTGAAAAAAGAAAGAAAGAACAGGAATCTGTCCATCCATCTCAGGACTGAACCTGGATTGGACCTTTTGCATGCCAGGGAGATGTCCTACCCGCGAGCTCCTCTCCTCTCCTTTAAATAAAGCATGATTCTAGCCCTCATTGATCCGAGGCTGAGGGCTGTTGCTAATACACTGAACACAAGCCTCCCTTTCTCACCTTCATATCTGAAGTCTCATTTTCCAGCTTGGACAGGTGGTTCGAGTTGTCCTCTAGCTCCCTCCGAAGATGGGTGTTCTCTGTTTTCAAGGCCTCCACCTGCCGGACCAGCTGGTCGTAGGAAGCGATGGACGTAGACATCTTCAGCTCCTCCGTCAACTGCAGAGGGGCAGAAAGGGACGAGTGAGGCGGCTTTGCTATCGTGCGCCGGGAATAATAATAATAATAATAATTTATTGTTTATACCCCGCCCATCTGGCTGAGTTTCCCCAGCCATTCTGGGCGGCTCCCAATCGAGTGTTAAAAACAATACAGCATCAAATGTTAAAAGCTTCCCTAAACAGGGCTGCCTTCAGATGTCTTTTAAAGATAGGATAGCTGCTTATTTCCTTCAAATCTGAAGGGAGGGCATTCCACAGGGCGGGCGCCACCACCGAGAAGGCCCTCTGCCTGGTTCCCTGTAACTTGGCTTCTCGTAGTGAGGGAACCGCCAGAAGGCCCTCGGAGCTGGACCTCAGTGTCCGGGCAGAATGATGGGGGTGGAGATGCTCCTTCAGGTCTACTGGGCCATTTAGGGCTTTCAAGGTCAGCACCAACCCTTTGAATTGTGCTCAGAAATGTACTGGGAGCCAATGCAGATCTCTCAGGACCGGTGTTATGTGGTCCCGGAGGCCGCTCCCAGTCCCCAGTCTAGCTGTCGCATTCTGGATTATTTGCAGTTTCCGGGTCACCTTCAAAGGTAGCCCCACATAGAGCGCATTGCAGTAGTCCAAGCGGGAGATAACTAGAGCATGCACAACTCTGGCCAGACAGTCCGCGGGCAGGGAGGGTCTCATCCTGTGTACCAGACGGAGCTGCCCTGGACACAGAACTGACCTGCGCCTCCATGGACAGCAGTGAGTCCAAAATGACTCCCAGGCTGCGCACCTGGCCCTTCAGGGGCACAGTCACCCCTGAAAACACAAGCACGGACATTCCCCATGTTGCAGGTCGTAGACAGAAACCTGGCAGGGGTGTCCGCAATTCCATACGGCCCTTACATCACAACGGGCCTAACTCTGATAACAATCGCTGGGAAGCTGAGCAGCAAAACCACAAACTTTTGGAAGAGCCCCCCAAGGGCTAAGCATTGTCGCCCATTGTGCACAAACCCTCTTGGAATAATAATAATAATAATAATAATAATAATAATAATAATAATAATAATAATTTGTTATTTATACCCCGCCCATCTGGCTGGATTTCCCCAGCCGCTCTGGGCGGATCCCAATAGAATATTAAAAACGCAATAAAACATCAAACGTTGAAAACTTCCCTAAACAGGGCTGCTTTGAGATGTCTTCTAAAAGTCAGATAGTTGCTTATTTCCTTGACATCCGATGGGAGGGTGCCACCACTGAGAAGGCCTGCGACCCATAGGTTCCCCTTCCTGGGTTTAGTCGGCCATTGGAAGCCGTTTCCTGGGATTGTGGCTGCTTCCCCCCCCCCACCAGAGGTAAGTGCCCCCCCCACCAGAGGTACTGCCCCTCCCCTCACACCCCAGGCAGGGCCCCCTACCCAAATCTGTCAGTCAAACGGTCGGCCACACTGATTAACAGCACAAGATTCCTATTTGCTTCTCGCTCACAACCATGAGGACTAGCGCCTTGGGTTCTATTTGTGGGGAGGAGACCCCGCCTCGTTTGAAGAGCACCTGACCTGCCTTCAGAAGGGCCCTGGGGTGACCCCCTCCTCACCGTAGCACCTCCAGAAAGGGGGCTCGGGGAGAGCCTGAAAGCCTGGGAAACTACTGTATTTTTTGCTCTATAAGACCCACTTCAAGATTCATTCTAAGTCTGCCAGGAGTTGACCGTTGTCACAATGGTTTTTAAGGTATTCTTTAAACATTGCCCAGTCTTAATCTCCCTGTCATCCTTGCAAGTTGTAAATATTCTCTCATTTTTGCTTGCCAGTTGGTTTTTGTGGGGTTATGTTATCACTTTTCCAATTCTTTGCTATTAAAATCCTAGCCGCTGTGGTTGCGTTCATGAAAAGAGGTCTACGATTTCTCTTGATTTCCATGGACGTACTGTATTTTTTGCTCTATTAAGACTCCCTTTTTCCCTCCTAAAAAGTAAGGGGAAATGTGTGTGCGTCTTATGGAGCGAATGCAGGCTGCGCAGCTATCCCAGAAGCCAGAACAGCAAGAGGGATTCCTGCTTTCACTGCGCAGCGATCCCTCTTGCTGTTCTGGCTTCTGAGATTCAGAATATTTTTGTTCTTGTTTTCCTCCTCCAAAAACTAGGTGCGTCTTGTGGTCTGGTGCGTCTTATGGAGCGAAAAATACGGTGCTGCCAGTCAAAGCAGCCAGATGGGACCGTGGGTCTGACTCAAAGTGGGGCAGCGCCCCGTCTTCCCCATTGAGAGCCCCTGTCTTCATAGGCAGGGCAAGCCCCTAACTCCCCAAGGGTCATAGACCCACTGGCTCCCCTCACCTACAAATATAACCCAGCAACTGTTTGTCATAAGCTGGTCGGCCGTCGGCTTGCCCATCTCGGACCCTGAGATATAAGTCCCAAGCACAAGACTTAGGCGCGGCCCCCTGGTGATGTCACCTGGGCTGTGCCCCATGCCAAACACACAGAGAGACGTAGAACCCACTCCTCCCCTCGTGCCCAGCCCAGTTCTTTCCCTTCCTTGCCACTCCCCTGGCTAATCCCTGGAGACGGAGGTTAATTGGGAAAGGGAAGGTAGGAAAAGAGAGAGAGAGTCTATGCAATAATTTCCACCCAGTCCCTGCCGGGCTGAATCCTGCAAGCCGCATGCACAATCTTCTTCTTGTTGTTGAGTAGTGTCCACCTCTTGGTGACCCCCTGGACCAGAGCACGCCAGGCACTCCTGTCTTCCCGCAGTTTGGTCAAACTCATGCTGGTAGCTTCGAGAACACTGTCCCACCATCTCGTCCTCCGTCGTCCCCTTCTCCTTGCGCCCTCCATCTTTCCCAACATCAGGGTCTTCTCCAGGGAGTCTTCTCTTCTCACGAGGTGGCCAAAGTCTTGGAGCCTCAGCTTCAGGATCTGTCCTTCCAGTGAGCACTCAGGGCTGATTTCCTTCAGAATGGATCTTCTTGCAGTCCGTGGGACTCTCAAGAGTCTCCCCCAGCACCAGAATTCAAAAGCATCCATTCTTCGGCCATCAGCCTTCTTGATGGTCCAGCTCTCACTTCCATACATCACTACTGGGGAAACCATAGCTTTAACTATACAGACCTTCGTTGGCAAGGTGATGACTCTGCTTTTTAAGATGCTGTCTTATAAATACAGTGGTACCTCAGGTTACATACACTTCAGGTTACATACGCTTCAGGTTACAGACTGCGCTAACCCAGAAATAGTGCTTCAGGTGAAGAACTTTGCTTCAGGATGAGAACAGAAATCGTGCGGCAGCAGCAGGAGGCCCCATTAGCTAAAGTGGTGCTTCAGGTTAAGAACAGTTTCAGGTTAAGAACGGACCTTCGGAACAAATTAAGTACTTAACCTGAGGTACCACTGTATATTTAAAAATTAAAGGCACATTCTCCTAACCTGGAGATTTCAGCCTGCTCCCTGCCATCACCTGGAGACCAGGTTAGCGCAGGTAGGTTCGCAAACCCTTCACCTGCTCTCTTCTCCCTTTTTCTAAATCGTCGTCCCCACAGATCAATGGCCGCAGTCATTTTTTACAAAGAACGGAGCCCCCTTTTGTCTCTTTCTGGCCCACCCCGCCGTCACCCAACTCGGTCTTCCTTTCATCCCTTTGTCTCTCTCTCTCTCTCAGAGCAGACTTCGTTCCGCTGACTCCTTTCTCTCTCTCCCCATTTCTGGGGGCTCCTCGCTGCTTTTGTGTCCTCCCCACTGGCCCCCTTTCCCTCCATCTCCCCCACAACTCTTTCTTCCCCACAAGCACACCTGGGGTCTCTTGGAACACCCCTATTCCCCCCCAAAAAAATATCCCCGAGGTTATTCTTACGGAAAAGGAGAATCACGGAGAACATCAAACGGAGGAAACAGAGACAATGAAGAACCCTTACTCACAAACGGCAGCCGGGTCCCTGTGGGACCCCAACCTCTGACCTCAGGCTGTTAATTCCTGCGAATTCCTCCACTCCTCAGTTCCACAGCCTCCTTGGGGGTCTTCTTATGGGTCCCTGTGGGTTTGGGGTCCCTGCAGGCATGCAACATCCCCATTTTTTCTTAAGAAATTGTTTGAGACGGAGGGCATTATCCGTGGTATAAATGCGAGGGGAGATACAGGAGAACTGTTTGTCTCCTTCGTGGGGTCCTCGCCTGCCAATGACAAGTCACGTGGTGGGTGTATTGAACCAAATAGCTGTGAGAAGACACCCCCCCCCCCGGTTTATCCAATTGCCACCCCGCAATCTCCGCACAAACCGTACAAGGCAGGGCCGGTTTCCCCAGCTGAGCTCCTTCCATTGCTTTCAGAGCGTGTCAATAACACAGGCTTTTCGGCTCCTAGATTAATAACGATCTGTTATAATTACAATGATGTAACTCATATACAGAGTTAGATCACGCAGCATCGGAGCGGAAGCATCCATCCAGGCCTTTAGATCTGGAGAAACAGTGGCGTAGCAGGGAGCTGGGGACCCGGGCGCAAAATTCAGAGGGGAGCGTTGTCTATTTTCAGGGGAAAGTCCTGGATTTACAGAAGCTGTCCCAGTTTCTGGTTTGATCCCACAAAGTCCTGGATTTCCTTAAAGGTAAAGGGACCCCTGACCATTAGGTCCAGTCGTGACCGACTCTGGGGTTGCGGCGCTCATCTCGCTTTACTGGCCGAGGGAGCCGGCGTACAGCTTCCGGGTCATGTGGCCAGCAGGACTAAGCCGCTTCTGGCGAACCAGAGCAGCGCACGGAAACGCCATTTACCTTCCCGCCGGAGCGGTACCTATTGATCTACTTGCACTTTTGACGTGCTTTCGAGCTGCTAGGTTGGCAGGAGCAGGGACCGAACAACGGGAGCTCACCCAGTGGCGGGGATTCGAACTGCCGACCTTCTGATTGGCAAGCCCTAGGCTCTGTGGTTTAACCCACAGCGCCACCCACGTCCCTTAGGACGTCCCTATTTTCATTGGGGAAATGTTGGAGGGGATGGAGTTACGCAACCCCTGAGCCAAGGAGACAAGTAACTATACAACCATTAGAAGACATACAGTTAATCTGCATATGCAGATAAAAACTTGGCCACTACTAATGTTCTAGCATTTGTCCGGTCTTCCAATAGGAGCCTGACATAGTGAGCCTCTGATTTTCCCGGGAAAGGTACCAGCAAGGGTAGTATCAGTTCAGCCCTGGCTTGCTCATACTTTGCACAGTGCAACAAAATATGTTTTACGGAATCGATGTCTTGAGCACACGAGCAAAGTCTGTCCTGGTAGGGGACTCCTCTCAACCTGCCATCCAACACTGCAGAAGGAAAGACGTAAATAAATCAGAAACTGGGGCGGCTTTTGTAAATCTGGGACTGTCCTTGGGAAATAGGAATTGTTGACCTTCCTCAGAACAGGCCCGTCCGGAATGGATGCCTGAGGCTCCTTCGTTTCAATGGATCTACTCTGAGGAGGACACAGCTAGGAGATGGCACTCGCTGTCAACAGAGCCCAGATTGTGGGCCTTTCCCCCCAGGGCAGCGACGACGATTGATCTGTGGAGGGAGAAGGGAGTTGAAGCGAAGGCTGTGACAGCTGCTCTCCGCAAACCAGCGGCCCCAGCGGCTGGGGTGGGGGTCCACAGCTGCCCACCTCGCATCTCTATGCCCACAGATCCATGTGCCTCTGCCCAGGGCCCAGCCGGCACATGGCGCAGCTGTCACACGCGTGTGTGGGCATCAGAAGCTGATTCTCCGAAGCTGAGCAGCGGCAGCTACACGCATGTTTTATCACGTGCTACTAGAGGGAATTCTCAGGACCACCTCATGCCTGGTCCATCGAGCCCCATGCTGTCTGCACTGGCTGGCAGAAGCTTGTCAGAGTTTTGCGTGGGGGGGGGGGGCGGGCGTCCCCAACCCTACTTGGAGACGCCAGGGTTTGAACCTGCCACCTTCTGCACGGATGGAGGCCTCGGCCCCCAGCGACGGCCCTTCCCGCACAAGTTAAGTCGCTAGTCTTCAAGGAGAACTGTCCTCAAGAAGTTAAGTCGCTAGTCCTCAAGAACCACCGTCACATGACTGATAGAAAGTGAGATGGGAAAACGACTGTGTGGAATAGACTGTGTGGAAAAAAGAATATTAACTAAAGGATTTGCTTTTTAGAAGATATGGAAAGAAAATGAAAGGCTCTCTAAGATGACGCACTTAACTTATGAGACAGACTAAGTTGCGACCTCCACTTAGACCTCAAGGACTGCTTGTTTCCATATGGACCAACCCAGACCCTGAGATCATCTTCTAAGGCCCTCTTTCATGTGCCTCCTCCTTGAGAGATCCGGAGGGTGGCAACACGAGAACGGGGCCTTCTCTGCAGTGGCTCCCCGTCTGTGGAACGCTCTCCCCAGGGAAGTTCACCTGGCGCCTTCATTATACACCTTTAGACGCCAAGCAAAAATGTCCCTTTTCAACCAGGCCTTTGGTTGATCTGATTTACATCCCACGCCCTTTTAAAATGTGTATTATTTTAAGGGGGGGCTATTGGGTTGTTGCTTTTATTTTTACTATGCATTCTGTAGTTTGATATCTTGATTTTATTCTGTGAACTGCTCTGAGACCCCCAGGTATAGGATAATAATAATAATAATGTTGTTGTTTAGTCGTTTAGTCGTGTCCGCCTCTTCATGACCCCCTGGACCAGAGTACGCCAGGCCCTCCTGTCTTCCACTGCCTCCCGCAGTTTGGTCAAACTCATGCTGGTAGCTTCCAGAACACTGTCCCACCATCTCGTCCTCCGTCGTCCCCTTCTCCTTGTGCCCTCCATCTTTCCCAACATCAGGGTCTTTATGGTCCAGCTCTCACTTCCATACATCACTACTGGGAAAACCATAGCTTTAATTATACGGACCTTTGTTGGCAAGGTGATGTCTCTGCTTTTTAAGATGCTGTCCAGGTTTGTCATTGCTTTTCTCCCAAGAAGCAGGCGTCTTTTAATTTCGTGGCTGCTGTCACCATCTGCAGTGATCATGGAGCCCAAGAAAGTAAAATCTCTCACTGCCTCCATTTCTTCCCCTTCTATTTGCTGGGAGGTGATGGGCCCAGTGCTATTATTATTATTATTTTTGGGTGCCTCTGCCTCAGATTTCCAGGTGTATCTCACTGAGCACAAGTGCTGCGATTCCACCTTCTCAAATCCTTTCTGTTTAAGACCAGGCCCTTCTCCACACTGGGAAGGCTGTAAACAGAGCCTGCAGCTGTTTCCTCTCTGCCCTGAGCACCGGGCATTCCAAGATAGACTGCGCTGGCACACAGAGGCTCCCCTGAGCCCCTTGCGCTACCTTGACAGAACTTCTCCTCCTTGAATCTGACCAACCCTTAAGAAACAAAGGGAGAGGGTGAGAGAAAGGAGATGGCTAGGCCCGATTTGCAGAATCCTGGGTCCAGTATATCTGAAGGAGCATCTCCACCCCCATCGTTCTACCCAGACACTGAGGGCCTTTTGGCAGTTCCCTCACTGCGAGAGGCCAAGTTACAGGGAACCAGGCACAGGGCCTTCTCGGTGGTGGCGCCCACCCTGTGGGAATGCCCTCCCACCAGATGTCAAAGAGAACAACAACTACCAGACTTTTAGAAGACATCTGAAGGCAGCCCTGTTTAGGGAAGCTTTTAATGTTTGATGTATTACTGTATTTTAATATTTTTTTGGAAGCCGCCCAGAGTGGCTGGGGAAGCCCAGCCAGATGGGCGGGGTATAAATAATAAATTTATTATTATTATTATTATTACTATTATTATCATCCCATGCACCTGATTTCATGGGAGCCCAGAGAGGGAGAGGAACAGTGAGAGAGAGGTGGAGATGTCCGAAAGAGAGAAGGTGGGGAAACATAGAGAGACGAAAAGGCGCACGCTTGCCCCTGGAATCTTGTGGCGGTGAGTTCCGCAGGTCTTCATTCCGCCTGCCACTGTACTGGTTTGCCAACCAATCACCCACGCATCGTGGCATTAGGAGACACGAGGGGGGGGAACCACACACCTCTCCTCTCTTCCCACTCTCAATTGCTCATAAGCCTCCTCCACAATCATCTTGCTCTAACCACGTCATCCTCCCTCAAAATGGCAAAAACAAACCCACTCCAAAAATACATTGTTGATCCACAGATGTCATTCTCCTCGGCCGATAGGCTATGATGGCCGCTGGGGGGTTCTTACGTAGCTCAACAGTATCCTGAATCGAAGGATCGGGTCAGAAGGGACACCGGTCCATGGAGGCGCAGGTCAATTCTGTATCCAGGGCAGCTGTCTACCAGCTCCATTTGGTACGCAGGATGAGACCCTCCCTGCCGGCAGACTGTCTGGCCAGAGTGGTGCATGCTCTGGTTATCTCCCGCTTGGACTACTGCAATCCGAAAACACGCAACCTCTAACCCGAGGTATGACTGTATTTGAATGGCAATTTGGATGGATGGCGGCTAACAGATTGAGGTTGAATCCTGACAAGGCAAAAGTACTGTTTTGGGGGGACAGGAGGCGGGCAGGTATGGAGGACTTCCTGGTCCTGAATGGGGTAACTGTGCCCCTGAAGGACCAGGTGCGCAGCCTGGGAGTCCTTTTGGACTCACAGCTGTCCATGGAGGAGCAGGTCAGTTCTGTGTTCAGGGCAGCTGTTTACCAGCTCCATCTGGTACGCAGGATGAGACCCTCCCTGCCCACAGACTGTCTGGCCAGAGTGGTGCATGCTCTGGTTATCTCCTGCTTGGACTACTGCCATGCGCTCTATGTGGGGCTGCCTTTGAAGGTGATCTGGAAACTGCAACTAATCCAGAATGCGGCAGCTTGACTGGGGACTGGGAGCGGCCGCCAAGACCATATAACGCCAGTCCTGAAAGGCCTACATTGGCTCCCAGGACATTTCCGAGCACAATTCGAAGTGTTGGTGCTGACCTTGAAAGCCCTAAACAGCCTCAGTCTAGTATACCTGAAGGAGCATCTCCACCCCCATCATCCAGCCTGGACACCTGGGTCCATCTCCAAGGGCCTTCTGGCGGTTCCCTCGCTGCGAGAAGCCAAGTTACAGGGAACCAGGCAGAGGGCCTTCTCGGTGGTGGCGCCCGCCCTGTGGAACGCCCTCCCACCAGATGTCAAAGAGATAAACAACTACCTGACATTCAGAAGACATCTGAAGGCAGCCCTGTTCAGGGAAGTTTTTAATGTGTGACATCTTAGTGCATTTTTGGTCTTTGTTGGAAGCCGCCCAGAGTGGCTGGGGAAACCCAGCCAGATGGGCAGGGTACAAATAATAAATATATATTATTATTATTATTATTATTATTATTATTATTATTATTATTATATCTAGCCCAACCCCTGCAATGCAAAAATAGGCAGCTGTCCCTGGCGGGGATCAAACCTGCAACCTTGCCGTAATCAGCACCAAGCTCTAACCATGGGGTGCACCAAGGCCTTGGAAATGAGGCCTTTATAAACAAAACTGAAACCCTTTTGGGTGGTCGCCCTCCGGCCGCATCGAATCGCCCCCGGGGAGCAGTTTTGCAGTATCACCCCGGCTCCCCACCCACTTATTCCAGAACCACGTACCACGGTGAAGCCCCTCCCCTTCTTTAAATGCACCGTGTTTTCATTTTGCAGAGGAGACAGATTCGGGGAGGGGGGTTCTTTGAGTGGAATTTGCCCTTTTAAAATCAGAGAGAGAGAGAGGAGTTGGGGAGGGGGTTGGAGAGGCCTCCAAATAAATAAATAACCTTTCCTTTCTTCCCCGCCCCCACGGAGACAAAAGGCTAGCTACCTTTCTTCAAAGCCTCATTCATCTTGCATTGGAAAGAGAGTCCCTAGTGACTTGTCCCATACAGTGAATAAATCAGAGAGAAATGGTTTTTTTTTTTTAAGGGAGGGGGGAATAGATGGGGAGGAAAGCAATAGAGGGCTGGCGCCAGCCAATAGCAGCCCAGAACATGCTCTTGTGTAACCATGGCGACAGCCAATGGCTTCCAAGATGATGGATATATATACACACACACACAGAGAGAGAGAGAGAGAGAGAGAGAGAGAGAGAGAGAAGATAGATAGATAGATGATAGATGATAGATAGATAGATAGATATAGATAGATAATGGATAGATAGATAGATAGATAGATAGATAGATAGATAGAAAATAAACATAGCTGAACTAGAGAAGGCAGCCTTCCGTTTTGAGCTGGTTTTGACCCGGGAGCTCAGATCTATTTTAATTTTTTTAAGTAGGGTGGGGGGAGGTGGCAGAGAAAATAATGCGTGATGTGTGGCAGACGTCCCCCTGCCCTCGCTGGCCAAGATTTTAATCCGCGCCATACATCGAAAGCACATCCCAGCGTATCGGTTTTCCCACCTGTCAAAAGGATCCTGGAAACTGTAGTTTTGTCCCGCGCACTGCAAATTGCAGCTTCCTCCGAGGGGTGGGTGGGAAAACTACAGTTCCCGTGGTTCTTTGTGTGCGTAGGGGAGGCTGTGTTTATTATACACCGTAAAACCCACATACACTGAAAGCCCTCCGAGCGATCGACGAAAAAGGATAAGAGAATAAGATTCTCACTAAAATAAAATAAAATTGCACCCTTCAGTTAAAGTGTACAGGCTAAAAACCACAATAAAACAGACTGAAACAAATTAAAACCCCTAAGAACTTTCTAAATGCCTGGGCTTTAAAGGATATGCTTTGAACGCATGATGTGGACTCTGTTAGAATACGTCTCTGCCCATTCTAACTCGCTGCCCCTTATCCATGGAGAATGTTGGGGGAGAAGAGAGATGGGATGGGAAGAGGGGCAGAGAATTGCTTGGGAAGACAGGCGAACTAATGCCAGTGTACTAGAAGAAGAAAGATCACCCGTGTTGAAGCAATGATTCTTCAACATCAATTTCATTGGACTGGTCATGGTGTTCGGATGCCTGATTATCATCTTCCAAAGCAACTGTTCTATTCCGAACTTAAAAACGGAAAGCGTAATGCTTGTTTTTAGTCGTTTAGTCGTGCCCGCCTCTTTGTGACCTCCTGGACCAGAGCACGCCAGGCACTCCTGTCTTCCACTGCCTCCCGCAGTTTGGTCAAACTCATGCTGGTAGCTTCCAGAACACTGTCCCACCATTTCGTCCTCTGCCGTCCCCTTCTCCTTGTGCCCTCCATCTTTCCCAACATCAGGGTCTTTTCCAGGGAGTCTTCTCATGAGGTGGCCAAAATCTTGGAGCCTCAGCTTCAGGATCTGTCCTTCCAGTGAGCACTCAGGGCTGATTTCCTTCCGAATGGAGAGGTTTGATCTTCTTGCAGTCCATGGGACTCTCAAGAGTCTCCTCCAGCACCAGAATTCAAAAGCATCCATTCTTCGGCGATCGGCCTTCTTTATGGTCCAGCTCTCACTTCCATACCTCACTATGCATAATGCTGGTGGTCAACAAAAGAGGTTCAAAGACCCTCTCAAGGCAAATCTTTTAAAAAATGTAGTATAAACACCGACAACTGGGAAACACTGGTCTGCGAGCGCTCCAGTTGGAGAACAGCCTTTACCAAAGGTGTCCTGGGCTTTGAAGACGCTCGAACTCAGGACGCAAGGGAGAAACGTGCTAAGAGGAAGGCACGCTTGGCAAATCCTCGCCGTGATCAACTCCCGCCCGGAAACCTATGTCCCCACTGTGGAAGGACGTGCGGATCCAGAATTGGCCTCCATGGTCACTTACGGATTCACTGTTAAAACCGTGTTCATGGAAGACAATCTTACTTGGCTATGAGGGATCGCCAAAGGAGAAGAAAAGTAAAATTTCCTTCTTTTTAGTATGTGTGCAAGGTTCCAACGCTCTAAAAGAAAAATGTAGAAAACCAAGATAGTCACTGGAGGTCAAGTCTATTTTAAGACTGACTATTCATTATGAATTAATGTCATAAATGCTCCTGGGGAAAGCTTTTGGCTCAAGGCAGCTGTCAACCAACCATTCACACCTCCTCCGAGTGCCAGGGAAACTCTAGATCCCAGAGATCTCTCTCAGATCACCCACCCTTCCCACTTCAGTTATTTTAAGATCTAGGCAAATTAAAGTCACCAACCCCTTTGCGAAGACCACACGCAGTCTCCTACTGGATTGGATTCAGAGTAGACTCACTGGAAGGTCATTCCCTTTCAATGGGCCTATATTGGGCAAGGACCCACCGATTGCAACAGCTGTGTTGGCACCCCATAAATATATAGTTAAAAAACAACAAGAGGGGGGGCCACCTGGGTCCATAAAAACAGGGGAGGGCGAATTTCCATTTGGGTGACTTTTCGCAAGTCCTTCAAAGTCTTGCAGAGTTCAAGGGGGATGAGCTAGAATTCTTTCAGCACTCTGGACAGAGCAGGCATCAAATATCCCTAAGGTTCCCTATAAATTTAAAACGGTCTTGCCCCTCTTTGAACAGTCAAGGCTTCCCCCTCAATTAATCATGGGAACTGTAGTTTGGTCTGGGTGCTGTGAGCGGTTGGGAGATCCCTGTTCCCAAAGTTCCCTGGGAAGAGGGGATGGATTTTTAAACCACTGGTCCCATCACCTCCTGGCAAATAGAAGGGGAAGAAATGGAGGCAGTGAGAGGTTTCACTTTCTTGGGCGCCATGATCACTGCAGATGGTGACAGCAGCCACGAAATTAAAAGACGCCTGCTTCTTGGGAGAAAAGCAATGACAAACCTAGACAGCATCTTAAAAAGTAGAGACATCACCTTGCCAACAAAGGTCCGTATAGTTAAAGCTATGGTTTTCCCAGTAGTGATGTATGGAAGTGAGAGCTGGACCATCAAGAAGGCTGATCACCGAAGAATTGGTGCTTTTGAATTAGGGCACTGGAGGAGACTCTTGAGAGTCCCATGGACTGCAAGAAGATCAAACCTATCAATTCTGAAGGAAATCAGCCCTGAGTGCTCACTGGAAGGACAGATCCTGAAGCTGAGGCTCCAAGACTTTGGCCTGAGAAGAGAAGACTCCCTGGAAAAGACCCTGATGCTGGGAAAGATGGAGGGCACAAGAAGGGGACGGCAGAGGACGAGATGGTGGGACAGTGTTCTCGAAGGTGCCAGCATGAGTTTGACCAAACTGCGGGAGGCAGTGGAAGACAGGAGGGCCTGGCGTGCTCTGGTCCAGGGGGTCACGAAGAGGCAGACACGACTAAACGACTAAACAACAACAGTAATTGACAAGAGCTGTAAGATCAGGGGCTGAACAGCTGCCTTGCATGCACAAGATCCCAGGTTGAATCGACTGAACAAGGGACCGAGTGATGGGATCTTCCCTTCTCTGACCCAGAAGAATCAAAAGGTCTGACTCTGTGTACAAGGCAGATTCTTGCATGCCAAAACTCTGGCAAAGAATTAGAGGATTTGGGATGGAGTGGCATTGTGCTATTGTTGTTGTTGTTGTTACTATTGTAATATGATGATGATGATGATGATGATGATGATGATGATGATGATGATGTTCAAGAAGGACAGTTCAAGAAGGACCCTGACAAAGTGGAACATGTCCAGAGGAGGGCAACCAAAATGGTCAAAGGCCTGGAAACGATGCCTTATGAGGAACGGCTAAGGGAGCTGGGCATGTTTAGCCTGGAGAAGAGGAGGTTAAGGGGTGATATGATAGCCATGTTCAAATATATAAAAGGATGTCACAAAGAGGAGGGAGAAAGGTTGTTTTCTGCTGCTCCAGAGAAGCGGACACGGAGCAATGGATCCAAACTACAAGAAAGAAGATTCCACCTAAACATTAGGAAGAACTTCCTGACAGTAAGAGCTGTTTGACAGTGGAATTTGCTGCCAAGGAGTGTGGTGGAGTCTCCTTCTTTGGAGGTCTTTAAGCAGAGGCTTGACAACCATATGTCAGGAGTGCTCTGGTGGTGTTTCCTGCTTGGCAGGGGGTTGGACTCGATGGCCCTTGTGGTCTATTCCAACTCTATGATTCTATGATTCTATGATTTATACCCTGCCCATCTGGGTTTCTCCAGCCACTCTGGGCAGCTCCCAACAAGATATTAAAAACACAACAAAACATCAAATGTTAAAAGCTTTCTTTTGGCAAATCCTACATAAGAGTAAAATAAAATCAGGGTTAAGGGAGTAGAGGGGCCGTGGCCCTTCTCTTTAAGTGAAAGCAAGATTCCAGTCCTCATTGTTCTCAGCCTAAAAAATGGAATTGTGGATTGTGGAGAGGTCATCCCCTAACGATAATAATTTCTTATTTATACCCTGCCCATCTAGCCTGGTTTCCCCAGCCACTCTGGGCAGCTCCCAGCAGAACACTAAAAACAGAATAAAACTTCAAACATTAAAAACTTCCCTGAACAGGGCTGCCTTCAGATGTCTTCTAAAAGTCAGGTAGTTGTTTATTTCCTTGACATCTGATGAGAGGTTGCCACCACCGAGAAGGCCCTCTGCCTGGTTCCTTGCAACCTCACTTCTCACAGGGAGGGAACCGCCAGAAGACCCTCGGGAGATGGACCCCGGTGTCCGGGTTGGAGGCGCTCCTTCAGGTATACTGGGCCTGGACCGTTTAGGGCTTTCAAGGTCAGCACCAACCCTTTGAATTGTGCTCAGAAATGTACTGCAAAAGCACCCAGGTTTTGAGATTCAAAAGGATCAGGAGAGAAACCCCCCTTCTCCTCCCGCAACCAATAAATAAATAAATTGATAGGGGCATTTGTGCCTTACATCTCCCTGCCAAAATGCAGAATTTGGAATTAAATTTGTGGCTGGGGAGGAGATCGAGTGAACATATTAAACTACAATCTCAGGGGTCTTAGTTATCAACCCAGATGTTCTGGGGAGATTAACAGCCTGGAAGGAGATCCCATCTGTCACCCCCAGGCCAAGCCAGCGTCACATATCTAACTTGTCATATTAGATGAAAGAGAAAAACACTGGGAGAGTTAAAAGAAGAAAATCACGAGCGTTAAAATGAAATTACGAAACAGGAGGGGAGGAAGTGTATATTAAACAGGGCATTAAAACGGCACACAAAGAAAAAGGGTTATCTAACTCAGAGTAGACCTATTGAAATTGACCTAAGCCTGCCCATTAATTTAAATGGATCTCTGACGTTAGACACTATCGATTGGTTTGCTTTTGCTTTCAGAAAACCACAATGCCTCTGATTTGCTTCTAGATTATTGCTTCCCTCATCAAAGGACACTGGGATCTGTCATTTGGTAAGGGTGCCAGGAATTGTAGCTCCGTGAGCGGGGGAACTACAATTCCCAGGACTGTGGAGGTTTTTTTTTATTGCTTTAAAAAAAAGTTAAATGGAAACATTGCATTGCTCAGTGTTAAAGCAATAGTTTGTTAACCAATGCCTTAACGTCGATCAACGTAATCAAATATTTAGGGCTGTGGGGGTTTATTTAAAGCCCCCACAAAATAAACATATATTGATGGAATGTTTAATTTCTATACTGGCTCAATAGAGTAAAAATATTTCTAAGTGGTGTGCAGAAAACTGGAGTGCACACATACACTCCAGAGAGAGAGGAAGGAAGGAAGGGAGGAAGGGAGGGAGGAAGGGAGGAAGGAAGAAGAGAGGAAGGAAGGAAGGAAGGGAGGGAGGAAGGAAGAAGAGAGGAAGGAAGGAAGGAAGGAAGGAAGGAAGGAAGGAAGGGAAAGAAGAGAGAGGGAGGGAGGGAGGGAGGGAGGGAGGGAGGGAGGGAGGGAGGGAGGAAGGAAGGAAGGAAGGAAGGAAGGAAGGAAGGAAGGAAGGAAGGAAAGAAAGAAAGAAAGAAAGAAAGAAAGAAAGAAGAGAGAGAGAGAGAGAGAGAGGGAGGAAGGAAGGAAGGAAGGAAGGAAGGAGAGAGAGAGGAAGGAAGGAAGGAAGGAAGGAGAGAGGGAGGGAGGGAGGAAGGAAGGAAGGAAGGAAGGAAGGAAGGAAGGAAGGAAGGAAGGAAGGAAAGAAAGAAAGAAAGAAAGAAAGAAAGAAAGAAAGAAGAGAGAGAGAGAGAGAGAGAGAGAGAGGGAGGAAGGAAGGAAGGAAGGAAGGAAGGAGAGAGAGAGGAAGGAAGGAAGGAAGGAAGGAGAGAGGGAGGGAGGGAGGAAGGAAGGAAGGAAAGAAAGAAAGAAAGAAAGAAAGAAAGAAAGAAAGAAGAGAGAGAGAGAGAGAGAGAGGGAGGGAGGAAGGAAGGAAGGAAGGAAGGAAGGAGAGAGAGAGGAAGGAAGGAAGGAAGGAAGGAGAGAGGGAGGGAGGAAGGAAGGAAGGAAGGAAGGAAGGAAGGAAGGAAGGAAAGAAAGAAAGAAGAGAGAGAGAGAGAGAGAGAGAGGAAGGAAGGAAGACTGAACCAAGGCTTAACCTAACTAGTGCTGCTACGGTTAGTCATAATCTTTCATTTCAAGGGATCTACTCTGAGTCCAGAGGGAGGGACCAGATCCAATGGCTTCAAGTGACAGAAAAAGGAGATTCCAACGAAAGATTAGGAAAGAACTTTCTGAGGCTAAGGGCCATTCAGCAGTAGACTGGACTCAGAAAGTGTCCTTTACTGGAAGATTCCAAAAAGAATTTGGGTGGCCAATTCTCACGGTCTTCAACTGTGATTCCTGTACTGAAGGGGTTGGGCTGGATGGCCTTTGGGGGTCCCCCATTCCATGATTCTGTGAAAGCTGGAAACGGCGGCCCCAAAAGAAAAAGGAAGAACATCAGAACGAAAGAACTAAGTTAGTGGAAAACAAAGAGCAGGAATCATTAAGATGAAAGGAAAGAGAGAGAGGGAGCAAGGAGAGAGAAAAAATATCCTAAAGGAATTAAATCTGATCTAATCTGGATCTAGTCTGGATTTATTCAGCTGCTTTATCATATTATTATTATTATTATTATTATTATTATTATTATTATTATTATGCTCCGTTTTGGATTGTTGGAAGCTGTCCTGGTTTTTCTTGTTTTAACAGGAGAGGAAATAACTTTTAAAAGAAAAAGAAGAAACATCTAGAGGAGATCTTGTGGGAAAGGAGGGAGGGAATTAAAATGCAAAAAAGGGAGAGGGGATTTAAATGAAAGGGGAAGGAAAAAAGAAGGGTGAGGAGGAAGAAAACTGAGCAAGAATTGGAAAGGGAAAGGACCTGAAAATGAAAAACAAAAAACAAAAATGCTTGAATCTTTTAGGGCCTGGATATGTTCCAGGGAAAGGGGAGAGGGGCTAGTCTCTCCCCGCCGCCCCCCTTATACACTCACACCCTGCAAACCCCCCCAGGGGGGTTAAACAAACAGGCTGTTGTTACCAGCTCCTGCTAATTGAAATTTCAGTCAAGATCCAGGGCGCAGGAGGAGATTAAAGGAGGGGAGGCGAGAAAGAGGAAACCCAACACTGGCAAACAAAGAGGCCCCGGGGGGGGGGGGGAGAGAGAGGGGGGCATCCAAGCCCCCAGAAGCGGCCCCCTCCCACCTTCCCTCTCATGTCCTGCTAAGAGGAAACATATCCCAGTTTGACAACTGGGAGGCAAGGTCAATGCAATTGCTGGATAGGAGCAGAGGAATCAATATATCATTGCACACCCAGACACGACATGCGAACACGTTGATGCTGGAGATGGGAGGATACTCCCCTCCACAGAGGATGGGGTCACCATGGCAACCGGGCCCGACTGGTACCCAGCTTCGCCTAGAGCTCCCCTCCAGAGGAGGAGGGCAGGATGCAGACAGCCTGCTAGAGGATGGGGAAGGGGGGAAGGTCATGGAAATGATGGGGGGAGGAGTAAAACAGACCCCCCCAAAAAAGCCTATCAAAGGAACAATTCTGGGAAGGAAGGGGGAAGGTAAAGGGGGTCCTGGCAAGCTTGTTGTTGTTCAGTCGTGTCCGCCTCTTCGTGACCCCCTGGACCAGAGCATGCCAGGCCCTCCTGTCTTCCACTGCCTCCCGCAGTTTGGTCAAACTCATGCTGGTCGCTTCGAGAACACTGTCCCACCATCTCGTCCTCCGTCGTCCCCTTCTCCTTGTGCCCTCCATCTTTCCCAGCATCAGGGTCTTTTCCAGGGAGTCTTCTCTTCTCAGGAGGTGGCCAAAGTCTTGGAGCCTCAGCTTCAGTATCTGTCCTTCCAGTGAGCACTCAGGGCTGATTTCCTTCTGAATGGAGAGGTTGGATCTTCTTGCAGTCCATGGGACTCTCAAGAGTCTCTTCCAGCACCAGAATTCAAAAGCATCCACTCTTCGGCCATCAGCCTTCTGGGTTTTTGTTTTTTAAATTATAAAAAGCGTGCGTGTCTCTCAGCGGGGAAGGGATTAATGTACGCGTCTCAAGTGCAAAAGGAGGGTGGCCGCTGCCTCTCTGTGTGAGTCCCTGCTGTGCTGTGGTCGGCCTCTGTGTACAGAGGTGGCTGTCTGCGCAAGTCCCTCTGTCCTAACCACATACAAGGGACTCTTACACTGCAAATCCATCTCTCCTTCTCACCAGCCTCTCCGCTGCCTCTCTGTATAAGTCCCCGGTTCCTTCCCATCCGCCTCTACTGGGGATGGAGTGCTCTGTTGAATCTCCGTACAGTGGTACCTCGGGTTACAGACGCTTCAGGTTACAGACTCCGTTAACCCAGAAATAGTACCTCGGGTTAAGAACTTTGCTTCAGGATGAGAACAGAAATCGTGCAGCGGCAGCGGGAGGCCCCATTAGCTAAACTGGTGCTTCAGGTTAAGAACAGTTTCAGGTTAAGAACGGACCTCTGGAACGAATTAAGTACTTAACCCGAGGTACCACTGTACTGGGTTATCCCGGAGAGGCGGACACAGAAGAATCTCCACCTCTGGATGAGCGACTGAGGGCTTTGGGTATCTCGCCTTCCAGACCTGCTCCCTATGTCTGAGACCCGCCCGAAGCAACATAGGGGATGGGCTACTCAAAAGGAGGTCAGCTCTCTGAAAGCAAACCCTTTTTTGACTTGACACTTGCATTCCAAATCCTTTGACGTTTGGGATGCAGCGAATGTCTCCGTCCTGAAACGCTGGAGCGCTGCTGCCAGTCCGTGCAGAGCTAGATAGGGGATAAGGCAGTCTGTTATGATGTTAGCCACCCTGAGCCCGGCTCTTGCTGGCAAAGGCAGGGTACAAATCAAAATTCATTATTATTCTTCTTCTTCAGAACCCTCCCTGAATTTCCTGTTTTGTTTACGAGCTATTGTTCAGAAAGGTTTCTCGCAGGCTATTTCACAAAGGCCAGTCCTTTCCAAGTATGGAAGTGAGAGCTGGACCATCAAGAAGGCTGATCGCCGAGGAATTGATGCTTTTGAATTATGGTGCTGGAGGAGACTCTTGAGAGTCCCATGGACTGCAAGAAGATCAAACCTCTCCATTCGGAAGGAAATCAGCCCTGAGTGCTCACTGGAAGGACAGATCCTGAAGCTGAGGCTCCAAGACTTTGGCCACCTCATGAGAAGAGAAGACTCCCTGGAAAAGACCGTGATGTTGGGAAAGATGGAGGGCACAAGCAGAAGGGGATGACGGAGGACGAGATGGTTGGATAGTGTTCTCAAAGCTACCAGCATGAGTTTGACCAAACTGCGGGAGGCAGTGGAAGACAGGAGGGCCTGGCGTGCTCTGGTCCAGGGGGTCACGAAGAGGTGGACACGACTAAACAACAACAACAACAAGTCCTTTCCAAAGTTCCTGAAAAGAGCAAACACAAGCCTCTCATCCTCCCCACCCTAAAATAACAAATAAATCCCACGCCTTTCCTAACCCCTCGAAGTTCACGTGAGCACAAATCTGGCCCAGTGTCCATGCAGGTAACTCTAACTTTGGGACAAAGGCTTGTCTGACAACCTCCTGGCCTGCGATCAGCTTAGTAACCGGTGAGATTGCTGTAGGATCTAAGGTATTTTTCGCTCTACAAGACGCACCAGACCACAAGACGCACCTAGTTTTTGGAGGAGGAAAACAAGGAAAAAAATATTCTGAATCTCAGAAGCCAGAACAGCAAAAGGGATCGCTGCGCAGTGAAAGCAGCAATCCCTCTTGCTGTTCTGGCTTCTGGGATAGCTGCGCAGCCTGCATTCGCTCCATAAGATGCACACACATTTCCCCTTACTTTTTAGGAGGGAAAAAGTGAGTCTTAGAGAGCAAAAAATATGTTAGTTATCTTTGGGGTGGTGGAAAGGAACGGGAGACAAACCAGTTTGCTTTGGGGGTGCACCAGATTGCCGTTCCGAACAGAGGACTCAAGAGATTGACCTAAGAGTCGGCAAGCGCCGAGTGCAAATCTTGTCTCTGTCTGGAACTCACAATGGATGGGTTGCGGCAGGTCTTTGTCTCTGCCTTCCCACCAAAAAATATGGATGATAATAATACTGGATTACCTGACAGGGGTGGTTGTTAATACTAATACTAATTTTATTTATACCCCACCCATCTGACTGGGGTTTCCCTAGCCAATCTTGGCTGCTTCCAGCACATATAAAAACATCATAAAGGATTGTTTAAGGATTGTTTCTTTATATCTGATGAATGTAAAAGTAAAGAGGCGCCCATGCCAGGTTCCAAACTTGGCACACACACCCCCCGCCTGAAACCTTAGAGAGCTGTTGCCAGTCCATGTGGGCAATATTGGCCTAGATGGAGCCATGGTCTAAGGCAGCGTTCTGTTCATTTCGGCCTTGTAGTTCAAAGCGATGAGGACTAGAATCTTGCTTTCTTTTTAAGGCAAGGTCCGTTGCATGCAGAAGGCCCCCCCCCCCGGACAGCTGCTGCCAGTCCGTGCAGACAGCACTGGGATAGGCGGAACCACGGAGGTACCGCCTCCGTATAAGGCAATTGATGCAATTGAAAGAGCGCACATTGTTTTATTATTATTATTGTGCATCAAACATCCCCGGCTCTGAGCCTTACAACATGCAAAGTCATTCCAACGGCGAAATGGAGCCTCCTGGGCGAGGGCAGTCTACCGCAAAAACGCCAGGGATGCAAACCAGGGGCGTTCCTTCTACCGTCTTTGTTGACTGCATCGGTTTTTCCAGAGGGCATGTGTCCAACCACTTCTGGACACAGAACGCTCTATTAGATGGGCTGTTTTTTTGGGACGGATCCAGCAAACCCATTCCGAACGCTCGCTTGTTTTTTTCTTTCTTCCAGGGCGTTGGTGTCATTTGGCTAAACTCGGGGACGTTCTTTTTCGGCCTCTCTCCCTTTGCCTTTCATGTGGACGTCAGCCAACCGGCCAAGCCTTTTGGAAAGGGGCGGTGGGGGAAAATGGCGCTCCATTTTGGACCAACATCAAATCTACACACACACTGCCTCTTGCATCCCCAAATGCCTGCCAACACACCTTTGTCTGGAGTTGTCATCACTAGGCAACAAAAATGCAGAAAACAGGTCCCTCGTCCCTTTTGCGAGGAGGGGGTGTTTGTGTGTCTGTAATCACGACAGCGAGATGGATGGATAAACAGACAGCAAGACAGATAGCCAGCCAAACGATCTATCACCAAAGGAGGTTGCAACAACCAAAGCACAATATTGGCCATCGTTTAAAACACACACGTCAGTGTAGCACAACCGAAATGAGATTGTGGCTCCGGGGAACACCGCAGCATGAACAAACCCAGGCTCAAAACCGCAATCTGGACCTTGCAAAATTAAAACCGTCCCTGTCACCCTCCACAGCTTGCACCCTGAATTCTCGGCTCCTGGTTCCCCCCCCCCCCAAGGGCTGTCCCTGGTTTTCTAAACCCGCAACCCGAGAGGGCCAGCAGTTGCATTAGAAAAAACACACCAACGCACAGATTGAGGCTTTTTTGTTTGTCATCGACGGCTATCGTTTGAGAGCAGGAGAGAAAGCATATTGGAAAAGGCAGGTGCATCTCTTTAAGAAGGAAGGCAGCGAAGGGAAAAAGATGAAGGGCCTTACCTCATCACCAAAGAAGGTTGAATGGAAGAAGGACAGGACCCAGAGCAAGCCCATGTAGTTCTCTGCATTCTCTGCCACCGTTTGGCTGGTTCTCCCCTCCCACCCTGATGGATGCAGATGGGCTTGCCTGGTTCTTGCAAGGACGGAGGCGGCAGCGCTCTCCAGCGAGCGCTAGGGAGCGGTGCAGAGTCAGTCCACTGGGTTGCTAGGGGGGAAAATGTGGCCGAGAGAATATTGCAGGAGGAGGAGGTGGAGGAGGAGGCTGCAAGGCAGTCTGGAAATTTTATTTTTATTTTCCAAATCATATCTGTCCTTTGTTTTGTTGTTGTTTAGTCATTTAGTTGCGTCCGCCTCTTCGTGACCCCCTGGACCAGAGCACGCCAGGCCCTCCTGTCTTCCACTGCCTCCTGCAGTTTGGTCAAACTCATGTCCATAGCTTCGAGAACACTGTCCCACCATCTCGTCCTCTGTCGTCCCCTTCTCCTTGTGCCCTCCATCTTTCCCAACATCAGGGTCTTTTCCGGGGAGTCTTCTCTTCTCCTGAGGTGGCCAAAGTCTTGGAGCCTCAGCTTCAGGATCTGTCCTTCCAGTGAGCACTCAGGGCTGATTTCGTTAAGAATGGATTGGTCATCCAAACTGAATTCGCCCACTCCCGTCCATTTTAGTTCACTGATGCCCAGGATGTCAATATTTATTCTTGCCATCTCATTTTTGACCACGTCCAACTTACTCAGGTTCATGGTTCTTACATTCCAGGTTCCTATGCAATATTTCTCTTTACAGCATCCGACTTTCCTTTCGCTTCCAGGCATATCCGCAACTGAGCGTCCTTTCGGCTTTGGCCCAGCCGCTTCATCAGCTCTGAATCTACTTGTACTTGTCCTCCGCTCTTCCTCAGTAGCCTTCCGACCTGAGGGGCTCATCTACCAGCGTCATAACTTATATATGCCTGTTGTCTTTGTCCATGGAGTTTTCTTGGCAGGGATACTGGAGTGGCTTGCCGGTTCCTCCTCCAGGTGGATCACATTTGGTCAAAACTCTCCACTATAACCTGTTCATCTTGGGTGCCCTGCTCGGCATAGTTCACAGCTTCTCCGAGTTATTCAAGCCCCTTCGCCACGGCAAGGCAGGGATCCATGAAGGGTTCATACCCGCCCACCTGTGCCAAAAGCATCGCCAGGTGAGCCTGGAAATTCCCCTTCCCTGAAAACTCTGGGAAAGGGCCAGCGGTCAGCATAGACCAGTGACTTTTAACCCACCCTGGGGTGGCCAGAATGATGGTCAACACTGGCCTCTGGCCCTCTTTCCTTCGCTCCCTCCTCTGTTGCCCTCTGGCGTCTCTGCCTCCGCAAGGCTTGCAAGGTTGTTTGTTGCAGCAGCCCTGGCTGCAAGCTCCGTGGGTGAATGGTGCCTCTGGGGCTGGGCAGGGGTGCTTGCCAGGCTCCTGTGGGGCAGTGTGAAGAGGGACCTCTCTTTGGGGCAGCTCAGAGAGCAGGGAAGGCAGTTGTGGCTGCCCAGAGGTCTCCCAAGGAGAGAAGAGGCTGTTTGAAAAAGGGTGAGGGGCTGCCAGCTCTGCAGGCGAGGGGCGGCAGAACAGGGCTGCCTAGCCCCACAGGGGTGTCCTGTGTTGCTCTTGTGCTCGGATCCTGCTGGGGGGGGATGCTTTCCTTGGGGGCATCTGGCCGGACCCGGTGAGGATGCTAGAATAGAGACCCCCCCCATTTGGGATCGGCCTGACCCTTTATTTGCCCAACCAACCTTTGAAAAGTCTGCGGAACTGCTGCTGCCACCACAAAACGCCTGCTCCACATTTCCAAGGACTCGAACCTTTCGTGTGGCAGTACTCCGACTTCGGAACTCCCTGCCACTTGACACCCAGCCTTCGCGGCGCTCTTTTCAGCGCCTGCCACGAATGTTTTTGGGTTTAGGCAAGCCTCCCCAGATGCTCAGAAAATTGGTGTCATGGTCAGGTCTACAGGAGATCGAAGTCCCGGCTGAGGACATCGGGACCAGGGGCAAGATGGCGGGGTGGGAGCAGGGATGAGAGTCCAGAAGCCAGGGGTCTGAGGGCCAGGAAGCAGGGAGTCACGAAGTCAAGGGTCCGAGGGTCGAGGAGCAGGGAGTCACGAAGTCAAGGGTCCGAGGGTTGAGAAGCAAGGAGTCACGAAGTCAAGGGTCCGAGGGTTGAGGAGCAGGGAGTCCCGAAGTCAAGGGTCCGAGGGTTGAGGAGCAGGGAGTCACGAAGTCAAGGTCCGAGGGTTGAGAAGCAAGGAGTCACGAAGTCAAGGGTCCGAGGGTTGAGAAGCAAGGAGTCACGAAGTCAAGGGTCCGAGGGTCAAGGAGAAAGGAGTCACGAAGTGAAGGGTCCGAGGGTTGAGGAGCAGGGAGTCACGAAGTCAAGGGTCCGAGGGTTGAGAAGCAAGGAGTCACGAAGTCAAGGGTCCGAGGGTCAAGGAGAAAGGAGTCACGAAGTCAAGGGTCCGAGGGTTGAGGAGCAGGGAGTCACGAAGTCAAGGGTCCGAGGGTTGAGAAGCAAGGAGTCACGAAGTCAAGGGTCCGAGGGTTGAGAAGCAGGGAGTCACGAAGTCAAGGGTCCGAGGGTTGAGAAGCAGGGAGTCACGAAGTCAAGGGTCCGAGGGTTGAGGAGCAGGGAGTCACGAAGTCAAGGGTCCGAGGGTTGAGGAGCAGGGAGTCACGAAGTCAAGGGTCCGAGGGTTGAGAAGCAAGGAGTCACGAAGTCAAGGGTCCGAGGTTCGAGAAGCAGGGAGTCACGAAGTCAAGGGTCCGAGGATCAAGAAGCATGGAGTCACGAAGTCAAGGGTCCGAGGATCAAGAAGCATGGAGTCACGAAGTCAGGGGTCTGAGGGTTGAGAAGCAAGGAGTCACGAAGTCAGGGGTCCGAGGATCAAGAAGCAAGGAGTCACGAAGTCAAGGGTCCGAGGGTTGAGAAGCAAGGAGTCACGAAGTCAAGGGTCCGAGGGTTGAGAAGCAAGGAGTCATGAAGTCAAGGGTCCGAGGATCAAGAAGCAGGGAGTCACGAAGTCAAGGGTCCGAGGGTTGAGGAGCAGGGAGTCACGAAGTCAAGGGTCCGAGGGTTGAGAAGCAGGGAGTCACGAAGTCAAGGGTCCGAGGGTTGAGAAGCATGGAGTCACGAAGTCAAGGGTCCGAGGATCAAGAAGCATGGAGTCACGAAGTCAGGGGTCTGAGGGTTGAGAAGCAAGGAGTCACGAAGTCAGGGGTCCGAGGATCAAGAAGCAAGGAGTCACGAAGTCAAGGGTCCGAGGGTTGAGAAGCAAGGAGTCATGAAGTCAAGGGTCCGAGGGTTGAGAAGCAAGGAGTCACGAAGTCAGGGGTCTGAGGGTTGAGAAGCAAGGAGTCACGAAGTCAGGGGTCCGAGGATCAAGAAGCAAGGAGTCACGAAGTCAAGGGTCCGAGGGTCGAGAAGCAAGGAGTCACGAAGTCAAGGGTCCGAGGGTTGAGAAGCAAGGAGTCACGAAGTCAGGGGTCCGAGGATCAAGAAGCAAGGAGTCACGAAGTCAAGGGTCCGAGAGTCGAGAAGCAAGGAGTCACGAAGTCAAGGGTCCGAGAGTCGAGAAGCAAGGAGTCACGAAGTCAAGGGTCCGAGGGTCGAGAAGCATGGAGTCACGAAGTCAGGGGTCTGAGGGTTGAGAAGCAAGGAGTCACGAAGTCAGGGGTCCGAGGATCAAGAAGCAAGGAGTCACGAAGTCAAGGGTCCGAGAGTCGAGAAGCAAAGAGTCACAAAGTCAAGGGTCCGAGGTTCGAGAAGCAAGGAGTCAAGAAGCCGAGGTCCGAGGATCAGAAAGCAAGAAGCCAAACACAGCAAGGCAGGAAGTGTGTTGCTGTGGCAAAGAGCCGAAGGGAAATGCTGACCTTATATCCCTTCCCGGCTCTTGCCACCAGGTGCAGTGAGTTACCAATCAGCCTCACCTGTGCGGCTGCACCTTGCCTCTTCAGAACAAACTTAGGAAGGCCCCAGTCCTGCAAAGTCCTACTGGTCCCAGGGCCTGGCTTCTGCACGCTCTCCTGACAGTTGGTGCGAGTTTTAACCTGCTTTCAGCCCACACTTATGAGGGACTCGGGTGGTGCTGTGGGTTCGAATCCCCGCAACGACGGGGTGAGCTCCCGTTGCTCAGTCCCTGCTCCTGCCAACCTAGCAGTTCAAAAGCACGTCAAAATGCAAGTAGATAAATAGGTACCGCTCCGGCGGGAAGGTAAACGGCGTTTCCGTGCGCTGCTCTGGTTCTCCAGTCCTGCTGGCCACATGACCCGGAAGCTGTACGCCGGCTCCCTCGGCCAATAAAGCAAGATGAGCGCCGCAACCCCAGAGTCGGTCACGACTGGACCTAATGGTCAGGGGTCCCTTTACCTTTTTAACTCATAAATTTTACGAAACAAATAAACCGGGCTCTTCCGATGTTCTTCTAAGGTTCAAAGCTGGCATTTGCATTTGCCTGCCCAGGAAACAAAACACTTACAATGGTACCTTGGGTTTAAGAACAGTTTAGTTTATGAACAGCTTGGATTAAGAACGCTGCAAACCCGGAAGTAGGTGTTTTGGTTTGTGAACTTTGCCTTGGAATAAGAACACATTTCGCTTCCTGTTGAGTGTGTTCCATTTCATGCCCCACAGAGGACCTTAAGGTCCATGAGTAATCATAGTTTAGAGGTCCCAGGCCCTAAGGAAGTTAGATTATCCTCCACCAGGGCCTTCTCAGTGATGGCTCCGACCTGGTGGAATGCTCTGTCCCATGAGACCAGGGCCCTGCAGGATTTAACTTCCTTCCGCAGGGCCTGTAAGACAGAGCTATTCCGCCTGGCTTTCAATTTGTACTTAGCCTGATCTTTTATTCCCCTTCCTTCCCTCCCCTTTTTATGAAGATTACCCGCTCTGGGATCCCACAGCTAATTCTCCCCTGGTCTCCTCGCTGGCCCAAATTGGACTAATTTAGCCAGCTAGCCCTGGTGATCATCTAATGTTTATTGGATGGATTTCCCCCCAAAATTGATTTTTGAATTCTGAATTTATTGATATTCATGTTTCATTTTGTGTTTTATGCTGTTTTTTATTGCATCAATTAAGTGTTTAAATTTGTTGTTAGTCGCCCTGAGCCCGGTTATCTGAACCGGGGAGGGCGGGGTATAAATAAAGTATTATTATTATTTGTAAATAATATTTGTATATTCTGAACAAAATGCTTGTTTAACCTGAAGGTAGGCTGTATGAATTGTGTATTGCTTTGTAACGATTTGTTGGGTCTCTGGACCATAATAAAGGTTGTTGTTGTTGTAAATTGTGTTCCCCGCTGCTATGGGAAAGCGCGCCTTGGTTTAAGAACGCTTTGGTTTCAGAACGGACTTCCGGAACGGATAAAGTTCGTAAACCAAGGTACCGCTGTAGAGCCACTTCAAACTGCAAAGAACAACCCTTCCTTCAGGTGTTTCTTAAGAAGAACACCTGCCTTTGTCTCGACTGCTTTAAACTCACTTGGGCAGGAATCTCCACCCTTGTGTTGAAGACGCTGTCTTGTTTATATCAAAATACACCCACAGGAAAGATTTCCTGGTCTCTTAACTGCTGCCCTTGATCCCAGGAAGGGCAGTTCAGAGAGGCAGCCTGGAGGATGAAGGACTTCTGACCGTCTTCATGCCGTTTCGCTCCCTTTAGAAGATAAAACTGGCTTCGAGAAACAAATCTACTAAGCCTTTCAGAACCAGAGACGGCCGCCCTGCCAGGTGAGAACTGCACTGAAAACTCAAACTTGCAGACTTTGCTTTATCCCTTCAATCTCTTGCTAAAGCTACGGCAGAATGTTTTTCTCTTTTTCAATGTCTCTAGTCCTGGGCTGAGGGACGCGGGTGGCGCTGTGAGTTAAACCACAGAGCCTAGGGCTTGCCGATCAGAAGGTCGGCAGTTCAAATCCCCGCCACGGGGTGAGCTCCTGTTGCTCGGTCCCTGCTCCTGCCAACCTAGCAGTTTGAAAGCACGTCAAAGTGCAAGTAGATAAATAGGTACCACCCCGGCGGGAAGGTAAACGGCGTTTCCGTGCGCTGCTCTGGTTCGCCAGAAGCGGCTTAGTCCTGCTGGCCACATGACCCGGAAGCTGTATGCCGGCTCCCTCGGCCAGTAAAGCGAGATGAGCGCCACAACCCCAGAGTCGGCCACGACTGGACCTAATGGTCAGGGGTCCCTTTACCTTTACCTTAGTCCTGAGCTGAAGATGCCAGTCCTTTCTCAAAAACGGTACAGTGGTACCTCAGGTTACATACACTTCAGGTTTCATACTCTGCTAACCCAGAAATAGTGCTTCAGGTTAAGAACTTTGCTTCAGGATGAGAACAGAAATTGTGCTCTGGCGGCAGCGGCAGCAGCAGCAGGAGGCCCCATTAGCTAAAGTGGTTCTTCAAGTTAAGAACAGTTTCAGGTTAAGTACGGACCTCCGGAAAGAATTAAGTACTTAACCTGAGGTACCACTGTACTTGGGCTGAACTGTTTTGAGGGACTTTCATTCTTGCGTTTCAGCTAAAACAGGGATCATTGTTGTCTTTCACTGGACATAGTGCGGAGGGGGGAGAACTGCAGAATACATCCCTCTGTACCCCTCCAATTGGCCCCTGTAACTCTCCTCAAACCCTAATCCTGCCTCTGGTTTCCAAACTCGGGTCTCCAACTGTTTTTGGACTACAACTCTCATCATCTCTGACTGCTGGTCTTGCTAGCTAGGGGTGATGGGAACTGTAGTTCAAAACCAGCTGGAGAGATCAGAGTTTGGGAAGCACTGATCTGGTCCAACCCCTCTGAAATACAGGAATCTTTCACCCAATTTGGGGCTCGAACCCGCAACCCAGAGATCAGGAATCTCACGCTCTACCAGACTGAGCTATCTGCAATAAAAGTCCCTGTTAGGGGGGAAAGAGGACATGAAGAAATATGATGATAATAATAGATCATACAGCAATAATCGCAGGGACGCGAGTGGCACTGTGGTCTAAACCACAGAGCCTCTTGGGCTTGCCAGTCGGAAGATCGGCGGTTCGAATCCCCACAACCGTAGCGAGCTCCTGTTGCTCCATCCCAGCTCCTGCCAACCCAGCAGTTCGAAAGCACACCAGTGCAAGTAGATAAAGAGGTACCACTGCGGCGGGAAGGTAAACAGCATTTCTGTGCGCTCTGGTTTCCGTCATGGTGTCCCGTTGCACCAGAAGCGGTTTAGTCCTGCTGGCCACATGACCTGGAAACCTGTCTGTGGACAAACGCCGGCTCCCTCGGCCTGAAAGCGAGATGAGCGCCACAACCTCATAATCGCCTTTAACTGGACTTGACTGCCCAGGGGTCCTTTACCTTACCTTTATATATTACAGTGGTACCTCGGGTTACATACGCTTCAGGTTACATACTCTGCTAACCCAGAAATAGTGCTTCAGGTTAAGAACTTTGCTTCAGGATGAGAACAGAAATCGTGTTCTGGCGTCGCGGCGGCAGCAGGAGGCCCCATTAGCTACAGTGGTGCTTCAGGTGAAGAACAGTTTCAGGTTAAGTACGGAGCTCCGGAACGAATTAAGTACTTAACCTGAGGTACCACTGTATGTTGGAACCCAGTCAGATGGGCGGGGTATAAATAGTATATGTTTACAGGAATAACAATGTGAATAATTTTGATTGCAGTGGAAAGCCGCTCCCGCAGGGACCCATGGGAACAGAAGTGTTTTTGACCGTCCTGAGCGGCACCAGCGGGCAGGCGCCCAGGCTGTGCCGTGCTGGCCTGACTCTGTTTGCTGCGGTCCGGCTCGGATCCCTGGCCCTGGGTGCAAGAACCCTTTGGCGGGATGAAGAAGGGGACCTGCACTGCGACACCGCCGCCCGGGGCTGCATCGTGGCCTGTTTCGACACCGCCTTCCCTGTCTCCCCCTTCAACCTCTTCCTGCTGCAGATGGCAAGTCTCTTGACCCACGGAACGGCCTGCTACTGCGTTTTCCGCCCAGCCAGCTTCCAGGGGAGGAGCGGCTGGAGGCAGGGCCCGCCCCACGGCAAGAGGCGGCTGCAGCAGCTGCACTGGCTCAGCCTCCTGGCCAAGGCAGCCCTGGAAGGGATCTTCCTGGCCGTTTTCCATGGACTCTACGCTCGCTACCCGTCACAAATCCACTGCCCTCCGTCCGTCTCCTGTCCCGATGGGGTTCTGTGCACCATTGAGCAAGCCAGCTGGAAAGACGCGTTCAACCTCTTCGTAGCTGGGGCTTCCTGGGCCTCCGTTGCGCTGTGTCTCCCCGGGCTGTACTCGGTGGCATCCGAAACTTTTCACTGCGCGTCGGACCCAGGAGTCAACTGGAACAGCCTCTCTTGATCCCAGATGTTTGACACCTCCCATCCGGCGAGCACCAACTGAAGGACCATCTCTACCCCCATCGTTCAGCCCGGACACTGGGGTCCAGCTCTGAGGGCCTCCTGGCGGTTCCCTCCCTGTGAGAAGTGAGGTTACAGGGAACCAGGCAGAGGGCCTTCTCGGTGGTGGCACCCTCCCTTCAGATGTCAAGGAAACAAACAACTATCTGACTTTAGAAGACATCTGAAGGCAGCCCTGTTTAGGGAAGTTTTTAAATGTTTGATGTTTTATTGTGTTTTTAATATTCTGTTGGCAGCCGCACAGAGTGGCTGGGGAAACCCAGCCAGATGGGCAGGGTACAAATAATAAATTATTATCATTATTACATTGCCAGCTTTGACTGGGAGCCATAGCTGTCAACTTTCAGATTTGAAAATAAGGGACCAGCAGCCTCGAAAATAAGGGATCAGCAGCCAAAATAAGGGATTTTCCAAGCACAGGTATGTTCAACTTCTGAGCCCCTCCGAGCCAAAGGCAGAAAGCCCAGCCAGCAGCCAAACGAAGCCTCAAGCGGTGGTTCCCACAGCGCAGCAACCCGGCAAAGGGGATGCAGCAAGGGAAACCACCGTCACCTCTCCGCTGGGAAGCGCTGAGCAAAGGCGAGTCCCCAGGCAACACGGCCGATTTGATTGGCACAAGGCATGCAAGCTCCACCCCCCCAGTCGTTCTTAGACTCCTTATTGGGTGAGCAACACAGCCAAGCAACCCAGTTGGAGCCTCCCTCCTCCCTGGCCGGCAGGGAGGGAGGGAGAGGAGCTGCTTCCTTTGAAACCCGGGAAATTTAAGGGACATCATCAATAAGGGACAGCAGCGGGACACGGCGCTGAGATAAGGGACTGTCCCGCCAAATAAGAGACAGTTGACAGCTATGCTGGGAGCACCTCTCCAACTGAGAAGGGTCTCTCCTAGCATCGGCCACCTGACCTAGAGATGCTTCATTCAAAGCAGGTGTTTTGCCACGGAGCTAAGGCCCTTCCCTTCGAAATATTCTAGTCCTCCTGTTTCTGAATGGGCTGATTTAAGCAGGAAGCCAACTAGCGCCAAGCCAGCAAATTGCACTATGAAGCTCAATATTGTCCACACTGGATGGAAGCGATGGTTCTCCCGGGTTTGAGGCAGGAGGCCAGCCCTTCACGGCCTAGGACCCTCGTACCTACAGGACCGCCTCTCCTGGTTTGCCCCACGGAGGACCTTAAGGTCCATATATAGCAACACCCTAGAGGTTCCAGGCCCTAAAGAAGTTAGATTAGCCTCAACCAGAGCCAGGGCCTTCTCAACACTGGCTCCGGCCTGGTGGAACGCTCTGTCTCATGAGACCAGGGCCCTGAGGGATCTGATCTCTTTCCGCAGGGCCTGTAAGACAGAGTTGTTCCGCCTGGCCTTTGGCTTGGAGCCAATTTGATTCCCTCCCCCTCTTTTTCCTTTCTCCTCCTATGAAGAGATTGCTCCCTAATTGTTTTAATGTTGTATCTTAATTTTTTAAAATTGTATTTTAATCAACTTTCTATTATTGGTTGTTAGTCACCCTGAGCCCAGTCTTGGCTGGGTATAAATAAAAATTTATTATTATTATTAATTGGAGAAGCCCAGCGTCCTTCTGCGGGCAAAACCCCGAAGAGCTGCTGGCAGTCCATGGAGACAATACTGAGCTTAGGACCAATGGTCTGATTTGGTGCATGCAAAGGCAGGCTCTGGCAGTTTGAGTGGACGAGACTAATAATCGTCAAGAAGTGTGCTGTGGAGGAGAAAAGCGAGGGACAGAATGAGGCCCGTCCACCTGATGAGGAAGCCTGTCCAAGAGAAGGAAAACCGACCCTAAACTTCCGCCACCTCCAGGACATCTTCGGGAGAAGAGGCGGCTAAAAAGCAAATCCTACACAAATCTAGAGTGCAGTGACTTGTACGCTTCCTTCCTGCAACCCGGCTGGTGCGGAACATGCTCTGCTTTCCTTTGGACCCCAATAGCGAGGCGGAGAAAGGGGTCTTGTCTGGGCAGCCCAGCCCAGGACCTCCAGACACACTGCCCAGACTTGTGCGCTGGGGTTGGGGAGTCATTTCGGTGCTGAAATAGTTTGACTTCAGATGCCAACAACTGCTTTGCAATGCTCCCACATCAAGATCTAGGCTCTGAATGGAATCAGGGGTTTTGCACAGCCTTTGGGTCAAGTGTCAGGGGAGAAGAGATTTCTTGTCTGCAGTCTCGTTCTCCCTACTCCTTGCCACCTGGGTGCACGTTTAATATCCTGCCCCCTAATTTTCACATAAGGCATGCGGGTGGCGCTGTGGGTTAAACCACAGAGCCTACGACTTGCTGATCAGAAGGTCGGCGGTTCGAATCCCCGCAACGGGGTGAGCTCCCGTTGCTCGGTCCCTGCTCCTGCCACCCTAGCAGTTCGAAAGCACGTCAAAGTGCAAGTAGATCAGTAGGTACCACTCTGGCAGGAAGGTAAACAGCGTTTCCATGCGCTGCTCTGGTTTGCCAGAAGCGGCTCAGTCCTGATGGCCACATGACCTGGAAGCTGTACGCCGGCTCCCTTGGCCAATAAAGCGAGATGAGCGCTGCAACCCCAGAGTCGGCCACGACTGGACCGAATGGTCAGGGGTACCTTCACCTTTACCCAATTTTCACAGCTCTAGGTTGCTCTGAGTGAACCCAACCCAATCTGAGATGACCTGGGGCTGCCCTGACCCACTCCAGACTATATGCTCAGCCTTAGCTGCTACAAGTCTTCAGCTTTCTCTTCAGGGTCACTTCAAGTTAAGTTTTCTGGGCAGGAGGGTGGCTGCATCTTGTCTTTAATCCTCGTGCATCTGGCATGAACCCCAAGGCACCGACCCACCATGTTTATATCTATAATTTGACCCCCCCCCTTTCTTTTTTCCTTTCTCCTATTTGGGGACTTCCCTGGCTTTTTTCTGGCCCATGTAGGACCAGTTTGGATAGTTAGCCCTGGTGAAGACTTGACGTTTTCATCCCCATAAAAGATTTTGATTTGAGTTTCTACTGAAATGAGGCTGCATTTTAATGTTGTATTTTAATCTTTGTTTTTTAAGCTGTGTTCCAATCAATTGTTTTTATAGTTCGTGTTAGCCACCCTGAGCCCGGTCTTGGCTGGGGAGGGCAGGGTATAAATAAAAATTATTATTATTACTATTATAAAGTGTTGAAGGGCATACAAAAATCCATCTTGAGAAATGTAGTTTTTCCACAACAACTTCTGTATTTGCCCTCTGCCCTGTAGCAGGAAATTTTTAATGCCTGGTGTCTTACCATTTTTAATATGCCATAAGCCGCTCAGAGTGGCTGGGGAATAAATATTAATAATGATAATAATAATATCATTATTATTCGTAGTTTTCGCTCTATAAGACGCACCAGACCACAAGACGCACCTAGTTTTTGGAGGAGGAAAACAAGAAAAGAAATATTCTGAATCTCAGAAGCCAGAACAGCAAGAGGGATCGCTGCGCAGTGAAAGCAGCAATCCTTCTTGCTGTTCTGGCTTCTGGGATAGCTGCGCAGCCTGCATTCGCTCCATAAGACGCACACACATTTCCCCTTACTTTTTAGGAGGGGAAAAGCGAGTCTTATAGAGCAAAAAATACGGTATTCTAGTCCTCCTAGTTACCGGTTGTTTTTTTTTAAAGATACAGCATATATAGAGCCCCACATTTCTATAGGCAGCAACCCAACTCAGAAATTCTACAATGGTGCAGTCAACACCAGAGGAAAAATCCCAGTGTCGTGGGGTGAAATCGGGTTTTCTTGTTGCTACTCACCACCGCAAGTGTATTTCGGAGAGTGCAAGAAAGAGAAATTGTTTGGGAATGCCCCCATCCAAAAGCAAAACAGGCAATGTTGTTGGGAAACCCTTTTATTTACACGAGACACAACTCTTCCCAAGTCCCCTTACTTCAGAGGAATGAACCGAGAAGAGTGGGTGGCCCCGATTCCAGGTCGGCCGTGCTTAACGGGCTTGTAAGTGATGGAGAACTCTCCCAAATAGTGGCCAATCATTTCAGGCTGAAAGAGAAAGGAGGGAAACGAGATTCGTTAGCACCCTGGCAATCTTCCTGTGCTGTGGTGAAGGAGGTTGTTTTTCGTTTGTGCACATGAACAAGAAGAATGCTAACGTTCTGCCTGAATTTTTAAAGGCACAATATGTTTGTTTGTTCTTAAACAGCACAAGTCACAAGCAACTAATAAATCGAACGAGGAAGAAATAATGTATTCAATATATTTATGAACTGCTTTCTGTGAAAGGACTCAAGCCCTACGCAATTGTAAGGTTAGCTTTGTGTCAAGGGTGGTGAAAACAGAGTGAAACAATCACACCAGAAGAACAGCAAAGTTTGGAGACGGAGGCAGTTAATGCAAAGGGGAAGGGCTAGAAGGTTGGCAAAATTGCTTTTATGTACCTGGGGGGTTTGCTAAATCGCTTAGAATGTTTGTGGGTTTGTTTGCTTTTAAAACCATCAAGTGGTGAATGCATTTTGTAAAATGAAAAGAAATGCTGAGACAATTAAATGGGTGACAAATGTGGTCCACGTTAGACCTTAAAAATCCCTATCAGTCTGCAGTGAGATTTGAGACTCTGTATTGGAAGTCAAGAGGAGTTTGTGTTGCGCTGACACAGAAAGTTGGGCAGTGACTGGCAATGCAATTTCTACAACCGTGGAATTTCCCAATTTTGCAAATCTGGTAGATGCTGATTTTTTAATAAGAGAACGCTTTTAACCTTAAAGCCATGTTGACATTACTGCCTTATGATTAATTAGGCATCCACTTGCTAAATTCATTTGATTGTTCAGTTTGCAAGCTCTTTTAATTACAATTTCCAAGAGATTCAAAACTTACGACCCTTGTGGTCTCTTCCAACTCTGCAATTCTGGGTCCAATTCAAAGTGCTGGTCTTGACCTACAAAGCCTTAAACGGTTCAGGACCACAATACCTGATGGACTGCCACTTTGCATATGAACCTACCCGGACCCTGAGATCATCTTCTGAGGCCCTTCTTCATGTGCCTCCTCCTTGAGAGGTCCTGAGGGTGGCAACACAAGAGCGGGGCCTTCTCTGCAGTGGCTCGTCTGCGTAACGCTCTCCCTAGGGAAGTTCGCCTGGCGCCTTCATTATACACCTTTAGGTTCCCTTTTAACCAGGCCTTTGGTTGATCTGATTTACAATTGTTTTGTTGGGGGAGAGGCTATTGGGTTGTTGTTTCAATTTTTATTATGTATTTTGTGGTTTTATATCTCGATTTTACTCTGTGAAGCGCCCCGAGACCCCCGGGTATAGGGTGTTATATAAATTCAATAAATAATACTAAGAAGAAGCTGTTCCTCCCCAGCCACCAGCCCTCCTCACCTTGATTTCCACCTGGTTGAAGGTCTTCCCATTGTACACGCCAACCATGCTGCCCACCATTTCTGGAAGGATAATCATGTCCCGCAGGTGGGTCTTGACCACCTCCGGCTTCTCCATGGGCAGGGCTTCTTTCTTGGCCTTGCGCAGCCGCTTGAGGAGGGAGTGCTGCTTGCGGCGCAGGCCGCGGTTCAGCCGCCGGCGCTGGCGGGCGCTGTACAGCTGCATCAGCTGCTCGCTGGGAACAGAAAAGGAACGGTCAGGCAGAAGTTAAAGGGCAGGCAGAAGGTTTTTTTTAAAAAAATGCTTTTTATTGAGTTTTTCACAAACAAAAATAAAACTTAATCTTTTACAATCATCATTTTATGTCATCTTATTTACACCGCGGAGTTTCACGCCCAGACTTCCTTCCTTCCCTGCTTCGGTTTTCTTAATATATATCTTCTCTTGCAGATTCTTATTTACCTTCTATACACATCACAGGATTTATGTTCATAGAATCATAGAGTTGGAAGAGACGACAAGGGCCATCGAGTCCAACCCCCTGCCAAGCAGGAAACACCATCAGAGCACTCCTGACATATGGTTGTCAAGCCTCTGCTTAAAGACCTCCAAAGAAGGAGACTCCACCACACTCCTTGGCAGCAAATTCCACTGTCAAACAGCTCTTACTGTCAGGAAGTTCTTCCTAATGTTTAGGTGGAATCTTCTTTCTTGTAGTTTGGATCCATTGCTCCGTGTCCGCTTCTCTGGAGCAGCAGAAAACAACCTTTCTCCCTCCTCTATGTGACATCCTTTTATATATTTGAACATGGCTATCATATCACCCCTTAACCTCCTCTTCTCCAGGCTAAACATGCCCAGCTCCCTTAGCCGTTTCTCATAAGGCATCGTTTACCCTGTTAACCCTGCTACAGTTTTTAGACTTCTACAGTTACTTCTTATGTATGCAGCAAATTTACCCCACTCTTCTTCAGACTTTGTCCCTTTTTGGTCTCGAATTTTGTAAGTCATTTTAGCCAATTCTGTATACTCAAAAAATTTAGCCTGCCACTCCATTGCCGTTGGGGTCTCCTGTAATTTCCACTTTTGAGCCACAAGGATCCTAGCTGCTACTGTAGCATATTGAAATAATTTACAACCCTCCTTTTTTACTTCCTCCCCTATTATCCCCAATAGAAAAGCCTCCGGTTTTTTCGGGAATGTGTTCTTAAAAAGTTTCTTCAGTTCATTATATATTAAATCCCAAAACTGGGCAGGCAGAAGTTAAAGGGCGCCAGTGGTCAATCCCAGGTGACCAGAGGGGTTGGGAATCAGAGTAAGGACAGCAGTATTCGGAATCAGCTAGGCGCATTTCGCACCTGGGTCCCAACCACTTGCAACTAAGGGAAGAGGCCTGGAATCTTCGCCACATAGGGATCCTTGTATCCGGACTGTTTTCACACTCTAATACGCCAACCTGCAGAATCCTATCCGTTATATTTTAGCTGCACAATCAGAATGGATTTCTGGAACCAAAATGTCTTTTTCTGTGCGGCCTGAGCAGGAGCAGTGAATACCGTTATACAGTGGTACCTCGGGTTACAGATGCTTCAGGTTACAGACTCCGCTAACCCAGAAATAGTACCTCGGGTTAAGAACTTTGCTTCAGGATGAGAGCAGAAATCGTGCTCCAGCATCGCAGCGGGAGGCCCTATTAGCTAAAGTAGTGCTTCAGGTTAAGAACCGTTTCAGGTTAAGAACGGACCTCCGGAATGAATTAAGTACTTATCCCAAGGTACCACTGTAGTGAATTGTTGTTGCATGTCTTCACTTACCCGCCCTCCCCCAGCTGCCCTGCTCACGGTTGTGAAGAATATTCTTACGTTATGAATGGTCTAAGAAAAAGGGCCTTCTCGGTGGTGGCACCCTCCCACCAGATGTCAAAGAGAACAACTACTACCAGACTTTTAGAAGACATCTGAAGGTAGCCCTGTTTAGGGAAGCTTTTAATGTTTGATGTATTACAGTATTTTAATATTTTTTTGGAAGCCATCCAGAGTGGCTGGGGAAGCCCAGCCAGATGGGCGGGGTATAAATAATATATATATATATATATATTATTATATATACAAAAAGAGGTCGAAAGAGGCCAATATAGATGTGGGCTGCCCCTGGATCAAGGGATTTTCCTTCTTTTAAGTTCTCAAAGCTCTCAACCCCAGCTCAAGGTTGTCCTCTGAACTAGCCGGATGTTTGACTGAGAATCAATCACAGCCTATCCTCTGAAAAATAAGACTTTTGAGCCATCTTGCCAACAAATGGACATTCCGTTTTCACAACAGCAGCCTTGGTTTAAGGATCCATTTGGCACCTAGATGATATACCCAAGTTTCCAACACTGGAGACATAATTTCCATTTCACCCCATCCTCCAATTTAACCAGATTCAGATCTACCACCCCGAAATGGTCACAGGCACCCTCCAGAAGACCAGCTGAGCTCGCTGCCTCAACACCACGAAAAAAGGGCTTGGGTTCAGCCTAAGACTGGTTGCCCTCTTTAAACCAAGGCAGCTTTTGCCAAGCTGGCAGGTTATGGGTGGGGGACGCGGGTGGCGCTGTGGGTTAAACCGCAGAGCCTAGGGCTTGCCGATCAGAAGGTCGGCGGTTCGAATCCCCACAATGACGGGGTGAGCTCCTGTTGCTCGGTCCATGCTCCTGCCAACCTAGCAGTTTGAAAGCACATCAAAGTGCAAGTAGATAAATAGGTACCGCTCTGGCAGGAAGGTAAACGGCATTTCTATGCGCTGCTCTGGTTCGCCAGAAGCGGTTTAGTCCTGCTGGCCACATGACCCGGAAGCTGTCTGTGGACAAACGCCAGCTCCCTCGGCCAATAAAGCGAGATGAGCGCTGCAACACCAGAGTCGGTCACGACTGGACCTAATGGTCAGGGGTCCCTTTACCTAGGTTACCTCCACCAGCCACGGCATCATCCAGCTGTGCTGACTGTGGATAGTGGGAGATGTAGTACGAACAGGGGACAGGGAGGGTGTAAACGAAGGAAAGGGAAGAGGATTCTCTTACTAGGACATGTCAAGGAGCTGGTCCAGGTCCACACCCCGATAGGTGAACTTCCGGAAGGTACGCTTCTTCTTCTGTTCCACTTCCGCCTGCCCAGGGAGAGGAAACGAAAGGCGCTCACACCAAATACATAAACCCACTTCATTCTGCCCTCATCCAAAGCACAGAGAACACACCTGCAAGTTTCCTCAACTTGGCAAGCCTTGCCAGTTTGAGAGACAGTGTAGGGCAGTGGTTAAAGAACGGCAGCATTCCTCCCTGCCCCACAAAGACCCCAGACGCAATTCCCATGCGGGTCACCTGCACTGCAGGGGGTGGGGTCCCTTCCAACTCCACAATTCTATTAAACCCCACAAAACACTCTACTCATGCTCAGAGGCGGTCTTGTATGAACGCCACCAGCACCCACCCCATATTCTCCGAAGATGGGAGACCTGGGCTTTGTGACAAAAGTTCTGGGGCTTGATGGAAATCTGCTCCTATTCAGGGACCATGTTAACATCCCCTCTCGCCCCAGTATTTGGAAGGTATCTGTGGCTGCCCTGCTGGTCATTCTGCACATGCTTGTGGGGAAAGGTTCTTAATCTTTGCTGTGATTTCTGCATTAAAGGATCCTCAGTCTTCCAACAGAAGCCTCATGGAAGGTGGGCTGCTTCATGAGGACCACTGCCATGCAAACATGCGGCAAAAGATTAAGAAATGCACGTTTGGGTTAAAAGTGAGTGCTGGGTCTGGAAAGGTTGAAAGGCCTGGACTAGATGTTCCTTGGGGTCCCTTTCCAGCACTATGATTCCTCTCCCCTCCTGCCATATCTGAAAACTTTCCCTTCTTGTGCTGCTGCCTTGCTGGTCACTCTACCCATGCTCAGAAACACAGGTTTTTTTTTAAAGCACCTCTTTTCTGAAGAAAACTGAAAATAAAGGCACTGGTGCTTAAGCCTTGTTGGAACTCTACTCATTCTCAAAGTCACAATTTCCTTAAGAGTCTCCCCTTGTCCTTTGAATATAGATTTGAAAATACAAGCCCTGCAGTTTAAACCTTGCTGGACACTCTACCCATGCTCAGAGACACAATTTCCTTAAGAGCCTCCCCCTCCCTTCTGAATAAAGCTTTGAAAATACAGGCCCTGCAGCTTAAGCCTTGCTGGACACTCTACCCATGCTCAGAGACACAGTTGTTTTTTTAAGCGCCTCCCTTCTGAAGAAAACTGAAAATAAAGGCACTGGTGGCTTAAGCCTTGTTGGAACTCTACTCATGCTCAGAGACACAGTTTCCTTAAGTATCCCATGCCCTTTGAAGAAAGCTTTGAGAATACAGGTCCTGCAGCTTAAGCCTTGCTGGACGCTCTGCCCATGCTCAGAGACACCATTTCCTTAAGAGTCTCCCCTTGTCATTTGAGAATACAGGCCCCGGAGCTTAAGTCTTGCTGGACGCTCTGCCCATGCTCAGAGACACCATTTCCTTAAGAGTCTCCCCTTGTCATTTGAGAATACAGGCCCCGGAGCTTAAGCCTTGCTGGACGCTCTGCCCATGCTCAGAGACACCATTTCCTTAAGAGCCTCCCCCTCCCTTCTGAATAAAGCTTTGAGAATACAGGCCCCGGAGCTTCAGCCTTGCTGGACTCTCTACCCATGCTCAGACACACAGTTGTTTTTTTAAGCGCCTCCCTTCTGAAGAAAACTGAAAATAAAGGCACTGAATACAGGCTTTGCAGCTTAAGCCTTGCTGGACGCTCTGCCCATGCTCAGAGACGCGGTTTTCCTAAGAGCCTCCCCCTCCCTTCTGAATAAAGCTTTGAGCATACAGGCCCGGGAGCTTAAGCCTTGCTGGACGCTCTGCCCATGCTCAGAGGAACAGTTTCCTTAAGAGCCTCCTGGCCAGGCACTGGAGCTTAAGCCACACGGGATCAGGCGCTGCAGAGACAGCTATGGTCGTGCCGAGGACCCCGTTCCAGGCCTAGGCCTGGGCCACCCTGCCGCTCCATTCGTCTCGCCGCCCGCCGGGCTTCCCACCCCGCTCACGCCCTCCTGCCCCCGCCGGTATAACCGGGGCCCGACCCCACTCCGCGAACAGCCAAGTCCCGCCGACCCCCGCCGCCCTCCCCCGGCCGGATGGAGCCGGATTGCGCGCCGCTACAGAAACTACCCACCATCTTGGCCGCGGTCTCCTCCAGGAAAAGGCCGAGATCCCGCCCGGTTTGCTCCTAGTCTCGCGAGAGCCGGCGGCTTCCGGGCGCAGAACGGAAGGCCTTTCACCAGCGCCCGCCCATAGAGCAGGCCGGCGGCACTGTACGCACGCGCGAGGTTCTTAAAGGAGCCGCCGGCGAAATAAGTCGGGGTTCTGCAACGTGGCGCCCTCCGGGTGTTTAAAACTGCTGCTGGGGCTGCAGCCCAGATATTATTAGGGTGAAGGGTGGGTAGTAATTCAAATTACTGAAACAATTAATTACTACTTTTAATAATAGCAAATTTAAATGCAAAACTGGCCTCTGCGTTTTTTGCTGTAGATAAATCGTGCAAATTGCTGGGCATTTAATTGGATCGATTCATTTAATGGGATGGTTGATGTATGGTGGTGTGGAAGAATGATTTTCATTTGCTTCATTGCTAATCAGGTTTTTCTTTTTTTAAAAAAAGGTGAAATTTGTACTTTTTAGCTCATTTTCATTTTCCATTATTTTGCTTCCTGATCTTTAAAGGATGCTTGGATTTAGTCCTTTGCCATGGATTTTCCTTGCATTTTTTTGCAGCTGATTTTTATGTGGCAATGTTTGATACTGACGAGGGTGCTCTGTTTTGTTACGTTTTATAGAATTCTCTCCCTTTTCGTTTTGGTATTTGCTGTTTGTTTAATATGTTTTAACCTATGTTGGAAACCGCTTAAGCGTTTTGTTTCACTACCAGCGGTATATAAATGGTCCAAAAAAATAAGCCAAACCTCTGTGTGAGCGGTGCCCAAGTGACCTCCCTGAGTGCAGGTGTGATAGGAATTTTGAGGTCTTAGATATATGGCAATGTTCATAAGCATACTGTGATAGGAATTTTATGGTCTTGGATATATGGCAACGTTCATAACCACACGTACATAGAACAGCACAGGGAAGCCAACCTGGAACCATTTTGATTCCTAAACTGAGCGAATGTTTCTCTGCATGGTCAAAATGGAAAAGCCTCCCCATTGTCTCTTCCTTCACAAATCCTGTCTTAATCTGTGTTTGAATAAGGGTGTGAGCCTTATCATTACAAAAGACTGCCCAGGCTCCCCAAGAAATCCAATCAAGTAACCTGCCAGACAGGAAATAAACAAAGCGACAGGAGAAAACAACATGCAAATGTTCTGTTTTAGACCGCCTTATCTGAGGGGTGGTCTTAGGTTACACCCCTTCTGTGATGAATGCATAATGTTTCTGGGGGTGGTCTTGATCTAGAGGATGGGAATTTCAAAACTCTTTATAAGCCCTTGCACAGCATTTTTGTGGGTCCTCTTCCTCTCCTGCGTGTGAGGGGAGCACCCTGTTGCAACAGATCAATAAAGATCAAGCTTACTAGCTGCTTTGCTTCTCAATATTCTCTGGTTGGCCTCTGTTATTTTCTCCTACCAATAGGGAACCTATGTAAGGACTCTATATGGGCTCTTGGATACCCCATAAGGGAAAAGGGCATAATTTTATTTACAACAATACCAACCAAGCACATACATAGATCAGCACAGGAAGACCAACCTGGAACCATTTTGATTCCTAAACTGAGCAAATGTTTTCTCTGCAAGGTCAAAGTGGAAAAGCCTCCCCATTGTCTTTTCCTTCACAAATCCTGTCTTAAGGCAAAACAAAAAAATTTGTTTCCTTCCAGTAGCACCTTAAAGGCCAACTAAGTTAGTTCTTGGTATGAGCTTTCGTGTGCATGCACACTTCTTCAGATACACTGAAACAGAAGTTGCCAGATCCTTCTATATAGTGAGAAGGTGGGGAGGGGTATTCCTCAGAAGGGTGGTGGGAATGGGTGATTGGCAGATAGCTGTGATGAGCCTGTTGACGACTCTTAACGACTGCAATAGGTCTTACAGGAAAAAGCAAGGGGTGAGAAGGTGAAAAATGGCTTTGTCATGTATAATGAGATAAGAATCCAATGTCTTTGTTCAGACCAGGTCTCTCCATGGTTTTAAGTTTGGTAATGAGTTGCAATTCAGCAGCTTCTCTTTCCAGTCTATTTCTGAAATTCCTTTGTAGTAAAACAGCTACTTTGAGATCTTGTATAGAATGTCCTGGGAGATTGAAGTGTTCTCCTACTGGTTTCTCTGTCTTGTGATTCTTGATGTCCGATTTATGTCCGTTTATTCTTTGGTGTAAGGTTTGGCCTGTTTGTCCAATATAGAGAGCTGAAGGACACTGTTGGCATTTGATGGCATATACAATGTTAGACGATGAGCAATTAAATAGTCCCGAGATGGTATGTGTGATGTTGTTGGGGCCAGTAATGGTGTTGTCCATGTGTGTATGTGGCAGCAAAGTTGGCATCTGGGTTTATTGCAGGCTCTGGTGCCAGTGTCCGTGTTACGTCTGGTTGTAGTATTATTGTGGGTTAGGAGTTGTTTAAGATTGGGTGGCTGTCTGTAGGCAATGAAAGGTCTTCCTCCCAGAGCTTGAGAAAGAGAACTATCATTGTCCAGGAGAGGTTGTAGATCTCTGATGATGTGTTGTACTGTTTTAACTTGGGAGCTGTATGTGATGACTAGAGGTGTTCTGTTATTTTCTTTTTTGGGTCTGTCTTGCAGCAAGTTCTCTCTGGTTATCTGTCTGGCTCTGTTGATCTGTTGTCTAACTTCATCTGCTGGGTATTTTAGTTCTAAAAAGGTTTGCTGTAGATCTCTTAGGTGAGAGTCTCTGTCTGTAGAATTGGAACAGATACGGCTGTAACGTAGTGCCTGGCTATATACAATGGACTGTTTGGTATGTTTGGGATGGTAGCTAGAGGCATGTAGATATGTTTGTCGGTCAGTTGGTTTACGGTATAAGGTGGTGTCTATGCGCCCATCCTGTATTTTTATAGTGTCCAAAAAATGTATTTCTTGCATAGATTGATTCATTGTTGGGTTGATTGTGGGGTGAAAATCATTGAATTTCTGGTGGAAGGTGTCTAGGGTCTGTTGACCATGTGTCCAGACGATAAAAATATCGTCAATGTATCGCAGGTACAAGAGAGGTTTGAGTGGGTAGGAGTTTAGGAAACGTTGTTCTAAAACTGCCATGAAGATGTTGGCATACTGTGGGGCCATGCGGGTGCCCATTGCTGTGCCGCTGATCTGAAGGAACAGGTCATCACCGAATTTGAAGTTGTTGTGGGTAAGGACAAATTGGCAGAGTTTGGTGGCAAAGTCCGCTGTGGTTTCATCTGAAATGGTGTTCCTGTCTTAAGGGTATGTCTGTGTTTGAATAGGGTGTGAGCCTGTGACCTGGCCCAGGAACTAAGTATTTATCACTACAAAAGACTGGCCAGGCTCCCCAGGAAATCCAATCAAGTAACCTGCCAGACAGGAGATAAACAAGAACAGGAGAAAAACAATATTCAGATTTCTGTTTTAGACCGCCTTTTCTGTGATGTAGGTGTGATGTACCTGAGGGGTGGTCTTAGGTTACACCCCTTCTGTGATGTATGCATGATGTTTCTGGGGGTGGTCTTGATCTACAGGGTGGCAATTTCAAAAGTCTTTATAAGGCCTTGCATGCCATTTTTCTGGGTCCTCCTCCTTTCCTGCGAGTGAGGGGAGCACCCTGTTGCAACAGATCAATAAAGATCAAGCTTACTAGCTGCTTTGCTTCTCAATATTCTCTGGTTGGCCCCTGTTATTTTCTCCTACCAATAGGGAACTTATGTAAAGACTCTATATGGGCTCTTGGATACCCCATAAGGGAAAAGGGCAATTTTTGCTTACAACAGTGTCTGGAGGTCTTAGCTACGGTGAGAATATGGGTCCAGAGCGGCTTGCCTATAGACAGTGATCAGTTTCCCCTGAATATGTTGCAAGAGTTTTCTAGAGAAAACATTATGGTATTTTAAACCTTCTGTTGGAAGCCGCCCAGAGTGGCTGGGAAAACCCAGCCAGATGGGTGGGGTAGAAATAAATTATTATTATTATTATTTATTATTATCTTTATTATTGAGCCAGGATGCTTAGCAGGCGACGAAGCAAAAAAACTTGGGAAACACCAAAGCTTTGCGAGAGGAATGTACCCACTTTTGCAAGAGAAAAATTTCCATAGGAACCATTAAGCAGGGGAAAACTGTCTGTGCATGCTGTTAAGTGCATGGTGGAAAATGTGTTCAAAGACCCGCCCGCCCCACCTGTGTACTGGGGGGGGGTCAACCAAGCAGGAGGGAAAAGCCCCAGCTTGCTCACTATGCAGCTGGCGGGGTATATTACCCGTGTAAAGGGACCCCTGACCATTAGGTCCAGTCATGGCCGACTCTGGGGTTGCGGTGCTCATCTCGCTTTATTGGCCGAGGGAGCCGGTGTGTCCAGCTTCTGGGTCATGTGGCCAGCAGGACTAAGCCGCTTCTGGCGAACCAGAGCAGCGCACGGAAATGCCGTTTACCTTCCCGCTGGAGCGGGACCTATTTATCTACTTGCACTTTGACATGCTTTTGAACTGCTAGGTTGGCAGGAGCAGGGTCCAAGGAACTGGAGCTCACCCCATCACGGGGATGCGAACCGCCGACCTTCTGATCGGCAAGTCTTAGGCTCTGTGGTTTAACCCACAGTGCCACCCACGTCCCAAGACATACATACATACATATAAAATTCATGTAGAAATCGAGAATCCTGTGCAGCAGCTTCCAAGGGCCTCCAGATGCTTTGCGTTGCAGTTTAGAAGTTTTCCTGGTCAAGTGCTTTTATAAATTCTGTTAAAACACGCACACACACACACACACACTCAGCCAGCACTACTATGGAAGCCAATGGGAGCTGTAGTCCCAAACATTGACTGTGGGGTGTGAATTAGGGGAAGCTGGGCGGGCTAAGATGAAAGCTTCCCCTCTGAATACTTGGTTTGAGTGCATCAGCTTTTTAAATGTTACGGAGGCCAGGTTCTCCAAACCGTATCCAAGTGGTACATTAGCAATCACAGAGCTATACAGTGGTACCTTGGGTTACATACGCTTCAGGTTACAGACTCCGCTAACCCAGAAATATTACCTCGGGTTAAGAACTTTGCTTCAGGATGAGAACAGAAATCGTGCTCTGGCGGCGTGGCAGCAGCGGGAGGCCCCATTAGCTAAAGTGGTGCTTCAGGTTAAGAACAGTTTCAGGTTAAGAACGGACCTCTGGAACGAATTAAGTACTTAACCCGAGGTACCACTGTATCTCTGTTGACTACTTGTTAACCGATTTAGCGTTCACTAATTTTGATCAATGAGCAGCTCAAATCAACACAGGCTTGTGGCCCGTGTTTTAAAGCAGCAAAGCCCAAGATGGTGAAACAGCTTTTTCCGAACCTGGCAGGGGGAAAAAAAAGTCAGGAAAAGACAGCTTGGGTTCAGGAATCGAAGAACGGCGAGGGTTGAAGCAGAAACCTTTCGTTGTTTCACCAGACCCAGGATGGTTCAACGTTTTAGGCTGCCTTTTATCACAGGAGGGTGTGTGTAAGGTGACAAAGACTGATTTTTGCTGCCTTAAGGGTGGGAAGTATGAAAGATCGCAGAAAGGGCGTTTTCCGTATTGATCAGGCTGCTGCTGCCGCCACTGACCCACCATCTGTGGGGAGAAGGAATGCAGTCATACCTCGGGTTGCGAACGTGATCTATAAGGGAGGCACGTTAGCAACCCGCAGCGCTGCGTCTGCGCACAAGCGTGATGCAATTTGGCGCTTTTGCGCACGACGTCATTTTGCGCTTCTGTGCATGCGCTGAAACCTGGAAGCACCATATTTTTCGCTCCATAAGACGCACCAGACCACAAGACGCACCTAGTTTTTGGAGGAGGAAAAGAAGAAAAATAATATTCTGAATCTCAGAAGCCAGAACAGCAAGAGGGATCGCTGCGCAGCGAAAGCAGCAATCCCTCTTGCTGTTCTGGCTCCTGGGATAGCTGCGCAGCCTGCATTCGCTCCATAAGACGCACACACATTTCCCCTTACTTTTTAGAAGGGAAAAAGTGAGTCTTATAGAGCAAAAAATACGATAATTCGTTCTGGTACTTCTGGGTTTGGCGCAGTCCGCAACCCGAAAACGCGCCACTCGCAACCCAAGGTATGACTGTACAGAACTGACACAAGCGGGGGGAGACTGGACTTTTCATTAGTGGCTGAAAAACATGCAAGCTTCAGAGCCACACAGAACCTTTCTAGTGGCTGCCGGCCACCGATCCAACCCAAAGTGGTGTTTCTTGGAGCTTATGAGCTATGGTGAGAAACTCAAGTGTTTTTTTGGGGGGGTTGCAGGCAAGGAAAGAAGAAAAGAAAGTAGAGACAGGTTTGTGTTTCTAATCCAAATGTACTTCTCTTTATTCAAACCAGGGGTGATCACTGGTTAGTGCAAAATGCACAATTTATTTTTTATTTTATTTTCGCCTGAGGGATATCTACATCTTCGCAAGGCCTCCGTTAACCCCCTTGAAAGAAATCTACATCCCAAAAAGGATTTTTTAAATATTTTTTTTAAGAACTGAAGCCCAGATTGAAACGCTGTGCTTCCGAAGTGACCCCGCTGCCTTTCCCAACAATTCTGTTCTTCCGGACTGTTGTCATCAAGCTCAGGAACCAATAACAAAATGACCAACACACAGAGTCGATTCCTTTCTCTTCTTTTTTTTTTTAAACTTCCAGAGTTTCTGGACCAACCACGCTAAAAAGGAGGTTGGAAGCTGACCCTCACTTCAAAGCAGTGCTAACGGAAACCCTGTTGTGTTTTTTTTTTTCTCTTTTAAATTAAAAAATAAGCCAGCATACATAGTAGAAAATTTCTCTTAAAAATCTCACAATCTGTAAATGTATATATATTTTCTTCTTCTTCTTTAAACATAAAGTTTACAATATATGGTAAAACAAAAGGCTCAGGAAAAAAAAATTTAAATTTCCAACAAAAATATAGAGAAAGAAACCTGAAGTTTGTTTGTTTTTGTTTTAATTAAAGCTGAAGACGTTTTTAAAACCCTGTAAGTTTGAACCAGTGACACTCTTTTTATTTGTGCTGATGGGTTAAAGAAAGGAAAACAAAAATTAAAAACTGCAGTCCAAACACCACCCATGGCTTCGCTTGGAAAAGCTTATTCCTCCCCTAGCGCCCCCTCCCAAGATGTTACGTTTTGTGGTTTTTTTACCCCCCCCCTCCAGCAAAGTAGGTGATTGTCACAAGTTCATATAAGTCTGGGATTCCTGGGTTTCGGCTGGTACCAGATATCCTGCTCTGGACAGAACTCCCTGATTTCTAGGTGCTAGCGTCGGTAAGGGTGGAAACCTTGAACGTTATGGTTCTGTCCGCGGCCAAAACCACTGCCCCCTGCAGGCGGCCCACTGGAGGGTGGTACGGAAGGGCCTCCATAGGAAGGGGGCTGTTGGCTGGGGTCGGCAAAGCCTTGTCCAAAACCACTCAAATCTTGTCCATATCCTAGAAGGGAGAGAAGAGAGAGAAAAAAGGAGGGGGGGGGAGAGTTGGGAGGTGAGCCCCTGACGCACCAAGCAAGAACACAGCGCAATTCGAAATTTACACATTCGCAAGAGTGCGCGGGGTCGTGCGCACAAATCCCCCGGACCCCACGGAGCTGTTAGTTGGTGCAGTGTCAAGGATGGGGGGGGGGGGAAATGAGCGGAGGGAGAACAAGAGACAAACCCGCCCCCCAAGGTTTTAAAGCTTCCTACTGCCAGCTCCCTTTTTTTTTTTGTCAAGTCCATACACACACCCCCCCGGGGGAACCACAAGTCCTTTCACAGAGGGTTCGAAGCGTCCTGATGTTTCTGTGAGGCTAGCAGATCGCCCAAGACGTAGGGACAGGATGGAACAGCAGGAGTCGGGGGCGTCTTCCCCACAGAGCAGTGGTTCTCCACCTGTGGGTCCCCAGATGTTGTTGGACTACAACTCCCATCATCCCTGAGCTCTGGCCTTGCTAGCTAGGGGTGATGGGAGTTGTAGTTCAACGACATCTGGGGACCCACAGGTTGAGAAAGGCTGGCATAGAGGCTAGTGGCGTAGGGCGGCATCAGCTCCCTTAAAAAAAGGTCGACAACTCTGAGAAACTGGGGGAAGCTTTGCACAAAGGCACCGGATATGCTTAAGACGGCCCTGGCAGGAGTCCCTTTTGCAAAAAAACACTTTAGGGCAAAATAGGTTTGACCAAATCTGCAGTTACTCCTAAAGACAAACTGGGGGAGAATCTGCTGCCTCGGACCAGGGGTGGAGAACGTCTTCCTTTTCTATTTTTTATTTTATTTTAATAAGTTTCTATTGTTAAAATAACTCATCATTAATACACGTATATTACAAATATACAAGCATACAAACATACATTTCATACAGTTTTAAGGATTGTATGAAATGGACGTCTTCCTTTTCTAGATTGAAGGCCACGACGACTCTGACCGGTACAGAAACAGGTCCTTATCATCACCTGCCCACTAAATCCTTTTAAACTGGCGATGGGCCTGGGCATGCAATGCAGGAGGCTCTGACACTGAACTACCCCTCACCGACTCCAGTCTAGGTGCTGGCTGCAGTTTACAGCTGGCAGTTAAATCTCTGGACTCTTGTGAAAAACAGCCCAGATCCCCAACGGCTCAGATAAAGCCATTGCGCCAACCCAAGTGCATTTGGCAAGGCGATGCAGCGATTTCTCCAAGTGGCAGAGGATTCTTACGGGGCAGGTTCTTGCACTGAACCTTCATCGCCTGAAAGTCAGGTCTGCCTCTCACCTTCTTTGACAACATTCCAGACAACTCACTCGCACAGGCTTGCACATATATTGTGGGAAGCCTTGGAAGAGAGGACCCGCCTGCTTCTTCCGCAGAGAGGAATATCAGTTTTCCTGTTTGTGCAAGCCCTCGCTTTCAATGTTGCAGCGCTCGTGCCAGGAAAAAACCTCATGCGCCAAGGTTTCTGTGCAAGTGAGCTGGCTGGAAGACGGGGTTGCTTCTCCCATGCCTTCCTCATCACTGGAATGGAGAATGCTCTCAAAAAACAAACTAACCAACCCAGAGGCTTGGGATATATCCCCACACGACTGCTTCCGGGTTTATTTTCCGAGAAAGTTCAAAGAAAGGAGGCATATGGTGGGAAGAATCGCCATTCTGGTTTGGAAGGCCCAGTTGCCCCGAAGCAAGCAAAAGCAGACTCAGAACACAGCAAAGACTGGTAACAAAGAGATGCCCAACATGACCAGAATATGGACAGTGGCGGCCAAGAAGCTTAGATTGCTTCAAGAATTTCTGCAGCTCCACCTTTGCCCTCTTATTTACAGAGCTAAATAGGCTCGTTAATGCTGCTAATAGCCTGAAGAACAGCCTGGGGAAACCTTTTACCTGACCATATCTACAAAGGCTTCCCAATCACCTCGAAGCATCCATTTAGGAATGCCCACAAGCCAGCAGGGCCCTTCGATGTGCTACCTTAAAAAAGGTAAAGGTAAAGGACCCCTGACAGTTAAGTCCAGTCGCAGATGACTCTGGGGTTTGCGGCGCTCATCTCGCTTTACAGGCCAAGGGAGCCGGCGTTTGTCTGCAGACAGTTTTTCCTGGTCATGTGGCCAGCATGACTGAGCCACTTCTGGAGAAACCAGAGCAGCGCACGGAAACGCCGTTTACTTTCCCGCTGGAGCGGTACCTATTTATCTACTTGCACTTTGACGTGCTTTCAAACTGCTAGGTTGGCAGGAGCTGGGACCGAGCAACGGGAGCTCACCCCGTAGCAGGGATTTGAACCGCCAACCTTCTGATCAGCAAGCCCAAGTGGCTCAGTGGTTTAGGCCACAGCGCCACCTGCGTCCCTGGTATCTTAAACGTCATGCCAAAAGGCTTATGGATGTAAAAGCTGTCTCTCCGTGCAGCAGTGGAGCTTTGAAACGTTAAGGGAGGGGAAAGGCTAAAAATTCACAGCTCTGCACTTCCTCACACTTTTGACAATCACGTGCTCCTGCAAAGCCGCAGGTCCATGCAAACTTGGGGCCTTCTGCATGCAAAGCACCTTCTCTATGTCACAGAGCTGATCTCTGCGCCTCCTGTTGAATGCCGAAGCATTGTGCTCTGGGGCTTACAACATCCCCACCCTAAACGAAAGCCCCTTTTAAGCCGTGGCCAACCACCAAATTGCCAGGGATCAGAAAGGTGTCCCTTTCATGCCTGCCCTCGCCAGGCACATCCAAATCTTCCCTCCTGTGGAAGGCATGCGTGCTCCCCCATACATTCAAAGAGGTTGGATGTCTTTCTTGGAACCACCCTACACTCGCCAGAGCTTCTGGTTAAGCCTGTAAGGCAAGAGGCTGGTGGATGGGGTGGTACTGGTTAGCCCAACCGCTGAAAGCTTGCAACTTAAGAAGGAATGTCCTTTTCTCCTCCCTCCTAATCCCTTTTCCTTCTGCGCTCCGTCTTTTAGACTGCAAATCTGAGAGCGGGGCCAGTATTTGTGGGCTGCCTTGGAAGGTTTTATTCAGCCAAAGGGTGGGATAAAAATGATTTCCATAAGCAACGGTGAATATCCCAAGGCACTTGTCTCATCTTTGCAACAGGAGAGAAAGGAAGTACAGTGGTGCCTCGCAAGACGAAATTAATTCGTTCTGCGAGTTTTTTCGTCTTGCGATTTTTTCGTCTTGCGAAGCACGGTTTCCCAAAAACCTCAAAAAAGGCTACCACACCGCGTGCTATGAGTTGCTCTTGCAAGACGTTTTCGTCTTGCGCAGCAAGCCCATAGGGAAATTCGTCTTGCGAAGCAACTCAAAAAACGAAAAACTCTTTCGTCTTGCGCGTTTTTCGTCTTGCGAGGCATTCGTCTTGCGATGTACCACTGTAGGTGTATCCACCCAGTTTTATCATGAATAGGGAGATTTCACCCCACTCTTTTAAAACAACAACAACACAGTACCTAACCCTACTCTAATTATTATTATTATTTGGCCAAAGCTACATTGTGCCTTATTTTTATGCGGGATGCCTCCCCCCACCACAATTCCATTGTACACCCCCCCCCCAAAAAAGGAAGAGTGGGAAATGTTCTCTTCAAACACAGCTGAAGGTTCTTGCCCCCAAATTTCTCCCAAGAGAAGCCATCCCCTTTCCATGTGAACGCTGCCCGATCGCGGTACTACGAATTAATTAAGCCAACACCCCCGGGCAGCGGGGTGGTTTCAACAAGACTGGCAGCTGCGTGAACTAGAGAAACCTTCAGGGGAGGGGCAAATGTCTCTTCTTCTCCCCGCGCCCCAAAGAGGTGACACCCCTGCAAGGAAAAAAAGGTTACTGTTCCCCCCACCCCGCCCCCTTCCATCCACACAAGAGATCACAAGCAAGAGGATTTGGTGTAAATAGGCTCCACCTACCTAAGGTAACTCACTTCTCAGCCTGACCATAAGTGTGTAAACAAAGAATTGGCCCGAAGCCTGAAGGGTCTTGAGAATAGGTACCCAGGCCTGGCAAGAAATGGAGGAGACCAGGGTGACTAAACCCCCAAGAGAGCCCTGTACAAAACCTACAATTCTCTCGGAAAAGGGGGGCGGAGGAGACTTACCCAAAAGGCAGTGCTTCGGAGTCACCCTAGCTGAAAAGAACAACGCTGCACCCCAACAAGGGCGTAGTTATGGGCCAGAACTGTCCCGGCCATGTCTATATACACACACACACACACACCCCACTGGCGGGATCTTAAAAACAGCTAAAAACGTGATAAAACATGCAGAATAGGGGGAGCTGGAGAAAGGCACATATATGTAAGCAAGGACTCTTCGGAAGTCGTAAATAGGGAAGCATCACATTTGGACACGGAACGACGGGCTGTGGACTGAAGCTCTCCGTGTCTGGTAACATACATTTCAAGGAATCCTGCCCTATACTGAGGATTTCTGGAGGGGGCGTTTCTCGGAACACGCTGAGGATTTAACACCCTAACTTTATTGTCTTTCAATTTCCCTACATTTCTCTTTCACCCATTTTCTCTCTCAGTGAACATTCGAAGCAGCGCATTGATTGGAAACAGACTGCAAAAAACTCCTGAGACACATTATTTCGGAATGCAAAGGAAATAATCCACAGCTATTAGGATAGAACAGAAGGGGTCACAGCATTTTTTTAAAAAAGAACAAAAAGGCTTATTTTAAATACCAACAGCTCCCTTCTTACATCGCTGTATGTCAGCCTAATCCTGGTCATTGAAAGCCAAAGGTTGAGGAAGCCCTGGGAATCGGGGGCTCGTGCAAGGATGCAGGCTGCAATGTAGGATGAGGTTTGGGGCGAATAGGCTACTGAAAACCAGCTACTGGGGATGGCAGGAGGGGAGTTTTGGCTACTGTGAGAATAGGTTGCTGGCTACTGGTCCATTGGCCTGATCAAGAACAGACACTTCTTATGTTCTTCCTCCAAATTGTTGTTGTTTAGTCGTTTAGTCGTGTCCGACTCTTCGTGACCCCCTGGACCAGAGCACGCCAGGCCCCCCTGTCTTCCACTGCCTCCCGCAGTTTGGTCAAACTCATGCTGGTAGCTTCGAGAACACTGTCCCACCACCTCGTCCTCTGTCGTCCCCTTCTCCTTGTGCCCTCCATCTTTCCCAACATCAGGGTCTTATCCAGGGAGTCTTCTCTTCTCCTGAGGTGGCCAAAGTCTTGGAGCCTCAGCTTCAGGATCCGTCCTTCCAGTGAGCACTCAGGGCTAATTTCCTTCAGAATGGATGCGTTTGATCTTCTTGCAGACCATGGGACTCTCAAGAGTCTCCTCCAGCACCACAGTTCAAAAGCATCCATTCTTTCTCCAACTAGCCCCCCTCAAGACCCTGTTCACAATCTGTTTGCTCTGTCAAAAAGCCGTCTCCCCCTTTATGGGTCTGACTAAAAGAAGGTCAACTGGGACTGGCTCTGTATTTCGGGGTAGCCTGTTCCTTTCCTTGATACCGGGACGAAAATCTTTCCGTGTAAATGGTTAACTGGAAGCCCTTTTCCCTGCACTGACAACAAAATGGATGATGAGGCAAAACTTCCATCCGACAAGCACATCCGTCGCGTGCAGATAATTTCAACAAGGTGCTTCCCAGCAGTGTTCAGATTAACAAAGCTTTCTGACACATAGAGATCAAGATGCTTTTATCCCCCCTTCTTGACGGCTTCTCAAGGTTTCACTTCAAACACTCACAGGCATCCTGTTCCCTCCCTCCAAGCTCCAGTTAGAAGCCTTCTAAGTCATTTGACAAAAAAGGGAAAAAAAATCTTCAAATAGCTTTAGCACACAGGGCATTCCAAAGTCAAGAGCAGAACCCAATCGGGTTGTTTTTTTTTTTAAGCAGGAGGGGGACACAGGAAGCTTTTCGGATTTTATGTATTTCTGACGCGTTAACTTGAAGGGTCTGTGGTGAGCAACCCCGATTTTGGGGAAGGTGTTAAAAGAGCCTCTTCTATACCACTCCGACTAAACATGGAATTTGCTACACAACTCCAATACTGGGCTCAACGGATTCTGTACTGGTAGAGATGGCCTGCGCTCAGAAATCCTGCTGGGAGGAGGGGAAAAGGCGATATTAGAGGTCTCATGACCTCTTCCTGCAGCCACCCAAGATTTGGCTACTGAAAGCCTGGAAGTGGACATCTTCTTGTGCCAACCACCTTACAGGAAAGGGTGTGTTGTTCTACAAAGGAGGAAGGAGGAGGAGGAGGAGGAGAACAAGAAGATGTGAACAACAACATCCCTTTGGGACAGCAGCAAATTAAGAGTACGTGGTATGAGAGAGGGGTCTCTGCATAAACTCTGGAATTGTGGCATTGGGAAAGGAAGTTCTTTAGGATCACATGGATGGAGGGCTTAGATCAACTGGTGTCCACTGATCATGATTCTACATGTAACTGATTAAGTTGAGAAGCGGAAGAGAGCTTGTGTCTTGAGCAGGACAGGAGTAAGATTCTCATTCTTCCTTTGAGAGTTTGGCCCCGATGTTTCAAAGACAGGTTCAAATGGTACAAGTCCTCAACAAGTTACAGAACAAAATGTGCTCAGCTGGAAGGCATAAAAGACTTCTTTCATCAGACTGCGGAATCCGGGAAATTCAGAAGCAAAGCCTACTCTGGAGCCAAGAGGGCAAGATTAAGAATCCCTGAATCTCCTGCAATATTGAAATCTGATAAGACTTTGGTGCAAGAAAATGAGGGTTTAAAGTTTCCCGACTACGTACTGAGAATAACATTTGGGTGGTGCTGAAACAGAGTCCTACTGAAATATGAAAAAAGACCTTCTTATAACTAGAAATTGTACAAAATCTTATTTTGGTGTGGGAATCTGCATATCCCTGCAAATCTCAAGGTGTAGGAGAAGAAGAGACCCAATTTTTGCAGCTGCAATATCCGTAAGGTGCAACTTAAGCCTGCAAATTCGGCTACCCTGAACTTGTTTGAACTTTACGTAGATGCAAAAATGACAAGTCAGACGACCTTTTCAGAGTCCCGCTCAAGGCTTAGAAGTCAGGGACTAGTTGCTAAAAGACAAAAAAGGGCCTACTTACATTATATGCCAGAAATTCGTGCAGATTCATAGCCCCCTCCCCTCTACTTCTCAGGGTAACAGCAATGTCAAGACAGCTGAAATTCAAGTGGTTGTTATCAGACTTTCAGTTTATCCTACCCTCCCTCTCGTGGACTGGCATCCTGTTCACATGACGCAGCCCTGTCTGATCTCAAGGGCCAGCTTTCACATCGCAAGGATGATCGCCGCAAGCCTAAACCCTCCAGAGGCTAATCTATGACAAGGAAACAGGCAGGGCTCCCTCCTCCCACCCACTTTTTAAAAAGGCAGAAAGAGGAAGACAACCAGAACGGATGCTTTGGATACCCTTGCAAGCAAAACCCCAATCCTGTTCTCTAGCGGAGCTATCGTGAGCGAAACAAAGGGGACGGGGAGGAGAAGGGAGGCAGGCAAAGCCGGAAGAGGAGCCACACAGACCCCAAGGCCGTCACTTACCGAACTGACTATAGGGGAAATCTGGCTGGGCGGTTGGTGGCTTGCTCATGTCCTGAGTTGGCTGAGATGGCGGTGGCGGAGGGGGGAAAGCGAGTGGTGTTGCCCCAGGAGTGGCAGGTGGCGGTGGGACGCCAGGAGGAGCAAACTGGTCTGGTGGAGGTGGCGGGGCACCGTATCCAAAACCTGAGGAGGCCGGGGGGGGCAGCGGGGAAGGAGGAAGAAAGAGAAGTCACGAAAAGTGTGAGCGGGGAGGCCCACGGAGGAAGCTCTGAGCCGATACCTTACCTGCTCAACTCAAGGCTAGGAAAGGAAATGGGCTTCAGGGACCATTCCTCCTCTAATTATTACTCACCCACCAACCAGGGACCAGGAGGGAAAATTCAAATGGACTCAGTGTTGGGAAGAGGGCGGAGCAGCCTTCCCCCAACCCTGGGGCTCTCCTGATTTTCTGGGCTATATCGGCCAGGGTCAGAGCATCATAGCAGGGGAGACCCGCGCCTTCTGAGACTTCGCGCACTGGCTGGTATGGTGCCAATGACACACTCCTGGCTTGACCTGCCTTACAGGGTTGTTGTGAGAATAATTCGGAGCGGGACGGGTGCATGGGAGGCAGGGTATATACACACACTACGTAGGGCCCCCCCTCCCCAAGCCGTGCCGCAATGTGGTCGGGAATACTCACTGAAGGGCGGAGGGGTCCCATATCCCTGCGGGAAGCCCTGTGGGGGAGCGAATCCTCCTGGAGGGGTCGAGACGATGTACGAGGTAAAAGGCGGTGGTGGAGGTGGAGCTCCTCTACCTGGAGGAGGGGGGCCGTATCCACCTGGGGAAAAGTAGGAGCAGCCAATGAGGAGGAGAAGCTTGAGAAGACGGGGAGATGTTACAACGCCCCAAGTCGGCTCCATCAAGCAGGGAGCGACCTATGAGGCTTGGGGGGTCTTCAAAATCCACTGCACCAACATCAAGTAGCTTACTTGACACAGGCGTTTTCCACCCAGGAAGTACAGCATTTTAGTGGTTCCCTCCACCCCCAGCCCCACGTTGCTTAATTGGGTTAAAGGTAAAGGTAAAGGGGCCCCTGACCATTGGTCCAGTCGTGGCCGACTCTGGGGTTGCGGTGCTCATCTCGCTTTACTGGCCGAGGGAGCCGGCGTACAGCTTCCAGGTCATGTGGCCAGCAGGACTAAGCCGCTTCTGGCGAACCAGAGCAGCGCATGGAAACGCCGTTTACCTTCCCACCGGAGCAGTACCTATTTATCTACTTGCACTTTGACGTGCTTTCAAACTGCTAGGTTGGCAGGAGCTGGGACTTAGCAACAGGAGCTCACCCCGTCATTGCGGGGATTCGAACCACCGACCTTCTGATCGGCAAGCCCTAGGCTCAGTGGTTTAGACCACAGCGCCACCCGCGTCCCCTCTTAATTGGGTTACTGACCCTCAAATGATAAGACAACAGACATATAGCGTGGATGGTGCTTGAAACGACACATAAAAACTGAAGCCCTTATTTAAGGAGGTTGGGTGTTGCGGGACTACAACTCCCATCACCCCAGACCGCTAGGGCTGATGGGAGCTGGAGTACAATACCGGGAGGACCCCAAGTTCCCCACTCCTTCTTGCAAGAGAATGCATGTAATGTGAAATGACAACATGGTGGATGCTTGGAGGAGTGGGTTGTTGTTGTTTTATAAATCGGCTCTGCAAGTAGGATTCCAAGGGGCACTCTCCAAAAATACTTCTTACTACCTCATTCGCTCCCGCAACATTTGGTCACTGCATATACTTTTAAATAAGTAGAAAATCAGTAGCAGCCAGTCCAGTTTGGGGGCCACATTCTTAAAACTGCCACATGGCAGAGTCCTGTTTTCTTGTACGATGTAACTTAAATAAGTACCTATCCAATTAATATGTGGCATCAAGCTCTCATCGAAAGCGAGGCACAGCAGTCTTAAGAAACCGCATATTCCTGCCCCCTCCTCCAGCTGCTTAAAAGGTAAAGGGACCCCTGGCCATTAGGTCCAGTCGTGACTGACTCTGGGGTTGCGGCGTTCATCTCGCTTTACTGGCCGAGGGAGCCGGCGTACAGCTTCCGGGTCACATGGCCAGTATGACTAAGCCGCTTCTGGCAAACCAGAGCAGCGCACGGAAATGCCGTTTACCTTCCCGCTGGAGCGGTACCTATTTATCTACTTGCACTTTGATGTGCTTTCGGACTGCTAGGTTGGCAGGAGCAGGGACCGGGCAACGGGAGCACACCCCGTCAAGGGGATTCGAACCGCCGACCTTCTGATCGGCAAGCCCTAGGCTCTGTGGTTTAACCCAGAGTGCCACCCACGTCCCTTCCAGCTGCTTAGGAGGCTAAAAATCCTAAATGCACAAACAGGCAGCAGAAATGATTTTCCTTCAGCTTTCGCTGTTAACGGGGCTGTCGAGGGCTACTGACTACATGAAGTAGTGGCTTGTTTCAAACAATCATTTGGTAGCCCAACCCACTTCTGAACTGGGCAGAGCCCAGCTCTTCCAAGCCAACCAAGGGGCTAGCACGGCGGAGAAATAATAAAAGAGCACAGCTTTAATCCAGCTGTTCCCAGAGTTCTCAGAGAGCCAGCTTTCAAAGAGAGAGAGAGAGAGAACATTTTTCTTTGCTGAACTGGGAAAATGAAGCCTTAGGGGACCAGGCCTTTAAAAGGCAGGGCTTCTTTTTGGCAAATGGAAAAAGCTACTTCACTTTACCCTCTTCCCTCTTCCTCTCCTTCTCACCACCCAATCTTTTCAGGTTGCCAATGTGCAACAAATGACTAACACGAGTTAATGCGGGCTAGCTACATTTGTGGCTGCTTTAATTTATTATTAGTACAGTCACACCTTGGGTTCTCTAACAGAATGCGTTCCGGGAGTCTGTTCCAGTTCCGGAACCGTTCGAAAACCAAGGTGCGGCTTCCGATTGGCTGCAGGAGTGTCCTGCAGCCAATCGGAAGCCGCGCCGGACCTTCGGTTTCCAAAAATCGTCCGAAAACCGGAACACTCACTTCCGGGTTTTGATCGTTTGGGAGCCGATTTGTTTGGGAGCCAAGGCGTTTGAGATCCAAGGTACGACTGAGGGAATACCCTGCCCACCTGATTCGGTTGTCCCTGTTAGTTAGGCATTAGGATGTGGGGTGTGTGGGGACCACCTCCATCCTATCGCAGCCTGTGTTGCTTCAGGCCTCATATGTTGGGAGCTGCATCCTGGTGGCGGTGGTCTTTTTTTCTGCCACCTCCTTGACACTTCCATGAAATTAAGGCAGAGGGTCATATGGAATTAAAGCCAAGGGTCAACAAAGATGAAACAAATCCCTTTCCCTCGCCTGAGCTCTCCTTGCTTACCCCACCCACGCAGCTCATGCACACAAGCACCCACTCAGGAACCCTGGGAATTCATGCCCAAGGGGCTTCAAGATACTTGCAAATTTGCGGTTCAGAGTTCTTGGGAGGAAAACTGCAGAGGCACCAAGCCGATGCTGAAAATTCTGGGTTGCGTGCAACTCTACTCAGCGTAGAACCCCTGAAATTAAGTTCATTCCCTTTCAACGGGTCTACTCCAAGCAATGCAGTCCTTAGATTTGCTTTATTTAGGCGTAGGATATTTAACATACAAGGACTTCAACAACTGTGACATACTTACCGAGTGCTTGTCCCGCTGGTACCCACATTCCTAAAGTTGGGGGGGAGGGAGAAGAGGGCAGGGAAGGGAGAAAAAAAAACACACACAAGACCGGTCAAGATACCATGCCTGTTTGACCGGGGCAGTGCTCAGTCGTTTTACAACCTCATCATTTCAGAACTGTGGGGATGTGAAGAAGCGAAGCCTAGTGGGAGAGTTGTTTGGGGCTCTTCCGAAACACGGCATTTGAAAAACAGCGCCCGAGATGTGGCCGCAGACTCTTTTAAGTTAGAGGCCTGCATACTCGACATGGAGAAAGTACCGTACTTTTCGCCCTTTAGGACACACTTTTCCCCCTCCAAAAATGAAGGGGAAATGTGTGTGCGTACTATGGGGCAAATGCAGGCTTTCGCTGAAGCCTGGAGAGAGAGAGGGGTCGGTGCGCACCAACCCCTCTCGCTCTCCAGGCTTCAGGAAGCTATCTGCAAGTCTTCGGAGCCCGGCGGGAGTTCCCGCCGGGCTCCCAAGTCTTGCGGACAGCAGCCTGCAGCCCGAAACCTGGGGAGCGCGCCCTGGGCTTCGGGCAGATATCCACAAGCCTGGGGAGCCGGGGGAAAAATGAATAAATCCCCCCCTTTATTTCCCCCCCACAAAACTAGGTGCGCCCTATGGGCCGGTCCGCCCTATAGGGCGAAAAATACAGTAAATAGAAGAGGAGTTCCAAACCCGCATTCAGCTGTCACGAGTAAACCGCTGCCTGCACCTCCTGGGCCTCTACCCCTGAGACACTATCACTATCGCTGTTTAGGGAAGCTTTTAATGTTTGATGTATTACAGTATTTTAATATTTTTTGAAAGCCGCCCAGAGTGGCTGGGGAAGCCCAGCCAGATGGGCAGGGTATAAATAATAAATTATTATTATAATTATAATTATTATTATTTCCGTGCAGGCAGCATCTGCCGCAAGCTCAAGCTGAAGGAGGGCTGGAGGCAGGGCTTGCAAGAGGCAGAGGAGGAAGATTCTTGACCCCTCTCTGTCTCAAATGGGCTGCCAAGGTCCAGGGGCGCTTCAAAACAGCCTGGATCGAGCCTGTTTCAAAGTTATTTCAGCATGGAACTTGATTGGGGGGGAACCCCCTTTCCAATCACCTACTCCCTAGGAGAGGCTGGCTGTTGGATCAGGCCCAAGGGCACCCCATCCTCACCATGGCCCAATGGGATGTGACGGCAGCGGCAGCAGCAGCTTTCCCCTGCCAGTAGCTGGCGCTCAGAGGCGTTGACGGCCTCCGACCACAGAGAACCTGAAGATGTCTGGCGACAGAGGCATAGCTGTCAAGCGTCTCTTATTTGGCGGGACAGTCCCTTATCCCAGCGCCATGTCCCGCTGCTGTCCCTTATTGATGATGTCCCTTAAATAAGCTACTGAAGGTAATGGGGCCCTTTCTATGTCCAGCTGTCCTTTGTCAACAACCAATTGTTGCTTTTTTTGTGTTGAATATATGCTATATGGTAATTTATGGACCTAAGAGGTATCTAAAGCCATTTGCACGCAACAAAATAGGTATTTTATCAAAGTACCGTATTTTTCGCTCTATAAGATGCACCAGACCACAAGACGCACCTAGTTTTTGGAGGAGGAAAACAAGAAAAAATTATTCTGAATCCCAGAAGCCAGAACAGCAAGAGGGATCGCTGCACAGTGAAAGCAGCGATCCCTCTTGCTGTTCTGGCTTCTGGGATAGCTGCGCAGCCTGCATTCGCTCCATAAGACGCACACACATTTCCCCTTACTTTTTAGGAGGGAAAAAGTGAGTCTTATAGAGCAAAAAATACGGCAACTGTTGATCCCTTATTTTGGATGCTGATCCCTTATTTTCGAGGCTGCTGGTCCCTTATTTTCAAATCTGTAAGTTGACAGCTATGGACAGAGGCAGAGCAGGTGGCCTTCTGCAGCCGAAACTAGCAAGGTATTTGCAGGGACGGCCAGTATCGGCCCGGAGGAGCTTGTTCACGCACAGAGGAATGAAGGCCAAGCCTGATTTGGCCCAGGAGCTTCCCGCAACCTGCCGGGGCCCGGCAGCGGCGAAGTGGTACCTTGAGGTCCGTATCCTTGCTGCCAGGTAGGTGGGGGCTGCCCTGCCCAGCCGTTGGCAGCGCTTGGCATGATCCGGCTTCCCCACTGGCTCGTGCCCGTCGGCCCTGGCGTCTGGCTCTTGCTATCCCGAGGCTCGGCCCGCTTCACCTCCACCTAGACAAAGAGAGCGAGGCGCTCAGGGAGGGGAGGCTGCCGGTTAGCTCGCCGCCGCTGCCCCCCCACGCACTGCCCGTCTTCACACACACCCTTAAGTTTAACACTTAAAAAGCAAAAGCTCATATCTTAGCACCTTATGACTTACGGCTAAGAACTTAATCAAAGAATTACAAGCTTTTTTCCTTTTTTTTTAAAGGCCGCTAGTTTAGAGAAAAAAAAGCAAGTGTTTCTCGGGTACAATGGGTAGTTCAAGAGGAAGCCGCTTCGAAAGTCTCCGCTCCGTAAAGCGGTTAAGGATAAAAGGTGTCCCCGGGCGTGGTTTTTTCTCTTCCGTTACGTCTGCTGATCGGCTTGCTCACGTAACAAGCAGGCAGCATTGTCTTCTTGGCAGACTTTCGGGCTCCGCACACAGCTGTGGTGCTTGGCTTCGCAGGTAAGAAGAATTAAGTTTGCTAGCAAGGTTGAGGGGAACATCACGGAAGAAAGGTACAAAGGCTTTAAGCCAGACCTCTGTTTTTGTTTTGTTTTTTGGCAGGGTGGCGATGAGGAAAGTGTTGTAATTTGTGGCCAAACATGCCACACAGCTAAATTGCAATTTCGGCTTTGCTCATACCTGAGAAACACACATTCAGTTTCCAGTTGTTGTTGTTTTTTTAAAAAAAGAAATTCCTATTTATAAACTTATTTCTTTTATTATTATTTAGAAGTCTAATGGAAGATAGAGACTTACCTTCCCCAGGCTAACGCTTAAAGAACCTCAATTAACTCAAACAATGTCAGAAGGAATGGATGTGATAAGAGAACCTTACATTACATCTAACAAAAAAGTAAACAAACATGCAGGTAATAAAAAATGGACAGTTGAGTCAATAAGAAGCAAAACCTTCATACTGTGTTAAGTCAGAGGAAAAGCGCTTTTGTTCTGTAAATAAGGTGGATGTGTGTGTGTGTCACACATAAAGTGAATGCACCCCAGTGCTTTCATGGACTACTTAATACAAACTTCCTGTCTAAGATAAACTTCACAGCCAGTTTTAAATCCAAATATGAAGCTAATTTTGAAATTTGGCATGAGGTGGCAGAAGATAAATTCTGAATTATTAAGTGAAGCTGAGCACTGGGGTCATGACAGGGAGAGAGAATAAACCCCCGTTTTAAACTTGTGCTAATGTCGGGACGCGGCTAACAATTTGGACATGCTCAGCCACGCTTTAATAACTCGAGGATCTTTGCCTTCAAGGAGCCCAGGACGTGGTTTGAGGGCCAAAGCTGCAGAAACCTTACTAAAGCTGAGCAGGCCTTCTCTGTGGTCACGGCCTGGATGGGCGACCACCTGGGAGCCCTGGGTACCTTTCCGGAGCTCCCTGGAGGAAAGCCCGGATATAAACGCCATGAAGCGAAACGTATGAAATGTGTGTGCTTCAGATTAACTCTGCTTCTGCAAGGCTGCGCAAGTCAGCGCAGATAACGTGCCTCCCAATGTCCCTGAAACATTCCTCCTCGCTTTTTTGTCGACCCAAACCCTGCAATGGGAGGGTGCTGGAAACAAGTGATTTCCCACCCCTATGCCCCAAGTCCCAAACCTTGAGACAGTTTGGTTGCTCATTAAATATGGCAAAGGGGTCGGATGGGGAGAATAAGCTTCTGTAATCTTTTTCAAAGAGCAGAAGAGAAAGAAGGCAGAGCGGCTTTGCCGACGCTGCTGTTTCAGGGGTTTATCGGGCAGCAGCAGCGCTGAGGAAAGTTCAAAAGCCGCCTTTAACGATGGGGTGGAATTACCAAAATGGCTGGGAACTTGCACTCTACCTGGTCGACAAAAACGTATTTGGCACCCAAACATCGATGGCTCAAAGTCTGCCTTTTCTCCAGCCACTGGCTGAGTAACATGGCATTTATATCGCTGCAATCTCTTCATCTTTGCCGTATTGAGATTTTGGCTTCAGCTTTGTGCAAAGACAAAGATGAGCAGGGACTCTTTTGCAGCGAGGGAGGGACGGAGAGCATGGCTTTTGAAACCGACTCATATCAGCCAGTTCTCTCCTGGGTTCCCAGAACTGGGGCCCACGGCTACAGAATTTGATTAGCAGCTGACGAAACGAGTGAAGCAGTAGCTCCAGTTCCAACTCAGTAATATTTTAAAACTGCGTAACTATTTCTGCATTAACTAGGATATCCTGGCAAGACTTTCTGGATAGCAGAAAAATACTGAGCTTTCAAAAAATACAATCAACTTCTCCTTGTGAATTACAAAGCTTGAGAACTGGGAGAGCGTTGGGCGTTTGAAAACCCAGGAGTCTATCATCAAAGGTTTGCGGTTTCAACCCAAACTGGAGAGCCACGAAGAACACTTTAGGTTTTGCACAAGAATCTCTTTGTCGCCCTTTCACCTTTATCAGAAGCTGGGGCAATTTAGAGGCTGAGGCCGCTCTCTGAAACTTAAGCCACTCCTTCCCGACTTGCTTGCTCACGTGAAGCTACGCTGAGAGCCAAGGGACTTAAAAGCGGAGTGAGTTAAGAAAGCAGAGTCGGTTCACCCAGAAGTCTCTCGGGAGCGCTGACAACACAGTATGAAGATGACAACAACCAAAAGGTCACTTAACTGCATCGTGGTTAAAAACGCTATTATAGGTAAAAAGAATATGTGGATTCGTATCGAAGTCTCACAGTAAGTGACCCATTTTTTTCCTCCCCGGTTTGAACCATTCCTTCACGATGCTTCGGTCAGTGTTTTGTTCAAATTTCGCCTTTCAAAGGCTGCTGTGCTCCCCTCCCCTCCCCTCCTCCCCAGCTGGAATATGGAATAAAAGGCACACACATCTGAAGGAGTGGTAATGGGAAGCTGAGCCTTTGGCAACGTAGAGATTTCACTGGCGTTGCAAAAAATAAAATAAAAATCACCTTCTACAACAGCCCTGCTGCTCCTGACCGACTTCTACCGGCTTGTTACCATCATACCGCCTTAACACCTTCCAGTAGAACATCTAAAGCAAAACCTCAAAGCTGCTTGCCTGAGTTTGTGTGAATGTGGCCAAATGCCATGACAAAATCGCAAGTGGGGTCCTCAGCTATTATTTTAACCCGAGCCACCCACAAATGGTCCTCAAATGCCCGTCAGCAGTTTTCCAAATTTCCAGGCCTGCACTGCACAAATTGAGAGAGACCCCCGCTAACCAGCCCCTACAGAGGGGTGTTGTATGGAGATGAACAAGCTAGTCTGGTTGGGCACAACCACCTCAGGTCGCTAAATGACTGCTTATTGGGCAGAGATCAAGTGCTGTGCCGGCATCCTTCCTCCAACAGTTCACTGCCAGGCTTACGCAGCTCAGACTTCCAGGAAACCAGTGGTTTAGCCAACCATGGGAGACTTGCATTAATGCATTCTTCCCTAAGCCGAGGCTGATGGGAGTTGTAGTAGAAAACCTCTGGAGGGTACCAGCTTAAGGAAAAATGTGTTAATGCCCAAAGATAGGAGGTAGCAGGAGCATAGAAGCACAACACCTGTTCTTGGTCTGCTAAATGCTAATTTATTAGACCAAGATCATTACACTGCCTCTCAGGGGATTTTTCCCCATCAATCTTCTCTGCAATAAACTTTCGGGGCCTAGAAATGCAGTCTGAAAGGTGCTGGTTTAAACCTTCTCAGTGCCAAACTTTGGAAGAAGTTACTTCTTAATCGGTGGAAATGTGGAAAATTAAATTCTCTGCTCCAAGATGATGGAGACTCGTGTGATAAAACAAGTCACTCAATGAAGCTTCACCTGTGAGGATTCTTCTCCTGTCACCCCTTGTGTGTGTGTGTGTGTGTCCCCCCCTTAAACACTCCCTCCACCAAGCTCCTCCTATCCGCCAGCCAAATTGCCAGTTGCTCCAAGACTCAGCTTTGTCTTAAGGTAAAATAAAACTACAACTACACACTTTTTTGCCCATGATGTCGTGAAAATGCATGTTGACAGCCTGGTCCACTGATTGTTCGTCCTCGAAAGTAATAAATCCAAAACCTAGCCAACGACGAAGAGTGAATCAAGGTAGCAGGGTGTTGTGACACAAAACAGGATGATGAACAGTATTAGGGGCGAACCAAGGGTTCAAGCAAGGGTTTCAGGTGACTTTGGGGTGGGTGGGGCTTGGCGTGACGTCCCAATGGCAAGATCATCTGGGGCGAAGGGTTGGTGGAAAAACATGATAGCTCCCTGTTTATCGTCACTGGAAATTTGGCTGACGGAGAATATACTATGGGCAGTACTTGTTTGCCCTGCCAATTCATTCCATGAATAAATATCTGAGAAAATCCCAAACACGGTCCTACGCAAAACACACTGCGTCCCCTTGGAAAACTACCAATGGCCAAATCCAGGACCGCTATTAGCTGACGCAACTGTAGCCTTTCGCAAAAGCGGCTTTCTAAAAATTTGGGATGAAAACAAAAATGAATTTGGGGGTGGGAAATGGCGTTGGGGTGGGGGCGTTTAATCATTTCCCCCCTGAAACCCAAGATTTCCCCCTTGGTTTAATTTTCGCTTTGCAGCTAGTGCTGACAGCAGCCATTTATTGCTCTAAAGCGTTCAACAGAAAAAAAAAATAAAGCTACAGTCTCTGTAACAGTTATTGTCTCTCTAAGCTTATCCAACATGGTTGGGTAAGCCCATGGAGCCTTATCGTAGAAAAGGTTCATACTTAAAAAAAGACACAAAGATACAGGCCAAGATAGATCGCAGCAGGTCAATATTCTGCTGTCAGCAACAAGAGCAGGGGCGGGGGGGTGGAGTCAAATTAAAAATAAATGGATTGTGGGGGACTTTTAAGAGCATCTCCAACACGTAAGAGTATAAAGGAAGCCAGGTCCACGATGCAGCAGCCCCTAAAGAGAGAAAGGCTCTTTCACTTGTCTGCAGGCACATGGAAGTATAGACAGGGCAGAAGTGGAAAGATGGGTGCTTCTGCACCCGAGAGAAAAGAGATTCAGAAACGTCTGCTATTTAAAATGGGGGGAGGACGTTATCGGGGACAGCTACCGATCGCCTACACGGAAGGAAAATGTGCTCTTTTGCTCTTCGCTCAAGGTTAGGACCATAAAGAAGGCTGATGGCCGAAGAATGGATGCTTTTGAATTCTGGTGCTGGAGGAGACTCTTGAGAGTCCCATGGACTGCAAGAAGATCAAACCGATCCATTCTGAAGGAAATCAGCCCTGAGTGCTCACTGGAAGGACAGATCCTGAAGCTGAGGCTCCAAGACTTTGGCCACCTCATGAGAAGAGAAGACTACCTGGAAAAGACCCTGATGCTGGGAAAGATGGAGGGCGCAAGGAGAAGGGGACGACAGAGGACAGTGTTCTCGAAGCGACCAGCATGAGTTTGACCAAACTGCGGGAGGCAGTGGAAGACAGGAGGGCCTGGCGTGCTCTGGTCCAGGGGGTCACGAAGAGGTGGACACGACTAAACGACTAAACAACAACAAGGTTAGGAAGAAAAATGAGAGGAAAGCAAGGAAATTCGAAGAAAAGAGGACTGCAAACACCAGAAGGGGAAACTAAGCAAAAATTCGAGAGTTTCCCAGAAGCGGAGATCAGTACTTGAGGCAGACTCAGATAAGAGGCGAGGGGCTCACAGGGGTTGGCAGGGAGGTCCTTTTGGGAATAAGAAAGACAGCAAGGAAAGGGCGGATGGAAAACCAAAAAGTTGTCAAGGAGGCAAGCGCTAAGAGAGGCTGTTGGATCAGAACCACTTCTATAAGAATGTAGCGCAGGTGGACAAAGGGGGAGCAAGCTAAATGACTGCTTGAGAACAGGAGTGGGAGAAGGTTGGTGAAAAGCTCTTGGGCCGCCTAGAAGCACTTCAGGACACTGGAAGAAATCTGGGGCGTTAACTTCACAAGGAGATTTCCCTTCAAGCCCAGGAAGCTTTGCCGAAGAGCAAAATAGGTGCGAAAGGCCTAAGAAGGCTGAAACACAAGGAGGTTTGAGAAGGGGAAAGCCTAAGGTTTAAGAACTCCTTAAGGGAAAAGTTTGGCATTCTGGGGTGGGAGAAAACAGATGGGTGCACCCACCTCAGATATTAAAGGTTGGGGATCAGCTCAGCTGTGTTTGTCTGTTTTTTGGAAATTGTGAACTCTTCCTCCCTTAAGAGGGGAGATTGCTACGTTCTAGGACTAGATGAGTAGCCGGCTGCATTCTCAGCCCCAAGCCGCAGTTTGGCTGATCGCTGCAGCGCTCTCAAGTTCACCTCAACGAGCTTTGAGAGCTGATCTGCCAGGGAGGAAAGCACCTCAAGGCCAAACACCCCACCTGATCCGCCGCATCACACTGTCATTCAGGAATTTCTCTGTGAGCCTGGAGATTCAAACAACCAAAAACAATGCAAGAGGTTTTGGACTCGTGCAAATTTTGCGTTCTGCAGATGTGTAGATTTAGCTGAACGCTGCATGCAATTCAAAGGTGCTCTTTATTTTCAGTAGCAGGCAAGCTAAAAAAAAAAGTAATGACCGTGACACGTTTCTGAGAGCCAGTGTGGTGTAGTTGTTAAGAGCGGTGGACTCGTAATCTGGTGAACCGGGTTCGCTTCCCCGCTCCTCCACCTGCAGCTGCTGGCTGACCTTGGGCCAGTCACACTTCTCTGAAGTCTCTCAGCCTCACTCACCTCACAGAGTGTTTGTTGTGGGGGAGGAAGGGAAAGGAGATTGTTAGCTGCTTTGAGACTCCTTCAGGTAATGATAAAGCGGGATATCAAATCCAAACTCTTCTTCTTCTTGATTTTAAGTGTTACCTCAAGTGTTCAGCCACACTGTAAACCGTGCCTTAGTATAAAGCTTTGCTTTTCTGCTGGCTTTATCATAGAATCATAGAGTTGGAAGAGACCATATGAAGTCATGAAGCCATATTCCAAGACAAGATTGCAACAAGAGTCGTAGGACTTAAAAGCGTAACATTTACAAAGCTGCTCTTCGTAAGTAAGCAGTGTAACAGTCCTTGGCCAAAAACATGGACCAAAATTCCTCTACAAGAAGTCTGCATCCTTCCCATCAGTGGTCCTCTCAAGTTTATACTTGGTGCTAATTTGGAAAACTGGTAGGATGCGGTGGAGGCAGGGGGAACCAGTTTATATCATAGCTCAGTCATGAAATCACTAGCTGGCTGAAAGGAAGCCAATTAGTATTCAAGCGCACGTTCCCCTTCTGTAAAATGGGAATAAGGAGTGGGTGCCCAGTATACGAGTCAAGCTTCCTAACACCCATACAAATGACTGAACAGAGATTTTAAGGTGAAAGAAGGAAGTTTTAGATCTTAAGATGTTTAGGAAGTTTTAAATCATAAGATGGCAAGAGATTGAGCAGAAAGAGACACCAAGAATTGGGACAGGGAGTAGTGCGTTTTCCGAGGATGCTTAAGAGAGGAACTAGGACAGCCAGGGAGACTTCACAAGTTATCAGTGTGATGCACCCTAGCAAGCAACACAGGGCAGCCACTGATGAAAGAGCCATTTGCTCCTCGCATCCCCCAAGGGTCTAACCGACACGTTGACACTTGCAGTGAAGTTTACAGCTGTGCAACTGCGTGAAGGAAGCACAGGGATGAAATGGAAACCGCAGGACGCCGCAGATGAAAGTGGTTAAGAGGCAAGCGGTGTAAAGGCAAGAGTCATGTTTGCCGTAGTCGGAATGGGTGGATCGCTAGTGCAAGTTGCAGGATCATGTCCAACTGGCTGAAAGCTGCCGGCTGTGAGCTGAGCCGGGCCCAATCTGCCACACCAACTCGCCACCCATGTTTGGCACCCAGCACCGGACACACTTGTGGTGGACAAGGCTGAAGCTAAACATGGCTGCCCAGCGGCTCACGCCCTTCAAACCTGCTGGTTAATTGCATAAGCGAGGTTTTAAGGCAAAAGACAAAACCTCAGAAGGAAGCCTTCAAAGTTTCCTGCTTCATGACTGGGAAAGTTGAACTGCGAGAGCTTTAGGGGGTCGTTTAGGTAAAAAAAGTCATCACGTCTGGGTCTTGTTTTCCTGGTGAGCACAAGTGCGGGAAAGATGGTTCAAAGTAGTGGCAAGGTTCTTTCACTGCCTCTCCCAACTTTAAAGGGGGCGGGGAACCATGCAAGAAGATGCTGCTCTTTACTGTGTCAGTGAATTTTTCTGTTGAAACAGTGCAAAGCTGTTGCAAAACGAATTAAAAGGCATCAAAAGAAGAGAAAAACCGCCCGCCCCCACTCCTCCTGCCCCCAAATATTGAAAACTTTCAAGTTTACACTCCAAATAAAGACAGATGCCCGAACCCCTCCTCCATTTGTGGAAATGGCCTGTACCTCTGTGATAATCTATCACCTAGAGAGAAGAAAATCTAAAGAGATATTAATCACAAACAGTTCACAGAGAGAGAGAGAGAGAAGAAAAGGAAGGGGAGGGGGGGAAGAAAGAACTTAACGTTTACTGTACTTTTACTATGAAACACTTAAATATGCCACTAAGGATGTATGTCTAAATTAAAATAAAAACTAAGACTTAACAGCTTAATCAATATGAAGTGAAGAATTTACATATTGCTTTAAAATAAATGGAGTCAACAAGGAAGAGTGGAAAAGTCTAGATGGCAAACTGTTTCCTAGCATGTCTGACATGCTACCGAGTGGGTTAGGTGCAACTCACGCAGATGATGTTTTGGTTTGAAAAAAATACTGCCTCTAAGAGCCGACTGAAAAGTGATTGGTGGAATGGAAAGCTAGACGAGACAAGAGCCGGTTCCTGTTGGGGCTGAAGCTGAGAAGGCACTGCTGACTCAGCCTTTGGAGTTCGGGGAGAAACTGCCTACTCACTCAAACATAAAAGCAGTTACCCCTCAAGGGTAAGAGGGGGCTTGCCTAGATCCTCATCTGCGAAACTTTTCAAGAAGCAACTTAACAGATGTGGCCTTTGGCCAATGCTTTTAGCTGAAGCCATTTAACCACAAAAAAGGGGGCAAAGCTGAACATATGTTCTAATCCTGCAGTTACTGATAACTGCAGCCTTGGAAAACAGATTTTAAGAGCCTGTGTGCTCTAAAAAATAAGGGACACGGGTGGCGCTGTGGGTTAAACCACAGAGCCTAGGACTTGCCGATCAGAAGGTTGGCGGTTCGAATCCCCGCAATGGGGTGAGCTCCCGTTGCTCGGTCCCTGCTCCTGCCAACCCAGCAGTTCAAAAGCACGAAGTGCAAGTAGATAAATAGGTACCGCTCCGGCAGGAAGGTAAACGGCGTTTCTGTGCACTGCTCTGGTTCGCCAGAAGTGGCTTAGTCCTGCTGGCCACATGACCCGGAAGCTGTACGCCGGCTCCCTCGGCCAGTAAAGCGAGATGAGCACCGCAACCCCAGAGTCGGCCATGACTGGACCTAATGGTCAGGGTTCCATTTACCTTATGCTCTAAAAAGGGGGGGGGGAATAGGAGAATGTGTAAGTTTAATGACTGCTTCTTTTCACTCCTTCTCCTTCGCCTATTTGAAACAAGCGGCTCAATTCAGGTGTCAACCTTTTCGTTAAAGAAGACACCTTTTGGGGGCATGGGCAGGTAGGATGGAGACAGAGACGGACATTTAACACCTGACTTCAAAAGCAGTAACACACTGGAGGATGGAATTGCATGAATTACATGTAGTAGTTTTGTTCAGTGGAATAATTTCCCGAGGCAATGTGAACAATATAGGTATATTGTGTGTTGATGTTGTGAAAGTTTGCCATCTGACATAGGGAGAGGATAAAGAAATTTCAAGGACAAACTAGATTCTCCTTTACCTCGGGGCCGCTGCTTCTCTGCATCATAGATCATGACCACTTCAGTGACCTAGAAAAGAGAGAAGGGGAAATTCGACTGATGAAGCTCCCACGGGAGGGTTAACACACGGCAGGCAGCAGGATGCGGCCACGCAAAGAAAGCAGAAGCACAATTGGACGCTTGAGGTGCGGCTAGCGATAAGCATCTGATAGGAAGCAAGGCAGAATAAGCCCTTGGCAAGTACCCTTCCCCAAGCAAGGGCTGAGAAGACCACTCGTGGCTCTTTCTTCTTTCAGGTGTTAATATATAACTGCAATAAACTTTTAAAAAAACACAAATGGATGACTGAGAAAGCAATGCCAAAGTGCAAACCAAAGTCGCAGATCGGTAGAGGGCTACCTCCCCAACCGGTCTTTTAAAATTCTCCAGACAAGGTGCAGATTAATTGTGCTGAAGCAGCAGAAAACACATCTTGCGAGGAACAGGGAGAAAAGCAGATGGCCCTGGAGAGTGAGGACGGATGCGTGAGCTGGAGGAACAAACAAGGAACAGAGAGCATGTTTTCTAGCCGTCTTAGTAATTGTTTCAAGCAGGCAGAACTCCCCAAGGTGGCAGAGTCTGCACATATAAACAGGTGGCCTGCGTTAACTACCCTTTACTAACCTCTGTACCTCGTTTATTTTTTCAAGGGGCAATCTAGACGCTAGTGCGTGATAAGCAAGGGAAAGAGAGCTTCAAATGACAATCAGGGCTCCTAAAAAGATGTATTTTTCACTCCTGAATAACTGATGCCATTTACCGTATTTTTCGCTCTATTAGACGCAACAGATCATAAGACGCACCTAGTTTTTGGAGGAGGAAAACAAGAAAAAAAATATTCTGAATCTCAGAAGCCAGAACAGCAAGAGGGATCGCTGCGCAGTGAAAACAGCGATCCCTCTTGCTGTTCTGGCTTCTGGGATAGCTGCGCAGCCTGCATTCGCTCCATAAGACGCACACACATTTCCCCTTACTTTTTAGAAGGGAAAAAGTGAGTCTTATAGAGCAAAAAATACGGTAATAATGACTCCCCGAAAAACTGATGCAAGATTGTCATGTTTGGAAGGCTAAGCAGCTCCCCATGCAAATACAGGAAATCTCTCAACGTTTCCCCAAACAGTGAACAGGGCACTGCTGAGGCAGTGGGAGATTCTCGGGTTGTGAAGTAATGGGCTGCCCATTCAGATTTCACCATTCTTTACAATTTTGTAGCCTCTGAAATCAATCTTAGCTGTCACTTAAGGCCAGTGATCCCAGAGGCTGTGATTTCAAGAGAACACTTATTTTAAGAGCACCGCCACCCAGACGGCTGAACTCAGGTGTTTGACCGCAGGGCCCCAATCTTCAGATGATGCAAGAAGTCAGGGAGGCAGGCATATTCCTTCCCAGGCAGCATGGGCTTAAGCTGGCTTGTGCCAAACATCCTGAGAAGTGGGGAGGAGGGAGAGAGAGAAGTTGACAGCACTTGTAGGCTGGTAGTCTCTTCTCATTCTGTGATTTTCTAAACAAAAGAGAAATGTCTGCTTGGTTTGTCAGTGGAGTTCTTATTTGAGAACCTTGCATAGATATTTTTTGAGGTGTGTGTGTGTGTGTGTGTGCAGAAAAAGGTTTATATTTGAACACGGGGGCTGCTATCCCCTTAAAGAGCCGTTGAAATACCGTATTTTTCACTCTATAAGACGCACCAGGCCACAAGACGCACCTAGTTTTTGGAGGAAAACAAGGAAAAAAAATATTCTGAATCCCAGAAGCCAGAACAGCAAGAGGGATCGCTGTGCAGTGAAAGCGGCAATCCCTCTTGCTGTTCTGGCTTCTGGGATAGCTGCGCAGCCTGCATTCACTCCATAAGACGCACACACATTTCCCCTTTCTTTTTAGGAGGGAAAAAGTGAGTCTTATAGAGCAAAAAATACGGTAATGCTTCCTTGAGACAGCGTTGTTCCAGGGCATTCTGGAGAAATCGAGTCAGGAGGGACAGTGGCAAGTTTAAGAGCTGCCCAATCCTCAACATTCAGCCCACCCACTTTCACAGTCTGCAGATGAGGCCTAATCGGCAAATCTATACGGATCAACTTACTGGTGGCCTCTTTAGTTAGACAAGGAGATAACAAGAGATGTCACCTAGCTAGGCACAAGGGGAAAGAAACTGCCATCAGCCACAAGCTTGAGGGGCTCTGCTCCCCATTTTACAGGCGCTTATGCTGTCCAGCTCAGCCTGCCTCTGCTGTGGCAGGATGAGGGCCTTCGGCACTCAGAGCCACTCCCAAACAGCCCCAGGAGGCTGAGCTGCTCACATGGGGGAACTGAGGCGGAGTTGCTGAAGCAGCCATCAGCGGGAAGGAGAAAATTTATCACCCAGCACCACTCAAGGGCTTTTAGGTAGCATTTGCCTGGATGAGCCACAAATGCCCCCCCAGGGAGTATTTTGGGAGCCAAAGGACAACTGCATAATGAAATGGGATACACATGGGTCCACCCGGGGCGAGTTAAGGTTTGAAAAGACGACTCGTTTGGCAGCGTTCAGGTTACCAAGCATGAGCGTAGATCTAATTAACATGGGTCAATGCCCTTTTGGGACCTGCCCAATTACACCTTGCCCATTGTTCGCCCCACCTCCCCACGAAAACCCCCTCAAGCAAACAGGAGCATCATGTTTCTGATTCATCTGGGCAAAAGTAGTCATTAGTTGCTGAACAAGTTCAAGTTTACACATTCGCTGCTGGGGAAAGCCAGTTCCCCTTTTTTAATTGGGCGTCTCAAGTTGAATTCCAGTCTGCTTCCGAAACTGACCAAACTACAGTGGTACCTCGGGTTAAGTACTTAATTCGTTCCGGAGGTCCGTACTTAACCTGAAACTGTTCTTAACCTGAAGCACCACTTTAGCTAATGGGGCCTCCTGCTGCCGCTGCGCGATTTCTGTTCTCATCCTGAAGCAAAGTTCTTAACCTGAAGCAATATTTCTGGGTTAGCGGAGTCTGTAACCTGAAGCGTATGTAACCTGAAGTGTATGTAACCCGAGGTACCACTGTATATTTTGCAACCCTGCTCCCCCCCCCCCAAAAAAAGGCCTGCGTGGGAAGAGAGCCATTTTTAGCCAGCTGGCTGAAAAAATGGCTGAGTCTATTAGATTGCAGACCATGGGGAATTTGCACATGCAGCCCATGGAGGCTCCTAATTCCTCAGCCACCAGGGTCCCCAGGAAGCTGTGCCCAAGGAACACCCACCCGAGAGGTAGCTGAGATTGCCGAAAATGAAGGACAGGGTCGTTTAAGATGGGTGCTTGGAGGGGTGCTTCAGGCTGGGTAAGCTGCCAGGGTTATATATGCACCCCGAGCCGTGTTAGTTCTCCTCCACTCATCACATCTCCCTCCAGTTACCTGCCAGGCTGTCTAGTAAAAGATTAGGAGCAGGAATGTTTCCAGCACACACCATGTAGGCCCATGCTTAAAGTGCAAGAGCAGAGGACTGATGCTGAGCAAAGGACATTCCAGGAATCTGAAGGACTACCAATAGTTAACAGAAGCAGAGTACTAGTCCCAGTGAGACAGGGTTTTTAAGAAAACAAAAACCCAAGCACATGGTACCTAGGTGAGGTTTTAGAAACCAAAAGGATGGCTGGACAGGCCTGCCAAGGGCTTCAAAGGCTGAGGATGTTTTATTTATATATTTATATTTATATTTATATTTTTATATTTATATTTATACTCCGCCCTCCCCAGCCAAGACCAGGCTCAGGGCGGGCTAACAACCAATAATAAAAACAAGTTGATTAAAATAAAATTAAAAAAAACAAGATTAAAATACAACATTAAAACATTAGGATGCAGCCTCTTCACAGGAGGAGAAAGGAAAAAGAAAGACGGGGAGGGAATCAAACTGATTCTAAGCCAAAGGCCAGGTGGAACAACTCTGTCTTACAGGCCCTGTGGAAAGAAATCGGATCCCGCAGGGCCGTGGTCTCATGAGACAGAGCCTTCCACCAGGTCGGAGCCAGTGTTGAGAAGGCCCTGGCTCTGGTTGAGGCTAATCTAACTTCCTTAGGGCCCGGGACCACTAGGGTGTTGCTATTTATGGACCTTAATACCCTGGCACAGGTCCTTGCCCACCCTTCCACCTGCGCCTCTCAAATCCATTCTGTTCCAGCACACCTCAGATCCAATTTCCTGGTACTTCCTAAAGCTGCTGCTAGAACTCCTTAAATTCCTGTGAAATTTTTGGGGTTTGGGAAGGAAGGGAAACTATGAAAAATCAGCATGACACCTGGGGGCTTATTCCAAAGGTAAGATTTGCAGGGGAACAAGGAGGAGAGGAATACAAATAACCCTGGTTGGAGTTACTATTATTAAATTCATTACCTACCCTTCACCAGCAGGCCACTCTGCCAGTGCATTAAAATTACTCCCACCGCTCCCAATTCAGTACCAGCATAAAACATATTACTATTTACTATTTTGGAAATCAGTCAACTCTTTTCCTGGGTAAGCCAGTGATAGTTTAGAACGAAAAGGTCCACAGAAACTCAAGCCTCTGGGAAAGGGAAGAGTTCTGGGGAAATCGTGCTTCACACCTCATGTGTTACACTGGTAACACTCCAGGCATAAACCTACGCAAATCCGCTGTTGTGATTAAATAGGTTTTTCTTGTATTAACAAAACCCTGTTTTCAAAGCTTGCTGGTGCGATTCTTCCTTTTCTTTTCAGGCCCTAGGTGCCTGGAGCACAGAGATAAGGGCCAAAGCCTGCCCGGAACTGGGAGTCTACCATTCTCTCTCTGCTCCAAACATAAGCAGCTAGTAAATTAAAGTATAAATGCAGGCGACCTATGTCCAAATAATGATGAGTTGTTTGATGACTTACCTGCTTTGGGGGTGGGTGGGAGAAAGAAGAGGGGTGAGGTTGGGGGGGGGAGTGAAGAATGTGGCCCGCTTGAGAACGAAGCATGAAAATGATCTGCGAACCATTTAAGCAAATTGCACCTTGACAAAAATAGTAGGTGGAAGAGCTACTTCTGTGAGTTGGCCTTTTCTCCATCGACCAGCCCCAATGGAAATCCCCACTCCCTGGCTCTTAAGGAAGGGTGGTCATTCACTATCAGGTCCAAGAGAAGCTTGCTAGACACACGCAACTCAACATATCCCTGCTACATTACACCCTTGCGTTGGATTTTGTTGTAAGCCAGGACTGGGGGGGCATACTTGACGAAAGAGTGAGGAATGGATATAATTAATTAATTAATTTGTTTACTACTATACAGGTGAAACTCGAAAAATTAGAATATCGTGGGAAAGTTCCTTGATTTCAGGAATTCAACTTGAATGGTGAAACTAATATATGAGATCGACTCGTGAAATGCAAAGCGCGACGTGCTTCTACTTCTCAGAGGTCCAACCTTGCTCGATTTGCAATCCTTGTTTTGCTGATTTCCTTGAATGTTCTAATTTTCTGAGATGGTTAATTTGGGGTTTTCACCAGCTGTACGCCATGATCATGGCAATGATCACAAATCAAGGCTTGACACATCTCGCTTTGCATGTCGTGAGTCTATCTCATATATTAGTTTCACCTTTCAAGTTGAATTCCTGAAATCAAGGAACTTTTCGATGATATTCTAATTTTTCGAGTTTCACCTGTATATGAATAGGGGACCACTGAGCCCCTCACCAGAGGCTCCAGCTTTTGGGTGGGGGGACCCTAGAGAGGGTCAGGACATCAAAGGAGATATCAAACTGGCTGGTCAGTCCACCCTGAGAAGACAGAGGGGCAACAGCAGACTTCGTGGCATCAAATTAATACCAGCCAAGGCCTTAGCAAAAAAAATATTTCTGCCACAAAACAGTACAAATGCACAAAAGCCATTCTCAACCAGAGCCAGGGCTTTTTCGGCTGTGGCTCCGACCTGGTGGAACGCTCTGTCACAAGAGACTAGGGCCCTGCGGGACTTGACATCTTTCCGCAGGGCCTGCAAGACAGAGCTGTTCCGCCAGGCCTTTGGCCAGGGCACAGCCTGACTCCCTCCCTCGGCAATCTTCGCGGAGCTCTGGCCCAATGGTGGCCAGTGGCTTGAATTTAATTAATTTTATAATGAATGATTTTAGAGTGTTGTTTGTGTTGTACTTTTGTACTGTTTTATTGTTGTTAGCCGCCCTGAGCCCGGCTTCGGCTGGGGAGGGCGGGATATAAATAAAATTTATTATTATTATTATTATTATTATTATTATTATTATTATGCTGTCTACATTTTGCAAAAATCAGACATCCTTATGCTGGATCAATGGGACTTTGAGAAGAGGCTAAACCATGAGCTCAGGATTCTGAAACTGAACACCTTAGAACTAGGGGCTTTTATGACTAATGCCCAGAAATGCAGGTTGGTTGGTTTTTAAGAAGGAGCAGCCAGCCACAGGAATATTTCATGTTGCTGAAGCAAAATATAAAACTGCAGGTGTAAGGGAGGGAATGGAGATGGAAGAAAGAAGCTGCTCTCTGGAGACTTGATGCCTGCCATCGCAATAAACTCACCACTCCGAACTTCTTGAAGTATTCCCTGAGCTCTGTCTCGCCGCAGTTGTGAGGGATCCCACCGACAAATATTTTATTAGATTTGTTGTCGCTCCTGGATCCTTTCTGCTGAGACAAAAGGGACAGAAAGGGTGGCAATTAAAACTAGGATGTATCCTTCAAAGCGATGCTTGCGCCGTGCCTGCGGAAGCGCCGGTCCTTTTGACGGCCGAGCAACTTCTGCCTTAAAGGGAGAGGGGCAAAAGGGTTCTTTCACATTGGACTTCAAATTCAGAGACGGACCAAGCTGCACTTCGTAACTTGTCTTGCAGCCTGCAGTTCAGATCCGGCTCAAAAAACAAGAACCAACAACAACATTCGTTCACGCGGCCAGACTGCCATTTGTCAGCATGTGTCTCCACTGCAAATGGCAGAGGGAGCGAGGCACCGCATTTTTCGCTCTATAAGACGCACCTAGTTTTTGGAGGAGGAAAACAAGGGAAAAAAATATTCTGAATCCGAGAAGCCAGGACAGCAAGCAGGATCGCAGCTCAGCGATCCCGCTTGCTGTCCTGGCTTATGGGATAGCCGTGCGCAGCCTCTCCCGGGCAGAGGGGATGAAGGCTCCCCTTGCCCGGGAAAGGCTGTGCGCAGCTAAGGCTCCCCCAAAAGCCGCACTCCCTTTAAAGAGCACCTGGAGCGTGTGTGCGGCTCTTGGGGCCCCCAAGAGCCACACACACGTTCCATGCAGCTCTTTAAAGGGAGCGCTGAGCAGAGCCTCCTGCCTGCATTCGCTCCGTAAGGCGCACACACATTTCCCCTTACTTTTTAGGAGGGGGAAAGTGCGTCTTATAGAGAGAAAAATACGGTATATATGAGACAGCACTAGTGGGGTGGGAGTTGAGAGAGATGTTTTTAATGGGTAAAGGTAGAGAGGAAGTCCATTCCTCTTACCATTTGTATTGGTCCTCTTATCTGAGTTTTGTAGGGGCTTTTGAGCAAAGGCTATTGGGGGGCTAGGGCACCTCCCTGACCTCCCCCCCCCAAATAATTCAACAACTGAAGCGGTGAACAATAGTCACAAGTCTTCCTGTCCTACTGGAAGGAAGTGCTGATGCGTTGTGCTACAAATGTGCATCCAGGTGCCGAAATGGAAATATTTGTATGTGGAGGGAATCACATCGGCCAGAAGGTGAACAATTCAGACGTTACCTTTCTTGAAAACCAGCTGCACCTAAAAGGCTCACGCTACTGGAGCAGGCACCTTGAAAAGACTCGCCAAGTTAAGTTGCCGTGCATGAACTGAACTCTGTCTGCATGTGGAAGTGCTGTTAAGAACACTGTAATCATTTCTTCCCCGCCCATGCCTCCTCCGTATAAGTGAGATGGGCAGCGATCAAGTACAGCAAACAGGACAAAGGTGACAAGGGAGGGAAGGATTTGATAGCAAGGGCTGATATCAAGGAAAGCAGAGTTGCACTACAGGTCCAGAAAAGCTTGGAAGAAATGGAGGCTGAAGGCATGGCTTGAGAGCAGAGGAGGAGAGAGGACACTCTGTGGAGAGCATACCGTATTTTTCGCTCCATAGGGCGCACACAGTTTTTAGGGGGGGGAATCAAGAAAAATAATCTTATTTTCCCCCCCCCAGCCCCAAAGAGCAGTGTACAGGATGCGCGCAACCTCTCCTTGCCGGAGGGGTTGCGCATGGCTATGGCACAAGTCAAGGCAGCCAGCAGGATGGATCCCACTGGCCTGTTTTGGCTTCCTCTTTAGCGAAAACAGAAGCCATAGCCCCGAGCAGCCTCTCCCTGCTGGAGGGGCTGTGCGCGGCTATCCCTGAAGCCTGGAGAGCGAGAGGGGTCGGTGCGCACCAACCCCTCTCGCTCTCCAGGCTTCAGCGAAAGCAACACGAAGCCTTTGGAGCACAGAGGGAGTGCTCCCTCTGCGCTTGGGAGGCTTAGAATTGCTATCGCTGAAGCCAAGGAGCCTGCATTCGCTCCATAGGACGCACACACATTTCCCCTCAATTTTTGGAGGGGAAAAGGTGCGTCCTATAGAGCGAAAAATACGGTAGTTAAAAAGCAGGGACAAGGGTGGGAGTGGGAGAAGGGAATGGGCCGCTGAGAGATGACAGGCGTGGATGGAGCCGAAAGCGAGGGGACAGTATGCCAGGGAACCTGGAACTGATGTGGGTGGCAAATGAAGACACTGGCAGAAAACCCCAGAGGGCAGATGTGTAGGCAGAACTCTGGAAAAAATGCCCAAGCTGAAGAGACTTACCCTACATGCTCCCAAGGCTGGGCTGCTCCTAACTGACAGGAGGAGCTGACCCAACGGAACTGCCTGACTTCACAAATTGAACAAGCACACTAGGACATTCGGTAGATCCTTCATTGTGGTAGCAACTGCGCTATGGAACTGGCTCCCCAGTGAAGCCAGCTAGGCTACTTAACTACAACAAGGGAGGTCAGGAAGTGAAGACACGTTTGGTCACTAAGACTTTATGGCTAATGCCTTCCCTGGCCTGGGCTGACTGTTACTGGCTCTTATAATACTTATGGCTCCTTTCTATCCCCACTTGAACAATTCCTTTGCGGGGGAAGGATAGACACAATACAGTGGTACCTCAGGTTAAGTACTTAATTCGTTCCGGAGGTCCGTACTTAACCTGAAACTGTTCTTAACCTGAAGCATCACTTTAGCTAATGGGGCCTCCTGCTACTGCCACGCTGCCAGAGCACGATTTCTGTTCTCACCCTGAAGCAAAGTTCTTAACCTGAAGCACTATTTCTGGGTTAGCGGAGTCTGTAACCTGAAGCGTCTGTAACCTGAAGCGTCTGTAACCTGAGGTACCACTGTATAAACATCAATAATAAATATTCATTGGGCAAGGAGGCATCTGAACACAACAATGTTCATGTGTCAGTGTTAACATGCCCCACTGCAAGCAGCAGGTATGCACATATCAAAACCACAGCTGCCCCCCCCCGAGCGCCAGATCGTGAAGATCAGCGGGTTCAGCTGAGCAAACCGAAACATGGCTGCTTTCAGCAAGCGGTGACATCTGGCAACCCAGTCCCCAGAGCTTCATTTGTTTTTTGACAGTGCGGCTGAGTTTTGCTGCCCTGCTTCTAGCGGGTTAACAAAGCTCCTCGGAATCTGGACATCAGCAGCTCAGCAAGGGCACCGAGAAAGGAAAGAGCGGAGAGCGACGCACGCCATAGCGGCTTCCTTACCCATCCCTCCTTTGGTCGGGTTCTCTCTGGCTGCATTCCGCGAGGGGTGCAAGGCTTTGGATCAATCTGTCAAACAAGGGAGAGGGTGAAACAGGAGGCAGGGCGAGCCAGAGTTTTATTTGAAAAGAAGACCCGAAGCTGGCTTTGCCCGATGCTGGCATTCAAACAAGCAAGCTGAGTGGCGACCAGTAAGTCCTGCCCTCCTGTGGACAGCTGAAACCGTCTCTCAAGAAGCCCATAGGGGCAAATCTAACACAGGCAGATGTGTAGCAACTCAGCACAGTCATCTTCTCTAAAGGCAGCCACCAGGCTATGTGGCAGGAGGAGAGAAGGGATGGCAGGACCTTTCCATCAACTCACAGCTGAGAGACCAGCAATGTTTAGCTCCTCCTCTCCTTGTACATTCTAGCCAGTCGTTATAAGAAACTGCTAACGAAGAACTTGTGCCCAAGCCTCCTTTCTTTCTTCTTTCTGAAGGAGCATCTCCACCTCCATCGTTCTACCTGGACACTGAGGTCCAGCACCGAGGGCCTTCTGGCGGTTCCCTCACTGCGAGAAGCCAAGTTCCAGGGAACCAGGCAGAGGGCCTTCTCGGTAGTGGCGCCCTCCCTGTGGAACGCCTTCCCACCAGATGTCAAAGAGAACAACAACTACCAGACTTTTAGAAGACATCTGAAGGCAGCCCTGTTTAGGGAAGCTTTTAATGTTTGATGTATTACAGTATTTTAATATTTTTTGGGGAAGCTGCCCAGAGTGGCTGGGGAAGCCCAGCCAGATGGGCGGGGTATAAATTATTATTATTATTATTATTATTATTATTATTATTATTATTATTCCTCCCCAATCCCTTTTCCAGACCATGCCTTTGAAATCCCTGAGGGCAGGGACTGATTTGGAAGCTGCCCTGGCAGCCTTTTAGTTTCGTTTTGCTCAAGAGCCGAGTAAAAATGCTTTGGATAAATACAGGCAGGCTAGGAAACTCTGAATCAAAGTGGACCTACCAGTGGCTCCCAGGGCTGGCTGCTTGCCCACTCCTTCCTGGCGTGTAAATGGCCACTCGCCTGCGAGTCAGGGCTGGCAAGGACCAGGGCAGTGAGGCTGCTGCAAACCGGAAAGAGAGCTGGCCCTTAATCCCCTTCGGGAAACTGATGGGCAGGCTGTCGAGCCCAACGCTGGTGGACTGATTTGCAAGCCTGCCTCGTTTACGCCACGCTTTCATTTCGCAAGAGCATGACAGCAGCCACCTGCCAGACTTCGCAAATCCAGAACACACAAGGGCAGCTACTTAACCTGGTGCGCGCGCCCCTGACTAAGAGATACTTTGGGGTGGCAGCAATTCCAAAAACAGGAAAGGAGGGTTCATCTAGCAGTCAAGGGGAGAGGGGAATCTCACTGTTCACCACCCATGAGCAGATGTTAAGGTATGGGGGACAGAATATAAGAGAAGGGCCGAAAGTCCCCCTAAAAGCCGAGTTCTAATTAGGTTTGGCCTCAGTTCAGTCACATATGGAAGGAGCAATTGCTCAACCAAAGCTTTTAATTATTCAGTCAGTCACAGTTGCCTGCTTAGCTTAAGAAATAACTGGGAAAGCAATCACTCCCCCACCCCACCCAAAACTTACATTTCGGCCATCTAATGTGTGAGGCCTGCTGGCCAGGACTGTCCCCACACAATTGGGATCTTTGAATTTGACGAATCCGAACCCTCGCGACTGATTCGTCGTCTTATCTTTCATTATAACACAGTCGACAACTTCCCCATACTGGGAAAAGTAGCTGCGGAGAGTTTCTGTTGAAGAAGCACACACACACACACATGCATTTTGTTGAGGACGATTTGCCGGGAGACAGAACGTGGGCAATGACGGAAATAGATGCACCCCCACAACACATGGTCTCAAGCTGGCTTGCACCTTTTCGAGAACATAAGGAAAGCCTGCAGGATCAGGCCAACAGCCCATCTAGACCAGCATTCTGTTCTCGCAGTGGTGAACCAGAAGCCTGTGGGAAACCCGCAAGAGGAGGACGGATCCAGGAGGGATGGCAGACATAGCCCCTGCAGGGCAACCAAAACAAATGCTTGAAGTATTCGTTACCTTAAAATGGGTTCCCAGCCATTCAGTGCTTTGAGAAGCAGCGGAACGCTGTTCAGAACAGACTTGTAGGGTCCACAGAAGGACGGCTTAATGGTGGAGGCAAGACAGCCAAGGCACAAAGAGCAATTTGTAGTTATAGGGAAGCTCGTTTTAATAAGGCTTGAGGATTTGTGCTCTCACTCACTAACCGCTATCCTCCCAGTAGCTCCCCACCCCATCTCTCAGACAAGCAACCCATCATGCCGGGTGCATCTGAGGCTGCACTGGCCTCAGGGAAACCCAAATACTTTGGCATGAGGCAGCCCTCTCAAAGCCATGATACAACGAGAGCAGCAGCCCAGGGGATCTGAATTTTAGTAAGATGTGCATGATCAGTTTAGGAAATGGTTACCTTGCGTGGTACTCCAGTCAAGGCCACCCACAAACAGCTTTCTGTAATTCAAAGAACACAAAGGTTAGTATCTGCTCTGTGGAAACAAAGGCCCCTTGAAATCTGACAGCCCACAATCTACATAAACGCTCTTCTAGTAAGGTGCTATACCATAATAGGCAGTGTGTAGCAGTGTGTGCATACTTTGTAGATTGTAAATGTACTACTACCCAAAAGTTAGCTCAGCACTTTTACTTACCTTATGATGCAACGTGTCAGAATAAAGCAAAATTTCTTATTGATCATTACTCCACCACACCATTGCAAAAAGCACAATATTAAGAATGTACAGAGTGCTGGTTTATATAGCTATAGATATATTGTGAAAAGATGTGCCAATACTTTACAGTCTGAATCTCATTCCACTCAGCGGCCCTTTGAAGAAAGCCTTTGTTCTGCCCCTTTTACCAAGACTAAAACAGAGGTAGCAGTTTCCCAAGGCAACCAAGAAAGGTCACAGCTCAGCTGATATTTCAACTTCGATCTCTCGCTAACACCCTATTCACTAGACCACAAAGGCCCTGGAAAGCCATTCTGGCAGGCCGTTTGTTTCCCCTAAACTGATTCAGACAAACCGTTTGTGCCTCGGGAATTGAACTGCATCCCGGGAAGGTGTCCAGCAAGTAATTCGCTACCGGCAGCAACAACTTTTTGCAAGTGCCCTTTTATTTTGCAGGCGGCGAGGAAGGACCTCACAGCTGCTGCAGTGCTCAAGCGATCTACTCAACAAGTTCACCTAGCCTATGCCCAGCTTACGGCTTGAACTGCCAGCAGAGGGCCTGGCAGGCTCTCCATCAAGAATACCTCCTCGACTTTCTAGACGCACTCCCGCCAGCACTAGAACCATAGGTGCATGGTAACGTAACAGTGTAATTTGAACACTAATGCTGTCATATGAGCATGGGAACACTAGGACTGTGGCTCATTAGGGCTTCGAAGCCAATGGAACTATTACAGTCAAACAGTGTGCCATGGGGCAGGGAGAGGCAGAGACTGGGGTGCTCCAGGGGTTCTTCAACTCCAGTTCCCACCAGCCCCAGCCATACATCAGGGATGATGGGCGCTGGAGTTTAGCAGCACCTGAAGAGCCACAGGTTCCCCACCCTTCCCACCTGGGGCATTTAAGCTTTTTGTGCCCTGTCTCTATATGCTAGAGACGCACACCTGATCTTCCCTGTGCATGCACACTCCACTTGCTGCACTGAAAACTATTTTCATTGTTTTAAACTCCAGCGCCGGAACAGACAAAGCTCATCATTGTACCCTACAAGGAGAGTCAATCTTCAGTCTAAGTGCCACATGTAAAAAAACAACAACCCCAGGGACATAACTCCACACACACACAAAATTTTTTGGGATACATATGCCTCCCCCGGGGATGCGGGTGGCTCTGTGGTTTAACCCACAGCACCGATCAGAAGGTCTGCGATTTGAATCCCCGTGACGGGGTGAGCTCCCGTTCCTCGGTTCCTGCTCCTGACAACTTAGCGGTTCGAAAGCATGTCAAAGTGCAAGTAGATAAATAGGTCCCGCTCCGGCGGGAAGGTAAACGGCGTTTCCGTGCGCTGCTCTGGTTTGCCAGAAGCGGCTTAGCCATGCTAGCTACATGACCCAGAAGCTGTATGCCGGCTCCCTCGGCCAGTAAAGTGAGATGAGCGCCACAACCCCAGAGTCGGTCACGACTGGACCTAATGGTCAGGGGTCCCTTTACCTATCCCTCCCCCACAATAGAGGATTCTCTTTGCTCCCCCATTAACACAAGCAGATACCTGAACAAGGCCAAAAAACACTGGGCCTTGGTTCTAGGTTCTATCCACACATTGGGATTCCTCTGCCGCCGCCTCCCAAGCCAAAGGATCTTCAAGGCCACTGAAGTATGAGACAATCCTTCCACTTCAGTTCATGCTTTCTCGTGCTTGCTTTCATTAAGGCAAACAGTGCCATCCATCAGCAATGCAAACGGCAAAACACTCCGCTTGCACGCCATATGGGTGGGAGAGGGACTGTTGGGAAAACACCAGCGGCAGAGACAAAGGCTTCCTTCAAAGGTGCAGCAATTCAAGACCCAGGCACCATCAGCTTCCCAGCACCTCCAGCACCAGGATACAGCTCAGACTGACAGATGCTAAAAATCCGCCCCCCACCCCCTCCAATTAACAAAGTTTACCCCTCAAGGGTATAGAATCATAAAATTGTAAAGGACAGCTAAGCCTATTTATCTTGTTCCCCCAAACACTCCTGGGGTGGGAAGTAGAACAGAGCAATTAACTCTTTGAAATGTTTTGTTTATGCCACCTAAACATTAGGAAGAACTTCCTGACCGTAAGAGCTGTTTGACAGTGGAATTTGCTGCCAAGGAGTGTGGTGGAGTCTCCTTCTTTGGAGGTCTTTAAGCAGAGGCTTGACAACCATATGTCAGGAGTGCTCTGACGGTGTTTCCTGCTTGGCAGGGGGTTGGACTCGATGGCCCTTGTGGTCTCTTCCAACTCTATGATTCTAAGTTTTCAGTTCATATTATATTCAGTTCTGAGATCCACTATTTGGAGGGAGGTACAGAACAGTGGCTTGGGGGCAGGGGCAGGCAGAATCAGAGATGTCTCTGAGCACATGCTCAGCTAAGGAATTGGTTTTCAGTATCAGAATTGAACTCAGCTGTCACTGGGCTAAGAGGAGGTAAAACCACAAATAGAGGAACAGACCTCCTGGCTGGCAAACAAGTTATTAGTGAATCCCCAAACACAACGACATGATTAGCCCCACAGGTGGGGGAGCCAGGTGTATGGCAGGAGCTGCTGAAAGGAAACTTAAGCACCACAAAAACATCTAATTGTGTTATGCTTCTCTAGGGAAGCAGGAAGTCTTCGACACAGCGCAAACGTGGCTCAAGTTAAAGCAGGCTCAAGCCAGACAAAAGAGGGAGGCCAGGCTATAGGTCTCTTAAGTGGTCCTCATCAGCCTTCCCTAACCTGGTGCCCTCCAATGCGATGGGTTACAACCCCAAACAGCCCCAGCCAGCTTGGCTGCATGACACTGAACATCTGGAGGGCACAAGGTAGGGGAAGGCTGCTGTTCAGGGTCTCAGGCAGATGGGTCTTTTCCCAAATAAGCTGGTACTTAATGCTGTTTAAACTAACAATGTCAGAGACTTAGGCTGGGACCTTCTGAATGCAAAGCGGCTTGCCACTGAGACGCGGTCCCTGCCCAGACATGTTCACCCATTTGGGTAAAGAAGTCAAATAAGCACACTGTTTTTGTCTTAATTATGAGAAACATTTCAGCAATCATGAGATATATGACTATGGAAAAATGACAAGCACACGGGCTGGGATGCAGAGCTGTAACACAAAGCAATCTTTCCCACTGGCGGGAGGGGGGGAGAGTTACATTGAAAGTGTTATCTATAGATATTTTACAAATGAATATATGCATGCTTAAGAACAAGCATAAAATCCCTTTCTGATCTTAACCCAGCAGCTATGTTGTGTCGATTAACTTGTAGCTGAGAGGATTTGACTCCTCAGCTGGTGCTAAACTACTTTCTCTTTTTCACAGGATTCTAGCCCTCATGGTACAAGATGCTGTACACAACCATGCTTGGAAAATACTCTCGTCTGCGGCCCAGCATTAATTGTGCCTCTCTACTGCTCATTACAGAAGCATCCTTCTCCTCTATCACCAATTATGGTTTCCCAAAAGCATACAGAGAGCAGGTGTAGTATGTATCAGTGTCAGAAACACAGATATATAAGCTGGGCACCAAATGGCTCCTTAAACTAGAGTGGCAGTCACCATAATGGAATGCAGAGTCGTAGTTTTCAATACAGCTTTTTGGATCCTGAAATTAATTCTGATTGCACAGATAAAATATAATGGGTAGGGGATGTGCTGTTGGTGTGTGAAAACAGTCAAGATCCAAGGATCCCCAGGCATGAACCTCCAGGTGATGGAGTCGTCAGGTGCTATCCTAGTGCCTGAGCATCTTCACTTGTTTGCAAGTGGCCAATAGCCAGGTGCATAATGTGCCTGGCAAATTTTGAATGCTGGTATGTATGTGCCCACGGGACACAGGTGGTGCTGTGGGTTAAACCACAGAGCCTTGGGCTTGCCGATCAGAAGGTCGGCGGTTCAAATCCCCGGGACAGGGTGAACGCCCGCTGCTCGGTCCCTGCTCCTGCCAACCTAGCAGTTCGAAAGCACATCAAAGTGCAAGTAGATAAATAGGAACCACTCCCGCGGGAAGGTAAACGGCGTTTCCGTGCGCTGCTCTGGTTCACCAGAAGCGGCTTAGTCCTTCTGGTCACATGACCCGGAAGCTGTACGCCGGCTCCCTCGGCCAATAAAGCGAGATGAGCGCCGCAACCCCAGAGTTGGCCACGACTGGACCTAACGGTCAGGGGTCCCTTTACCTTTTTATGTATGTGTCCAGCAGAACAAAGCCAAGAGCCCAACCTACAAATGCAACACAACACAACACGTGACCCTTGGTGGGCAGGAGAGGGCAACATCCTGTGCCCTTCTTCCCACAACACCACAGCAGTAATGAGGACAACACTTGACGTCACAATGTTGCTGCTTCATCTACAATTCATTCACTAAGGGAGAACGCTGGTCTCCACCACCACCACCCAATCCCAAGCAAAGACGAACCAAGCACACCTCCCCACGCAGAGAAGGCAGTTCTTTTTATATCTCTTTCTCTGGGCACCAAGATAAAAGAACTACCCTACCCGATGACTAATGGCTTTGTCTTGTCAACTTGATCCAGAAAACTGGATCTACTCCGCAGGCGAGCCACACCCTAAGGATGGTTGCCATCAGACAGACAAGTCTCGCTAGAAGCTAGTTCTAAGTGCCACAGGAGGCTGAGCAACAACAGGTTCTTTGAGGGAAATTTTGCTGCACAGGACACTTATGACAGCATCGTGAACTTCCATCATTGCTGGTATCGCCAGGAAGGGAGAACTGGAATCCAGTGTTTAAGGCTTGCTTTGCATGTAGAGCGACCCAGGTTCCATCCAGGTTGACACCTCCAGTTAAACAGGAGCAGGTGATGTAAAAGGCCCCTTCTGAGCCCCTAGAAAGCCACTTCCTGTCAGGTTATAAAACACTGGGCAGGATGAACAAATAGCTTGACCTGGTAAAGGCAGCTTTCAATGCTACTATGATCTCTAATGCAGGCAGGATAGACAACAACAGAAAGTGGAGGCAGGGGAAAGTACTCTATTATTTATTATTATTATTATTATTAGTAGTAGTAGTAGTAGTAGTAGTAGTATTGCTGCTGCTGCTTTACCATCAAGTAAGCTTTGCACAAAGCAGCTCCAGGTGTTAAAACTTTACCACCAGGTATTAAAACTCAACCCAGCCTCAAAATCATTTCACATGGGGCTGAAGAGCAAATCTTCAGGAGAGTAAGGTAAAGGTAAAGGGACCCCTGACCATTAGGTCCAGTCGTGGCCAACTCTGGGGTTGCAGCGCTCATCTCGCTTTACTGGCCGAGGGAGCCGGCATACAGCTTCCGGGTCATGTGGCCAGCAGGACTAAGCGAACCAGAGCAGCGTACAGAAACTCCCTTTACCTTCCCACCAGAGCGGTACCTATTTATCTACTTGCACTTTGAGGTGCTTTCGAACTGCTAGGTTGGCAGGAGCAGGGACCGAGCAACGGGAGCTCACCCCGTCACGGGAATTCGAACCGCCGACCTTCTGATCAGCAAGTCGTAGGCTCTGTGGTTTAACCCACAGCACAGTCACCTAAAAGCTCCACAGTTTTGCACCTAGGAATCAAATAGGAAAATAGGCATAGGAAGCTGCCTTATAACAGGTCTAATCATGGGGCCATCTAGTATTGTCTTCACTAACTGGCAGTAGTGGCTCTCCAGGGTTTTTCAGGCAGGGGGCATTCCCAGCGATACCTGGGGATGCTGGTGTAGAATGAACCTGGGGCCTTTTGTGCACAAGGCAGATGTTGGACCGCTGAGCTATATATATGGCCCCTTCCCACATTTCTTCAGTTTGTGGAATCCAATGAACAGATTGATATGGACCTCTATGGGGAGGGAAGGCAAGCCCTTGCTTAAAAGGTAAAGGGACCCCTGACCATTAGGTCCAGTCGTGGCCGACTCTGGGGTTGCGGCACTCATCTCGCTTTATTTGCCGAAGGAGCCAGCGTACAGCTTCCGGGTCATGTGGCCAGCAGGACTAAATCGCTTCTGGTGAACCAGAGCAGCGCACGGAAACGCCGTTTACCTTCCCGCCGGAACGGTTCCTATTTATCTACTTGCACTTTGAGGTGCTTTCAAACTGCTAGGTTGGCAGGAGCAGGGACCGAGCAACGGAAGCTCACCCCGTCACAGGGATTCGAACTGCCGACCTTCTGATCGACAAGTCCTAGGCTCTGGGGTTTAACCCACAGCGCCACCCGCGTCCCAGCCCTTGCTTAAGATCAGGTTTTTCCGAGCTCTTGAAATCTACCACTGGGAAAACAGACATCCAACAAAAAGAACTTTCCTTTTTTTTGGAACTAGTGCAGAGTTCAGGGCAGCTTTCCGTGCAAACGCATGAATACCGCTCCCAGTGTTTCGGCTCGCTTTAATAATGTGCAGTGCCCATCAATGGCTGTGCAGAAAGCACAGAGTGTGCCTACGGAGGAGGGTTGTCCAGGGACATCAATACTGAGAGATGTCACCACCACCGCTGCTAGCAAGGCAGGACTCCAGCACTCACCCACAATCTTATCACCAGCTTGGCTGAAGCAGGCATCAAGAGATGCCCAGGCACAATCCCAACCGCACAGGTCTAATGAATACTTGAGAGGCACCCTATTATTCACCAATGAAAGGCAACTTGTATGGAACTAATGGCTACACTGGAGGGGCACAGCTTAATTCTTGGGTGTCAGGTGTGTGTGACTAAAACAACTTGGATGCAAGGAAGTTCACGTGCTGAAATATAGCCTATTGATGAAGCACACTCATTCTAGAGGGCTAAGGCAATTTGAGGATGTTGACGCTAGGAATCTTTTCCACATACAAAACGCTTTTCCATTCTCATTGACTTGCAAAAATTCGGAAAGGTAGAGAGCATTAAGATCCCCATGTTACAAAGAACTGAGGCTGAGATGTTGCAAGTGGCGCAAGGTCACCCAACAGAAATGACAAACGATGGATATGGGGTTGGTTTTGCTTGTCCCTGATCCTGCTCTGGCATGTTCCCTAACACATTAAATCCCATTTCCCCCCTTTTACTGAAGGGGCTCAGAGCAGCCAACATTTCCATTAAAATTACTGTAACACCCCCCCCCCGGCCTCAAAACATATCCTAAGCCAAGCATCTTTCTGCAAGGAGGGACTTTGAAATCTTTTCAGTCTTCCAGCTCTATTGTAAATTATTTCTGGCCACCTTGACAAATATTCAGACACAAAAAAAAGTGCAGGGTTTTCTGAGGTCAAGCAGAGCAGCTGTATGTAAATAAAGTGTGGCTATTTATACACAGCTCCATAGATTGCCACAAGCTAAGACAGTTTTGGCCTTTGGCTTTGTGTTAGATGGGATTCTGGTACACTGAGCAAATGCAGAACCAACCGGCGCTGCAGCCTGAAGATGGCATGGAGAAATAAATAAATAAACAGACCACGAGAGAAGCAAGCTACCGTGCACCAAACCGTTCCAACAAAACCTCTCATCTTCCAGCGCTCGGTCACTGCCATCTTAACTATTTTACCAACAGCTCATCTCCCATGCCATGGGGAACCGGGTTTGCTTGACCCTTCGTTTTAAGCAACACTTTCCTTAATGCTAAAACAAAACGCTACTAACAGCAGCAACAACAGGGAACAGGTACTTCTACATACCTAACTGAAAGCCCCGAGGAACAGGGTAGCAAAGCACAAAAAAGCAATCCATATTATTTATAGGCTCTCGCTCCCTTGGGTTATTTTGGGCTCCACTGGAAGGCCGAGATAGAAATTTAATAAATAAATAGTTTTAATGGCCATAGGGAATTTTCTCCAGGCTAGATGCAGTCCAATTCAGACTGATTTGGTACTAAGCACCACTGAGCTTGTTGCTGAGGAACCATATGTGGAATTTGGATGAGCACCCTCTGACTTTTGGTTTGAGGTCCTGTGCCATTTTTATGAATTTGCTATATTTGAATAGTGTGCTAAGCATCCAACAAATGGCGCTCCTCTTTTTTTTTGCATTGGGTTGCATCAGATGCAGTGCCAAACCATGGTTTGGCAGACATGGGTGAATATTAGAAGAAGAAGAAGAAGAAGAAGAAGAAGAAGAAGAAGAGGAGGAGGAGGAGGAGTTTGGATTTGATATCCTGCTTTATCACTACCCTAAGGAGTCACGCTGGTCACATGACCCGGAAGTCTCTGCGGACAGCGCTGGCCCCCCGGCCTATAGAGTGAGATGGGCGCACAACCCTAGAGTCTGGCAAGACTGGCCCGTACAGGCAGGGGTACCTTTACCTTTACCTTTAAGGAGTCTCAAAGCGGCTAACAATCTCCTTTCCCTTCCTCCCCCACAACAAACACTCTGTGAGGTGAGTGGGGCTGAGAGACTTCAAAGAAGTGGGACTAGCCCAAAGTCACCCAGCAGATGCATGTGGAGGAGCGGAGACGCGAACCCGGTTCACCAGATTACGAGACTACCGCTCTTAACCACTACACCACACTGGCTCTCCAAAGGAGAGCCTTAAAGGATCCTTGGGCCTGTGCCATTTTTATGAATTTGCTGTATGTGAATTGTGTGCTAAGCATCCAACAAATGCCCCCCCCCCTCTTTTTTCTGCATTGGGTTGCATCAGATGCAGCGCCAAACCATGGTTTCGCCGACATGGGTGAATATTAGAAGAAGAAGAAGAAGAAGAAGAAGAAGAAGAAGAAGAAGAAGAAGAGGAGGAGGAGGAGGAGGAGGAGTAGTTTGGATTTGATATCCCGCTTTATCACTACCCGAAGGAGTCTCAAAGCGGCTAGCATTCTCCTTTCCCTTCCTCCCCCACAACAAACACTCTGTGAGGTGAGTGGGGCTGAGAGACTTCAGAGAAGTGTGACTGGCCCAAGGTCACCCAGCAGCTGCATGTGGAGGAGCGGAGAAGCAAACCCGGTTCACCAGATTACGAGTCCACCGCTCTTAACCACTACACCACACTGGCTCTCCAAAGGAGAGCCTTAAAAGAGCCTTGGGCTTGCGTGCTCCCTCTCCTCGCTCTGTGTGCATGGCAATTCTGTCCCTCATTTACTTCCAGGAAAGGATGCAATTGCTGAGCACGAGGTGAGGAAGAAGGGCAAGGATGCAGCAGCAGCACAAGCACCTTTTATCAGATTCGGCCAGTATGCAGGCTGTAACCTTGCCTGGATGGAGACAGTTTGGCAACAATCACCCATGCTCTGTTACCTGAGATGGATGTGGGATTGCCTCTGAAAATGGCCTGGAAGATGCAGTTGGTCAAGAAAAGCACCGCAAGATTAACTGGGGCTAATCTAGTCTGTTTCTGTGCTCAATTTAAACCTTTAAGGCTCTAAATAACTTCAGACTAAGTGACCTGGAAGGCACCTTCTCACACACATACCTGTCCACACCTAAAGATCCTCTTTGGAGGGCTTGTTCCAGCTGTCCCGGCTGAATGAAGCAAGGCAGGCAACTACCAAGGAGAGGAGAGGGCACTTTGGTGAAGCAATAGCCTTCCCAGGAAGGCTCACCTAGTGGCGTAACATGGGTTGCCAAAGCCCGGGGCAAGGCAAGTATCCTTGGCACTGTCTATCAATAGGCGGGAACTAAGGGGCAAAAGCTCAGCAACATACCTGAGTAGCAGCCGTGGCGTCCTATGAGCATTGAGCACGGTAGAGAATGGAATGGGGGATTGGTCGGGAGCAGGGTTCTTTCCAAAGCCCGTGCAGAGGACGTTGGGAGATTTAAATGTGAGAGGGAGGGCACGCTATTTTTAAAATTTATTACAACTTTCTTTTGAAATTTTGCACCCCTGAGAATATTTGCGCCAAAAGCAACTGCCCCTGTGCCCCCACCAATGCTACGCCGCTAGCCACTCGCCTAGTCAAATTTCGTGATCTTTCTGGTGACAGGTGAATATAATTTTTTTCTAACCACCCCTTTAAAATTACTTAAGTAATTTAGACCTGTTTTTTAAAGGTGGGGTGCATCAAGTTGTGTTGTGTTGATGCTGTTCTTGAATGGTTTCATGTTTTACTTTGTATTTTAATTTTTTTATAACTTATTTACTGTACGTCACCCAGAGAACTTTATGTTATGGGATGCCCTGCAAACATAGCAAACAAACGAAATTAAATCAGAGGCTCCTTGAAGGCTCTCTCTCTCAGAAGCAAACCAAGCTCTGCCATTGTGCCTAAAATCAGCCCATTCCTATTGCATTATCTTTCTCTTCACCACAGAAGGTAAACAGTTTCCTATGAAACCACAAATAACGAGCAAGCTACAAATAAGCTTACAAATCCAATTTATTAAAACAACACAGATTATTCTGGCCACATTTACTGTGCCACATTCCACAGGATCAGGAAATTTAAAAAACCCATTTGCTATTAGAATTTTCTAAGTGTTGCGAGGACACCCAGAATCGACAGCACCCATAACGCTGAGAATTTTGCTGTTGCTAACTGGCATCAGGATCTAGCCCTTGTTATGCCAACAAGCAAAGAGAATTCATTGAATCTTTATGAAGGAAGTCTAGAGGAAATCCAGTCCCACTTGCAATGGGTCTACAGGTTGCTTGTCCAGTCGCATATACCTTGACCTAGACCAATAACAGGGAACCTATGACTCTCCAGATGTTGATGAACTCCCATCATCCCTGACCATTGGCCATGTTGGCTGAGGCGGACTGAGATTGTAGTCTAACATCTGGAGGACCACAGGTTCCTTACCACTGACATAGGTGGTCTACACTTAGCTATTTTAGTCATCGTGGCCTTTTAAAAATAAAAGCATTTACTGCATTGTTGCCCGAAGTGGATTTGCACTGGTCATGGTACCCCTGACCATTAGGTCCAGTCGTGACCGACTCTGGGGTTGCGGCGCTCATCTCACTCTATAGGCCGAGGGAGCCGGCGTTTGTCCGCAGACAGCTTCCGGGTCATGTGGCCAGCATGACTAAGCCGCTTCTTGCGAACCAGAGCAGCGCACGGAAACGCCATTTACCTTCCCGCTGGAGCGGTACCTATTTATCTACTTGCACTTTGAGGTGCTTTCGAACTGCTAGGTTGGCAGGAGCAGGGACCGAGCAACAGGAGCTCACCCCGTCGTGGGGATTTGAACCGCCGACCTTCTGATCAGCAAGTCCTAGGCTCTGTGGTTTAACCCACAGCACCACCTGCGTCCCTGCACTGGTCATAGGTGACTGCTAAGAACCTTTGGGCAATTCAGTTATAATTTTTCACCTGAGGTTTCGCAGCTCACGTTTAAAAATTTAAAATTCACCTCATATGAACAAGGCTGATAGAAGCAGCTTGTTTCCTGCCACCTTGAGTGCTACTCTGACAACGGTAAGGCAGTATATCTTATCAGTATTTTTCTTTTAAAAATTACTGCAGCAGCAACAACGTACTTGATGCTTTACCAAGTAACAAAGACAGGGCCCAACCCCAAGACACTTAAAGCAGAAATGTCAACAGCGGCTTAGCAACACACGACAAGGAAAGAGCTTGCAAGGAATGAATGTCTTTAAGTGCATTTCAGCTGGGAATATGAATTAAGTTTTATGAGGGATGGTGTAAGACTCAAGGAAAAAGGTAGACTTTGATGAGAAAATGCATCACAACTCACAGAGCAGAAATCTTCCCAATGAGTGGATCTAAAGGACGAGCCATTCTTGTCACATCCCAAAAGTATTCAGATGACTGTCTACTTGCAGCCCTGGCATAATGCTTTATACTTTTGCCACCATGATCATTCTGAATACCATACTCTTAAGTATGGGCCTGATAGTAGAAGAAACTTTATGATCAAACTGATTGATATTAAACTAAACGTGAAGCAATGTATGGAGGCATAATCTAAATATTATAGTTGCCGGTTTTAAGCATCTTTTCCATTTTCAGCATAGTAAAGTTTCTTTGATTTCAGGTTATGTATGCTTATTTCCTATAGAATGGAAGCTTAGTGAGCTAGGGCTTAGAAATATTCCCCCAGCTCTTTTTCCTACATACTGTACTGCAGACATCCTGTTCAACATTTGGAGCACGGTGACTAAGGACGACATATACAAAGACTCAACCAGTGAGCTATTTTGAGGTTATAGATTAAAAGCATGAAATCCCTTAGAAGGCTTTACAAAAGTAACCCCCCCCTTTCTCACCCCCCTTCAAATTCAGCCATTCCCAGGATGGAAATTGATCTGTGGAAATCTGCCCAGGAACAAGAAATATAAAGGCACGTTGGGCACCCCAGGAGGTCTTATCTGCATGTGGCAGAGAAGTAAAAAAACGAGATACAAAAGTGAATCTTCTTTTTAAGCCTTTATCCCTCCAGTGTGGGCTGCCTTGGCCTCAGAGGCTGAAAGCAAAGCCATGCCTTTGCCAGCCATGCTCAACACAAGAGGGGCAAGCTCCATGCATCATGGGGCAGCATTGATGAATCACCAGTGTTCTTGTCCTACACAGGTTCTCAACCTCCTTCAACTGCAGGAAGGGGACTTAAGAGACACAAAAGAGAGCAAAGGTCCCAATATGATGGCTTGTATAGGGTCACAAAGGGACAAGGAGGAGCATGGTTCAGCAACCAATGCCCTCTCCCCTCACAAAGTGTGCAGAGGGACCTTAGATAATAATTGGAGCTCTTCACAAGGGATATACACAGCAAGGAGCTGCCGCAGATCCCAACCTGATGACCTTGTGCCCCAGCTGCAGAGCCAGGTGCAAGCTGCCAGCTGCTCCACAGCCTTAGATTTGTACTGCCAAGCTAGAAATCCATCACCCAAAAGGCAGCAAACAGGATGTCATAGGATGTGGGGGTTTGGGGGGGTGTTGTGAGAGGAACCCCAAGACCCATGTCAGAGGACAACAAATGGCCTGGGCCTCTGAACTGATTAGGGAGCTGGATATGAGCCCACAATCTCACTACAATCTCGATCTATATCCACATATTACCTAAGGAGTAATTTAAGAGCACCTGACAAGTATTATCCCCAACAGTGTTATCACTGTATGCCCCAACACACGTCCTCAACAGTTGAATCACGTTCCTGTGTGTTTTGGAAGGAATGGAGCCCAGGAAAGGAACAAGTCCAGTACCTCAACCATATAAAAGCATACAGTATTCAGCGTACAGTATGCTGAAAGAACCTTTCGCTGCCATGTCTGCTCCAGCACCCAATAATCCAGGAGACAGATCTTTGCGTTTCTGCTGTGAGCCCCTAGTCTAATACAACCCACCCACTGGGGTCTCAAGGCCCCACAGCAGCCACCTCTCCATTGGAGGTTGTGCTCCAAATCCCCATTCGCCTATCTGCAAAGTAGCAATCACAGACCAACAGCCCCCTAGAGAGAACCCTCCTCCATGTTTAAAGGCAGGACGGTGCCATATGGGCTTTCTGGAAGCACCTGGTTCAGTAATGTGGAAAGCGGGGCTTTGGGTGCAACAGACCAAGCAGGGCTCTCGTTTTTCCTGAAATCCATTTGTGCACTTAGCTCCCCCTGCCCCATGGCTCTGCTGATACAACAAACCTCCCCCCCAATAGCTCATCCTATTGGCACAGAGAAAGGTTGGAGGTAGAGGGGGGTGCCTTTCGTTAGAGTTTCTTGCAGCTCCTCTCACAACCTCCATCAAACTGGCCTTCTCTCAAGCCCTCAACTTCAACCCCACCCCCCAAAATAGAGAAGAGTTAAGACCCATTGGCCCACCTTGCCCTGCAGTGCAGAGGGGGTAAGAGACAAGGGATAGAGGGTACAGAGAAGCGTGTGTTGGCTGCGGGGGCAGGGGGGGTTCCTTTGGAGATACTCCTGCCTCATAGCTGAAAAAGTAGGAAGGTTAACCCAGCTTCCTCCCTCCCCACCTCTTCCTGAGCTCTGGGGGACAGAAAGATCTGAAACTGAAGAGAAAGATCCAAAATAAAGGGGGGAAATGAACATTATTAGGTGGTTGACTTTCAGCAGCTCTCCTCGCTGATCATCGGCCCCCTCCCCAAAATTTGTGGCTCTTGTCGCAGAGAGAGATGGAAGGGGGGAAGCAGCAAGGAGGGTGGTTGCGAAGGGGGAGAAAGGCCCTTCCCTTTCACTGCAGGGTCCTCTGTTGGAGGTGGGGGATAGAGAGGTCACTCTCTTCTCCAGGCAAATCCAAGAAATCGCTCAAGATCCAGGATAAAAAGAGAGAAAGACAGGTAAAGAAGAGACGGAGCTGAGACCTGTCTCACCCAAATAGTAATAAGGTGTGAGTGTGTGGTCTTTTTTGGGGGGGGGTCTCCTTTTTTCCTTCCCTTACAACAAGGCTACTATGTGGAAACAGAGGAAGAGGGGGGTGTCCTCCTGTGACCCCCACTTCCCCCCACGTGACAGGGCCTTCCCCCTAAATAGTAGGAGTGGTCTTTTTGGGGGGCTCCCTCTTTCCCCCCTTACAACAGGGCTACTATGTGGAAACAGAGGAAGAGGGGGTGTCCTCCCCGTGACCCCCACTTCCCCCCAAGTGTGGTCTTTTTTGGGGGTGGGGGCTCCCTCTTTCTTCCCTTCCCTTACAGCAGGTCTACTATGTGGAAACAGAGGAAGAGGGGGTGTCCTCCCCGTGACCCCCACTTCCCCCCAAGTGTGGTCTTTTTTTGGGGGTGGGGGCTCCCTTTCTTCCCTTCCCTTACAACAGGGCTACTATGTGGAAACAGAGGGGGGGATGACCTCCCCATGGCCCCCACTTCCCCCCTCGCCCTGCCCCCCCCACACGTGACAGGGCCTTCCCCCTAAATAGTAAGAGTGCTCTTTTTTGGGGGGGATCCCTCTTTTCCCCCTTCCCTTAAAAGAGGGCTACTACGTGGAAACAGAGGAAGAGGGGGGTGTCCTCCCCGTGAACCCCACTTTCCCCCCACGTGACAGGGCCTTCCCCCTAAATAGTAAGAGTGCTCTTTTTGGGGGGGATCCCTCTTTTCCCCCTTACAACAGGGCTACTATGTGGAAACAGAGGGGGGTGTCCTCCCCATGACCCCCACTTCCCCCCAAGTGTGGTCTTTTTTGGGGGGTGGGTCTCCCTCTTTCCCCCCTTCCCTTACAACAGGGCTACTATGTGGAAACAGAGGAAGAGGGGGTGTCCTCCCCGTGACCCCCACTTTACCCCTCGCCCTGTTCCCCCTCACACGTGACAGGGCCTTCCCACTTCCCCCCAAGTGTGGTCTTTTTGGGGGGTGGGGGCTCCCCTAAATAGTTAGAGTGCTCTTTTTGGGGGGATCCCTCTTTCCTCCCTTCCCTTACAACAGGGCTATGTGGAAACAGAGGGAGAGGGGGGTGTCCTCCCCGTGAACCCCATTTCCCCCCCACGTGACAGGGCCTTCCCCTAAATAGTAAGAGTGCTCTTTTTGGGGGGCTCCCTCTTTCCCCCCTTACAACAGGGCTACTATGTGGAAACAGAGGGGGATGTCCTCCCCATGACCCCCCACTTCCCCCCAAGTGTGGTCTTTTTGGGGGGTGGGGGGCTCCCTCTTTCCCCCCTTCCCTTACAGCAGAGCTACTATGTGGAAACAGAGGGGGGTGTCCTCCCCGCGACCCCCACTCCCCCCTCGCCCTGCCCCCCCACACGTGACAGAGCCTTCCCCCCCCTCACCCGATCTCGTCGGCGCTCCCCACGCTGTTCATGGCGGGGGCGCGAAGGCCCTGGGCCCGCTCGGCTGCCCCTCCGCCTCCTCTCTCGCCGCTGCCTCTTTCTGCTTCCTCCTTCGGCGCTGAGGTGAATCCGAGCGGGGTGTGAGGGGGGGGGGAGAGGAGGCGGCGGCGGCGGTTGTGGCGGCTGTCGAGGCGGCTTTCTCTCTCTTCTCTCCTTCTTCCCTTCCTTCCTTCCTCTCCGGCTCCGCCGCCTCCTCCTCCTCCTTCTCTCGGGGCTTTTCCTATTTTACCTCACACAAGAGGGCCCCGGCGACCCAGCAGCAGCGAGCGGGCGTCGCGCGCATGCGCAAGCGGCACGCACGCACACGCGCGCGCTCTCGCCCCCCTCCGCCTCCCGTTTCCCTGCGGCCGCCAACCGCCGCTCCCGGCCGGACAGCGCCGCACTGCGCTTGCGCCAAAGCGCGAGGAGGAGACTGCTCGCTTTCTTTTCCTTTCTACGCTCCGCCCACTATTCGCCATTGGCTGGTTCTAAACGGGGTTTACCGCAGGGGCGGGAGGGCGACGCGGGTAGCTGAAGGGAGGAAGAGGCGGCGCGCATGCGCGCTGCTCGACAAGGGTTTTTTTCCGCGAAAGGCATTATGGGAGGTGTAGTTTTTTTAAAAAAGAATTCGTTAATGTAGGCGGAGAAAACGTCTGGCCTTCCTAAAGGATGATGGGAAGTGTAGTTTGTAGCCGCTCGCACGCAGAGCACGTCTTTGCGACCGCCTGAGGGGTCAGGAAGAGAAAGGGTTAGAGGAGAAAGGTGCGCATGCGCTGAGGAAACATAGCGTATTTGGCCGCCGCAAGGCTTCATGGGGGTTGTAGTCCGTTGGGCTGAGGGGAGGAGAATGGAATTATTATAGGGAAAGTTTTCAGGCCATTTGTGTGTGGGGAATGTCTGTTTTAAGAGGATTAAATAGATTATAAGGGGGAAGGAAAGGAAGCTTTTGGTGCCAGCCCCTCACAAAAGCCTTTTAATAGGAAAGGAGGCACTCTGTCCATGCTCAGAGACACCTTTTATCCTGAACTCACATGTACGTGATTGTGCATGGAAACTAACCTACTGGGGAAAAAGTAAAAAAAAAATGCATTTATTGCCTGGGTCATTTGGCCTCTGGTGGCCCTCATAAAGTTGCTCAGAGTGGAATGTGGCCCTCAGCCCGTTTCTCAGGGCCAGTATAAATTATCTAGTGCATATTGGGGCAAATAAATAAATAAGCAAATATATTTCACGTGGACCATGAATAAAACCTTGCGGGGTCTTGATGGAAACGTCGACCCAAGCGTGCAGCAGCCGTGACAAAGGCAAATCCCATGCCAGGGATAGTAATAATAATAATAATGATGATGATAATAATAATAATAATAATAATAATAATAATAATAATAATAATAATTTATTATTTATACCCTGCCCATCTGGCTGAGTTCCCCCAGCCACTTTGTCAACAACAAATTGTCGCCGCTTTTGTGTGTGTTGAATATATGCTTTATGGTCATTGATGGACCTAATAGGTATCTCAAGCCATTTGCACATGTTGCCCTGCAACCAGTCCATGCAGAATGTAGGCATCCTATATATAGAAAGGAGCAAACCAGGGATATTTTAGGGAGCAGGCTAGCAGGCGGGGTCCATGACTTGCATCACAGGAGTCTGCACAGCACAAAACACTGTTGCTGTATGCAGGTTTTATTTTATTTGTTTTTTATCGTATATTTTGGAAATGAACATCCAAGTTTTTTTTCTTTTAAATTTTTTTGGGGAGCCCCCAAGAGAGTGGAGCCCTAAGCTACAGCTCGTTTAGCTTATACGTAAATCCAGCACTGGGTGAGTGCATGCAAGTTATCCAGCAGGTGTCCCCTTGTTCCTTTCCCATTTGGAAATGGGCGTTGCAAAATGAGAGGGGGGAGGCATGGAATCACCCTTCCCTTTTCAACTCAGCACTCCTGAGATGCAGAGTCAGCTGTTTCCGCCTCCCCTTTGCCCCCCAGCTTCATCTATTTAAAGCCAACTTATTTAAAGTCCAAAGGGGTTCCTGCTGGGATCTGTTAAATCTCCAGCTCTCTCTTTCTCTCTCTGCCTCTCCAGCTCCAGCCAACATGACTTCCTCCTCCGAAACCGCCCAGCCAATTTTTCTGGAAGGGGAGAACTGCAAGCCCTCCTGGAAAGAAGCTGCCGCGGGGTATGACCCAACGGACACCCACTTGGAAATCATGGGGAAGCCTGTTATGGAGCGCTGGGAGACCCCATACATGCATTCCCTCGCTTCTGTGGCCGCTTCGAAAGGTAGGACGGTGCATTTACCGTATTTTTCGCTCTATAAGACGCACCAGACCGCAAGACGCACCTAGTTTTTGGAGGAGGAAAACAATAAAAAAATATTCTGAATCTCAGAAGCCAGAACAGCAAGAGGGATCGCTGCGCAGCGAAAGCAGCAATCCCTCTTGCTGTTCTGGCTTCTGGGATAGCTGCGCAGCCTGCATTCGCTCCATAAGACGCACACACATTTCCCCTTACTTTTTAGGAGGGAAAAAGTGAGTCTTATAGAGCAAAAAATACGGTATGTTTTGTTTCGCTGCATTCCACTGAGATGCCAGTAGCTGGCCCGCAAGGTAGCCCAGTTCGCTTCAGGGCCAATTGTTGGGAGAAAGGAACCCGGTCTCTCCCTGGTGCCAGCCTGACACGCTAAATCGCAATGTTGTGGTCATCGGAGGTTTGTGGGCAAGCCTACCTTCAAGGGGTGTTGCTGCCGTAGTGCATCAGCGCTCCAAATTCCCTGCTTTCGCGGTAGCGGCCAGAACTGGTGGACATCCCAAAGAGCTGAATATTGCATGATTCGGGAAAGGCAGAAGAAAAGACGGCTCAGGGTTAAACTACGGAACTCCCTGCCACAGTAAGGAGGTGGTAATGAGTCCGAATACCAGTTGCCACACGAAGGGAGAGTTGTTCTTGTGCTTGCGCCCCCCCCCCCGTGCTGGCCCAGGGGGCTCCCTTTGGCTTGATCCTGCAACCAGGCTCTCCTGACATTCCCTTTCTGGTTCAACGTTGCCAGCCTATCCTAAGCTACTCCTTGTCTGAAAGACTCTGGGTTGTACCCAGCTATAACATCTGCCCCAGTGTAGACCCCTTGGAAGGAATGCTCCGAAGTTAGTCAGGCCCATTAATTTCAGTGGGTCTCCTCCGAGTAGGGCTAGCGTTGGTGGCAACACGTTCCCTCTCTGGCTGCACCGACACCCTAAAGCACATTCCGCTCCCACCCAAGGGGAAAAGAAAAACCCCCGGGAACTATACGATATATACAATATACAATATCTTTATTGTCATTGTCCCATGCAGAACAATGAAATTGAAAAACTACATAAAACATTCAAAAACCCCTAAAAACTCTGAAACCCCATTTTAAAATACACTATACTATAGAGACCCCTTATGCTGCGTTTAGAACCAGAATTGCATTTGCGTAGAAACTGTTTCTCAGGCGGCTAGTCCTGGCCTTTATAACCCTGTACCTTCTTCCAGAAGGCAGAAGCTGAAAGAGATCATTTCCGGGGTGCGCACTATCCTGCGCTATCTCTGCCACTTTCTTACGGCACCTGGAAGCATAGATTTGATCCAGGGTGGGAAGAGGGCACCCAATTCTTCTCTCCGCAGTCTTTACAACCCTGGATAGCATTGTTTTTTCCCTGGCCATGCAGCTCCCAAACCACACACACAGACCATAAGTTAATATGCTCTCCACAGTGCAATGGTAAAATGCCATCAACAGGTCCTTTGAGAGATTGTTTTTCCAGAGGATTCTCAGAAAATATAGTTTGCCCTGCAGCGCTACAACTCCCAAAGAAACATAAATGGTGTCTGTGTTTATATGATTTAGAACCACACACAGCTGAGGAAGCCCCTTGGGGCGAAACAGGGGAATATCCAGGAATCCTTCTCTTGTCTACCTGTGCCTCCAGTGCCAGTTTCTTAAATCTACCAACCTTATCATCTTCATTTGACACTTACAAGACCATTTCATGGTATTCTTCTAAGGAATACATCAGACAGAAAAATACAAGAGAAGATGAAGAAATTAGACTGACAAAATAGGAATTGCATTTTGTACATACTGGACTTGGTGGTTAACTGAACAAGCTACATTTTAATATGTTATGTCACGATGCTGACTTTGACTTTGAAGCTGCATCTAACTTTGAGAAGTAAAGGTAAAGGTAAAGGGACCCCTGACCATTAGGTCCAGTCGTGGCCGACTCTGGGGTTGCGGCGCTCATCCCGCATTACTGGCCGAGGGAGCCGGCGTACAGCTTCCAGGTCATGTGGCCAGCAGGACTAAGCCGCTTCTGGTGAACCAGAGCAGCGCACGGAAACACCGTTTACCTTCCCGCTGGAGTGGTACCTATTTTTCTACTTGCACTTTGACGCGCTTTCGAACTGCTAGGTTGGCAGGAGCAGGGACTGAGCAACGGGAGCTCACTCCGTCGCAGGGTGTCTGCCAACCTTCTGATCAGCAAGTCCTAGGCTCTGTGGTTTAACCCACAGCGCCACCCGCGTCCCTATAATTTTGAGAAGTAGCTTCTAGTAAATGACTTTACAATTGTTAATATATAGCCTATTACCTCTACATGTTTTTTTCAAGTGCATTTGCGTAATATAGGCAATTCTAGTGGTTTTGAGCCACAACTCCCAGACCCTTTAGCTAACATTCCAGGGATTACTGGACGCGGGCGCAGCAGTGAAGGAATGTGCTTTAACCTTTTCTGCCCCTCACCCCAAGTCTTCCTTCCTGAGACCTCCTTGTGTTGCAGCAGAGTTAAGAATAGCCACACTGCAAACTATCTCCCCTTTTTATATAAACGCTTGTCTGTGGGTTCGATTCAGGGGTCGGGCTTTTCCCGACAGCTGCAGGCTGAGACGCAGGATATAAGCCTAGGGGAAGAACGATTCTCGTGGACAGAGCAAAAAAATAATCCAGATTTTTCTTACAGCATCTTTATATGTCAACAGTGAACTCTGGCCTTTTCATATTTAGCCAGAAGGCCAACACACAAGGCCTCTGGCAATATTTAAGGCGGGCATGCCCCCCCCAGTTGATAGGCAATGCCATTCAAATGGTGTCCGTGCTCCGCATCTTGTGATTGATTATGCGGGGCAGGTCTTACCTGGGCCTCCCCAATATTTTATTCAAATTGGCACCCCTGCTTCCAGACTGATCAGCCATGTGTTTGGGGGGCAGCCAATTTAGAAGCCAACTTTTGAATTTCGGACCCGAGACGTTTTCTTGCTCGTACTGCACTTGCTGCCTGCATTGAATTGTAAGTAAATTTTTTGTTTAACAACAACAACAACAATTTTATTATTTATACCCCGCACATCTGGCTGGGTTTGTTTATCTTAAAAAATGTGTGCTTCATTCTATGCAAGGGGGGTGAAGAGGTGGAAGGGAGTCAGCAGACCCCAAAACAATAGGCATTGAAAGCCACAATTGCCTTATTCCTGTGCTTTGTAAAGGTAAAGGGACCCCTGACCATTAGGTCCAGTTGTGACCGACTCTGGGGTTGCGGCACTCATCTCGCTTTATTGGCCAAGGGAGCCGGCGTACAGCTTCCAGGTCATGTGGCCAGCGTGACTAAGCCGCTTCTGGCGAACCAGAGCAGCACACGGAAACGCCATTTACCTTCCCGCCGGAGTGGTACCTATTTATCTACTTGCACTTTGACGTGCTTTCGAACTGCTAGGTTGGCAGGAGCAGGGACCGAGCAACGGGAGCTCACCCCGTCATTGCGGGGATTCGAACCGCCGACCTTCTGACCGGCAAGTCCTAGGCTCTGTGGTTTAACCCACAGCGCCACCGTGCAGGCTGCTAAATGTAAGAGCCTTTGACTCTGCTGAAAAGGCTTCGCAGCCCATTTACTTTTTCAATTTCTCCTCCACACACATGGGATAGGAGGTTTAAATTTCCCTCTGCAGATTTAACCCTCGATCCGTCTCCTTGGTCCGCTCAAAGAGTCACGGCCGCTGATCGGACCTCCTTTCTCTTGTGTGTCGCACTCAGGGGGCCGGGTGCTGGAGGTGGGTTTCGGCATGGCGATCGCCGCCACCAAAATCGAGGAGTTCAACATTGAGGAGCACTGGATCATTGAGTGCAACGAGGGTGTCTTCCAGCGGCTGAAGGAGTGGGCGAAAACACAGCCTCACAAGGTACGACAGAAGAGCCCTAAGGCTGAATCAGGTCATAGAGGGCTGTATATATGTATACACACACACACATACATATATACACATATACTCTCTCTCTCTCTCTCTCTCTCTCTCTATATATATATATATACCATATTTTTCGCTCTATAAGTCACACCAGGCCACCAGACGCACCTAGTTTTTGGAGGAGGAAAACAAGAAGAAAAATATTCTGAATCTCAGAAGCCAGAACAGCAAGAGGGATCGCTGCGCAGCAAAAGCAGCAATCCCTCTTGCTGTTCTGGCTTCTGGGATTGCTGCGCAGCCTGCATTCGCTCCATAAGACGCACACACATCTCCCCTTACTTTTTAGGAGGGAAAAAGTGAGTCTTATAGAGCAAAAAAGACGGTATTACCCATATATTCAATAAACGTTTTAAGGATGTTAAAATGAACGTTTCAAGTTGTAAAACAGAACATTTTCTGTTTTACAACTTGAAACATCCTTAAAACGTTTATTGAATATATGGGTAATAACTGTGTACACCTGAAAATGTTGGCAGCACTGAGATAAATTCAACAATGCACATATGTTCTGATGTATGTCATAATGGAATACTGAATGGTATACTTTTTTGGAAAGTGTGCAGGGGTTTATGATGTGCAAAATGAACCATGGAAAGCGAAGAAGGGAAGTCGTCATAGTTTTAAGCATATATTAAGGGAGCCCCATTCCACAGCCAGAACAGCTCTCACACTCAGTAAATCCTTCCTCGTGTTTAGTCAGAAGCTAAATAACTCAGAGTGGTTTTCTTCCTTTTGATGATTTTCATAAAATTTTCGATTTTGCGATCTGAAATAAACATTTTACAAACTCTGAAATATCGAACGACGTCCCTTCTTCCCTTTCCATGCTTCATTTTAAAAACTCAGAGTGGTTTTTCAAGGTTTGTGTCTAGAGGGCGGAAGCCCTTATAGGATCCATTCTTTCCCACGCACCCTCGAACCCAAGCCTGACCTGCAAAAGACGAAGAGGTTTAAAGTTTGCAATGTAGATGTGATTCTGGGCGGGGGTGGCACACCTCCTACCAAGAGGCCTGGGATCGAATCTGCGGATTAACGGCAGTACTGTCGTACCTTGGAAGTCGAACAGAATCCTTTCCGGAAGTCCAAAATGTTCGGAAACCCAAGCGCGGCTTCCGATTGGCTGCAGGAAGCTCCTGCAGCCAATCAGACATTTGGCTTCCAAAAAATAGTTCACAAACCAGAACAGTCACTTCCGGGTTTGCGGCGTTCGGGAGCCAAAACGTTCAGGAACTAAGCTGTTCGAAAACCAAGGTACAAATTTTAATTATGTTTTCCTGATTTTATTTCTTCTTTTGAGTTTTCTTTGCTCTCCAACAGCCCCTCTTTGACCCGAACAACCAAAGCAGGTTAAACTGCAAACCGAGAGGAGTTGGGCAAATGTTTCTGAGCCGATTCCCAGCTGCTGAGTCAGTTGAGTGGTCAGTCATTAACCTCCTCTCCTCTGCTCTGCTCCCAAGGTCGTTCCCTTGAAGGGGTTGTGGGAGGACGTCGTCCCCACCTTGCCGGAAGAACATTTCAACGGTAAGCAAGAGATAAAAAGGTTTTCCCCCTTTCTCTCATGACCCCACAACTGGTGGGTGTCCAATTAAGCTGAAGAAGCTGGGAGATTCAGGGTGGGTCAAATAAAGCCCTTCTTAGCCCCGCGCAAACTGTGGAACTCCCTGCCACAGTAGGCAATCACGGCCAACTTGGATGGCTTTAAAAGGGGATTAGACAAATTAATGGAGGGGAAAGGCCATCAATGGAAGCTATGCTCTGCCTCCTAGTTGGAGGCAGAAATGCTTTTGAATTCCAGAATAAGGCAATACTAAGTCTTCCTGTCTTCTGAACAAGAGTCTCTCTGCTGTGATCATATATTAAAATAAAACCCCACATTTCTTTTCTTACTGTGTATCCATTAATTCACACCCAGTTCCCAGTTCCTGTTGTATTTGCTGTACAGTTTTTGGGGGGCAGGGGGCAGGGAGGTATGGAGGATTCGCTGGTCCTGAATGGGGTGACTGTGCCCCTGAAGGACCAGGTGCGCAGCCTGGGAGTCATTTTGGACTCACAGCTGTCCATGGAGGCGCAGGTCAATTCTGTATCCAGGGCAGCTGTCTACCAACTCCATCTGGTACGCAGGATGAGACCCTCCCTGCCCGCAGACTGTCTGACCAGAGTGGTGCATGCTCTGGTTATCTCCCGCTTGGACTACTGCAATGCGCTCTGCGTGGGGCTACCTTTGACCCGGAAACTACAACTAATCCAGAATGCGGCAGTCGGACTGGTGATTGGGAGCGGCCTCCAGGACTGTATAACACCGGTCCTGAAAGACCTGCATTGGCTCCCAGGACATTTCCAAGCACAATTCAAAGTGTTGGTGCTGACCTTGAAAGCCCTAAACGGCCCAGTATACCTGAAGGAGCGTCTCCGCCCCCATCGTCTGACACTGAGGTCCAGCTCCAAGGGCCTTCTGGCAGTTCTCTCATTGCGAGACATGAGGTTACAGGGAACCAGGCAGAGGGCCTTCTCGGTGGTGGCGCCTGCCGTGTGGAACACCCTCCTGTCAGATGTCAAGGAAATAAACTACCTGACTTTTAGAAGACATCTGAAGGCAGCTCTACTTAGGGAAGTTTTCAATGTTTGGTGCTTTATCGTATTTTTAATATTCTGTTGGGAGCCGCCCAGAGTGGCTGAGGAAACCCAGCCAGATGAGTGGGGTATAAGCAACAACCTCAACTATTATTATCCCAATTTAAAAAATCATCCCTTCCCTCCAATGATTTTTATGAACTCCCATCCTCCCTTGCCATTGGCCATGCTTGTTTTGGCTGATGGGTGCTGTAGCTCAGCATCGTCCAGGGGCCAGATGTTTCCCCACCTCTGGAATAAAGAAGTCCACCTTTTGCTTTAGGAGGTTTGGGAGACTCCTAAGTTGGCAAAGTAACCTCTTCTACCTTTCCCGCCCCGACCTGGCCAAAGTGATCCATGCGACGGGTCACCTCCAGGCTTGACTACTGTCTTCCACTGCCTCCCGCAGTTTGGTCAAACTCATGCTGGTAGCTTTGAGAACACTGTCCCCCCATCTTGTCCTCTGTCGTCCCCTTCTCCTTGTGCCCTCCATCTTTCCCAACATCAGGGTCTTTTCCAGGGAGTGTCCCTGGATGGTTAAGTCCAGTCAAAGGCGACTCTGGGGTTGCAGCGCTCATCTCGCTTTCAGGCCTCTTGTCCGCAGACAGCTTTCCGGGTCTTGTGGCCAGTAGGACTAAACTGCTTCTGGTTCAATGGGACACCGTGACAGAAACCAGAGCGCACAGAAACACCGTTTACCTTCCCGCTGGAGCGGTACCTATTTATCTACTTGCACTTTGAGGTGCTTTCGAACTGCTAGGTTGGCAGGAGCTGGGACCGAGCAACAGGAGCTCACCCCGTCATGGTGATTCGAACCACCGACCTTCCGATTCGCAAGCCCAAGAGGCTCAATGGTTTAGAGCACAGCGCCACCCGCGTCCCAACTCTACAGTATCTTTTTGGTTTTGAGGCAACCAGAACTGTACGCAGTGTTCCAAATCCAGCGGAATACAATATTAGATCTACCCAACATGTGTTTGGGGGTGGTTGGTGGGTAGGTAGGTGGGCGCCTTGCCTTTCGCCCCCCCTCCCATCCCGCAAACCCTGCTAAACTGGTCCCTTACCTTTCCCGCTCCGACCTGGCCACAATGATCCATGCGACGGTCACCTCCAGGCTTGACTACTGTAATTCGTTGCCCTTGAAGCTGTCCCAGAAACTCCAGCGGGTGCAGAATGCTGCAGCGAGGCTCCTCACGGGGTCTCTGCCATGGGAGCATATTCACCCACTGCTTTTCCAGCTGCACTGGCTCCCGGTGGAGTACAGGGCCAGATTTAAGGTGCTGCCTTTGACCTTTAAAGCCCTTCACGGCCTAGGACCCTTGTACCTACGGGACCGCCTCTCCCGGTATGCCCCACGGAGGACCTCAAGGTCCATAAATAGCAACACCCTAGAGGTCCCAGGCCCTAAGGAAGTTAGATTAGCTTCAACCAGAGCCAGGGCCTTTTCAGCACTGGCCCCGGCCTGGTGGAACGCTTTGCCTCATGAGACCAGGGCCCTAGAGGATCTGATTTCTTTCCGCAGGGCCTGTAAGACAGAGTTGTTCCACCTGGCCTTTGGCTTGGAGCCAATTTCATTTCCTACCTCTCTTTCTTTTTTCTTTTCCTTCTCCTCCTGCGATGAGGCTACATTTTAATATTTTAATGTTTCATTTATTTTAATGTTGTATTTTAATTTTGTTTTTAAGTTGTAATCATTCAACTTGTTTTTATTATTGCTTGTAAGCCGACCTGAGCCCGGCCTTGGCAGGGGAGGGCGGGGTATAAATAAAAATTATTATTATTATAATATTATTATTATTTCCTGTTTCTTTCCTGCAACCTCCAGGAATCCTCTACGACACCTACCCCCTCTCAGCCGAAACCTGGCACACTCACCAGTTCAGCTTCATCAAGGTAAGGCATGACGGCAGTTGCAAAAAGCGAGGCGGCTTCCTAAAGGAATATGGCCAACCCAAAAGCAAGCCCTTCAGGGCAGGAATGACCAAGAGTATTTTTTGAGCACTCCCTGGCAGTTCCTGGGAAGGTAGCAACAGGGATTGTGGGTTTCCCTTTGTCGCCGGTGACTGCAGGGCGGTCAGTTTTGAAAGCCAGGAGTTCAGCACGGCAGCCGCGAATATAGGAATCACAGTCCTTGTGGGCAGGGCTGGATTTAGGTTTGACGAGGCCCAGAGCTACTGAAGGTAATGGGGCCCTTTATACGCCCAGCTGTCCTTTGTCAACAACAAATCGTCACTCTTTTTTGTGTTGAATACATGCTATATGGTAATTTATGAACCTAATAGGTATCTAAAGCCATTTGCACATAACAAAATATGTATTTTATCCAAGTAACTGTTGAACTGAAATACAATTAAGAAGAAGTATATTTTGGGGGTTCTCCAAGAACGTGGGGCCCTAAGCTATAGCTTGTTTGGCTTATACGTAAATCCGGCACTGGCTGAAATCATGTGATGCGAGTTTTAATCTGTTTTTCGTTTATTGTCCTTCTTTCTTTTCGAAAGTCTTAAATCATGGCTGCCAGTTCTTCTAAATTTAATACAGTACAGAAAAAAGTTCTGAAACCATTTTGTCTCTCCCAAATGACCTCAGATATTTCTCTGCAAGGTCAAAGGAAATGGGGAGCCTCCGCATTGTCTCTTTGCTCACAAATCCTGTCTCAAGGGCACATTTAAGGTATGAATAGGGTGAGCCTGTGACCTGGATTCAGGAATTGAGTAGTCATCATAACAAAAGAGTGGTCAGCATGCCCAGGTAATTCAATCAGGTAACCTGGCAGACAGGATAAAAACAACGCACTCGGATTTCTGTTGTAGTCCGCCTCTTCTCTGATGTACTGGGGGTTGGTCTTGGGCTACACCCCTTCCGTGATGTATGTATGATGTATGGAGGGGCGGTCTTGGGTTCCAGGGTGGGAAGTGCAAAAGTCTATATAAGAGCTTTGCACACCTTTGTCCTAGGTCCTCCACCTCTCTCCCTGTTGCAACAGCTTTAATAAAAGATCAGGCTTACTAGCTGCTTTGCTTCTCAATATGCTCTGGTTTGCCTCTTTTATTTTCTCCTACCAACAGACGCGGTTAAGGGACGCGGGTGGTGCTGTGGGTTAAACCACAGAGCCTAGGACTTGCCGATCAGAAGGTCGGCGGTTCGAATTCCTGGTGGCGGGGTGAGTTCCCGTTGCTCGGTCCCTGCTCCTGCCAACCTAGCAGTTTGAAAGCACGTCAAAGTGCAAATAGATAAATAGGTACCGCTCCGGCGGGAAGGTAAACGGCGTTTCTGTGCGCTGCTCTGGTTCACCAGAAGCGGCTTAGTCCTGCTGGCCACATGACCCGGAAGCTGTACGCCGGCTCCCTCGGCCAATGAAGCGAGATGAGCGCCGCAACCCCAGAGTCGGTCAGGACTGGACCTAATGGTCAGGGGTCTTTTTACCAACAGAGAACCCACAAAAGGACTCTGTATAGGCTCTTGGGTACCCCATAAGGGAAAAGGAGCAGGGCTTTTTTTCTTATAACATTCCTAACTTCAGATACGGGGATGCAACCAGCAGGGACCCCCAACCTTTCCAGGACAAAAATCCCCAGCAAGGCCTCCTGGGGGGAAAGAGCCCCACAAAGTCTGCCATAACTCCCTTCCCTCCCCACTTTCCTGCAGGGCCATGCTTACCGCCTTCTGAAGCCCGGAGGGGTCCTCACCTACTGCAACCTGACCTCTTGGGGAGACCTCCTCAAGAACAAGTATTCGGACATCGAGAAGATGTTTCAGGTGAGGGCGAGGGAGGGCTGTGCAGGCGGGCGGAGGCCAGGGAACAAGAGCTCTGTGTCCGTGCGAATTCTAGTCTGGCTCCCGCAAGTAGTCCCACCCCATAGATTTAAACGGCTCTCATCGCCATTCCTCTTCCTTGGATCGTTATAAGAAGAGAAAAAAATCCCTATGGAAAACTGCATTTAAAAATTCCCTGCTCTCTGGCACCCTCTGGTGTCGGATGTTCATAGCGCATTCAAATTGCTGGTTCTTTACAGCAGTGTGTCTTGTGTGGTGGGTTCAAGGTCTCCTCAAGGCGCTTTCTTCCCGCATTTTAGGAAACGCAGGTTGAGCACCTGGTGGAGGCCGGTTTCAAGAAGGAGAACATCCACACGGCTGTCATGGACCTCATCCCTCCGTCCGACTGCAGATACTACTCCTTCCCCAAAATGATCACTCCCGCCCTCATCAAGTAGAGCTGTCAGCCCGTTCCCCCACCGGCCAGCTCTCCGAGGAAGGGCATGCTGACCGCAGCAGCAGCAGCCGAGACGATCCGCTCTTTTGCGGCCAAACAGAAATCGGGGAGGGAGATGGCCTCTCATTTTTCGAGCCTCCGGGCACATGGACACGAGCCCTTTAGCCAAAAAAATTGCAATCTGTTCTGTCGATCAAGAGAATTCTTTTCCACGTTGCCTTGTCTCCTTTCATCTCTGCCGAACGGCAAACTGGGTGTAGCTTGGCGGCAGAGCAATGCATGCAGAAGGTCTGTGGCTAGATCCCTCCGGTGGCATCTCCGTAAGCAGGGCTGCAGTAGACTTCTCTGCCTGCAGACCCCACACAGCCCCTGCCGGCCCTTGTAGATAGATGGGCTCCTGGTCTGATTCGGCAACAGGCCGACTCCTGTTCAAATTTGCCTTTCCATTCAGAACCAGGAGGACCAGGAACATGGCTTTTCAGCTCAGCACCTGCGTGGCCTGCGGAAGGCGCCGGGTTCCATCCCTGACATCTCATGCAGGAGAACGGCTGCCAGCCTGTGTAGACCGTACTAAGCCGGATGGATCAGTAGCCTGGCTACGTATAAGTCACCAGCCTATCTTCTGTTGCTGTAGTAAAGGGACCCCTGACCATTAGGTCCAGTCGTGGCTGACTCTGGGGTTGCGGCGCTCATCTCGCATTACTGGCCGAGGGAGCCGGCGTACAGCTTCCGGGTCATGTGGCCAGCAGGACTAAGCCGCTTCTGGCGAACCAGAGCAGCGCACGGAAATGCTGTTTACCTTCCCGCTGGAGTGGTACCTATTGATCTACTTGCGCTTTGACGTGCTTTCAAACTGCTAGGTTGGCAGGAGCAGAGACTGAGCAACGGGAGCTCACCCCGTCATTGCGGGGATTCGAACCGGCGACCTTCTGATCGGCAAGTCCTAGGCTCTGTGGTTTAACCCACAGCGCCACCCGCTGTAACAAGGCTCTAAAGCAGGGGTCAGCAACCTAAGGCCCACTGGTCGGAAGCGGCCTGCGCATGTCGCTTGACCGGCCCCCGAACTGATCTGCCCGCTTGTGCGCTGCGCTAAACCAGCACAGCGCAGTGCGGGGACTCGCTTCCGCGGTGCTGGAAATTGCGTCTGCGCAGACGCCGGAAATTGCGGCTGGGACCGATCTGGCCCACGCAAGATAAACCTTGCCGACCCCTGCTCTAAAGGCAGGCGATTGGTCCATGCAGCCTGCTGATGACCACTCTGTCTGGCAGCAGCTCTCCAAACAGAGGTCTTTTTTACACCTGCCTCTTTTTTAAGGCACGCGGGTGGCGCTGTGGGTTAAACCACAGAGCCTAGGACTTGCCGATCAGAAGGTCGGCGGTTCGAATCCCCGCAATGACGGGGTGAGCTCCTGTTGCTCGGTCCCTGCTCCTGCCAACCTAGCAGTTCGAAAGTACGTCAAAGTGCAAGTAGATAAATAGGTACCGCTCCAGCGGGAAGGTAAACGGCGTTTCCGTGCGCTGCTCTGGTTCGCCAGAAGCGGCTTAGTCCTGCTGGCCACATGACCCGGAAGCTGTACGCCAGCTCCCTCGGCCAGTAAAGCGAGATGAGCGGCGCAACCCCAGAGTCGGTCACGACTGGACCTAACGGTCAGGGGTCCCTTTACCTTTTTTAACCAGAGTTTGAACCCGGGGCTTCCTGCCTCCAAAGCACAAACGTTTATCCCCTGAGCAAACAGGCTGCCTTCCGAAAGTCGACCCGCACAATGCTGGGTCTCATCCTGCTCTTGCTATCAGTTTCACATTTATATCCCACCAAAGGAGCTCGAGTCGGTGTGCTTAGTTCCTTTCTCCCTCATTTAATCTTCACAACAAGCCTGAGAGGTAGGTTAGGCAGAGAGCTAGCGACTGGCCCAAAGCCACCAGTTGCAAAATGTGTGAATGGGGTGCGCTTGTGTGTCTGTGTGTGCGTTAGCGTTCCTAGAACCTCAACTTCTGCTTTAAAAAAAAAAAGCTTCTAGTCCCCATGGTGGTGTTGTTTCGTCATGTCCGACTCTTCATGACCCTCTGGACCAGAGCACACCAGGCACCCCTGTCTTCCACTGCCTCCCACAGTTTGGTCAAACTCACGCTGGTAGCCCTCATGATGGTAATACAGTGGTACCTCAGGTTACATACGCTTCAGGTTACAGACTCTGCTAACCCAGAAATAGTGCTTCAGGTTAAGAACTTTGCTTCAGGATGAGAATAGAAATCGGGCTCCGGCGGCGTGGCAGCAGCAGGAGGCCCCATTAGCTAAAGTGGTGCTTCAGGTTAAGAAGAGTTTCAGGTTAAGAACGGACCTCCGGAACGAATTAAGTACTTAACCCGAGGTACCACTGTATGCCTCAGACCTTTGAAGGTGACCCAGAAACTACAACTAATCCAGAATGTGGCAGCTAGACTGGGGACTGGGAATGGCTGCCGAGACCACATAACACCAGTCCTGAAAGACCTACATTGGCTCCCAGTACATTTCCGAGCACAATTCAAAGTGTTAGTGCTGATCTTTAAAGCCCTAAATAGCCCAGTATACCCGAAGGAGTGTATCCACCCCTATTGTCCATCCCGGACACCTGGGTCCATCTCCCGAGGGCCTTCTGGCGGTTCCCTCCCTGCGAGAAGTGAGGTTACAAGGAACCAGGCAGAGGGCCTTCTCGGTGGTGGCGCCTGCCCTGTGGAACGCCCTCCTATCAGATGTCAAGGAAATAAACAACTATCTGACTTTTAGAAGACATCTGAAGGCAGCCCTGTTTAGGGAAGTTTTTAATGTCTGATGTTTTATCACTTTATTATTATTAGTATTAGTATTATTCTGTTGGGAGCCGCCCAGAGTGGCTAGGTAAACCCAGCCAGATGGGCAGGCTCTAAAGAATAAATGTTCACTCGATCTCCTCCCCAGCCACAAATTTAATTCCAAATTCTGCATTTTGGCAGGGAAATATAAGGCACAAATGCCCATATCAATTTATTTATTTATTGGTTGGGGGAGGAGAAGGGGGGCGGTTAGCGAGATGTCTTTCCTGATCCTTTTGAATCTCAAAACCTGGGTGCTTTTGCAGTACGTTTCCGAGCACAATTCAAAGGGTTGGTGCTGACCTTCAAAGCCCTAAACGGCCCAGTATACCTGAAGGAGCGTCTCCACCCCCATCGTCCAGCCCGGACACTGAGGTCCAGCTCCGAGGGCCTTCTGGCGGTTCCCTCCCTGCGAGAAGCCCTTGATTATTCTGTGAAAAGAGACAGGCCACCAAACCAATGTACTCTGTTTATCTCTATATATAATTGCAAACTTGTAGAGAAAGCTGTGTGCAAAATGCGCTAAACCACGTGCGCCACCGTCATTTTCGGGCTCGCCAGCCGACGTGCCGTTGCTACTTCCGGTACCAAATCTGGAGTCGTTTTTCCCGCTTGATCTTGCGCTGCAGCTGCAGGATCCCGTAGAGGAGAGCTTCGGCTGTTGGGGGGCAACCTGCAGAGAAGGGGGTTCGCAATCAGACCATCACAGGGCAGAGGCGAGGCGGTTGTCCAGGCCGGAATCTCCTTGCCCAACCCTTGTATTGCATAATGATAATAGAATCGTAAAGTTGAAAAGTATCCTAAGGCCCAAGACCCTAAGGGATAACAAAAGCAATAATGATCTGTTTTGTATATGCAGCACATCTGACTGGGTTGCCCCGGCCACTCTGGGTGACTCCCGGCAAATTATGAAACATCAAACCTCCCTAAACAGGGCTGCCTTCAGATGTCTTCTAAAAGTCAGATAGTTGTTTATTTCCTTGACATCTGATGGGAGGGCGTTCCACAGGGAGGGCGCCACCACCGAGAAGGCCCTCTGCCTGGTTCCCTGTACAGTGGTACCTCGGGTTACATATGCTTCAGGTTACAGACTCCGCTAACCCAGAAATAGTACCTCAGGTTAAGAACTTTGCTTTAGGATGAGAACAGATATTGTGCTCCGGCGGCACAGCAGCAGCAGGAGGCCCCATTAGCTAAAGTGGTGCTTCAGGTTAAGAACAGTTTCAGGTTAAGAACGGAACTCCGGAACGAATTAAGGTTAACACCCAAGGTACCACTGAAACCACACAACTCGCAGGGAGGGAACCGCCAGAAGGCCCTCGGAGCTGGACCCCGGTGTCCGGGGTGGACGCTGGGGGTGGAGACGCTCCTTCAGGGATACTGGGCCGTTTAGGGCTTTAATGGTCAGCACCAACATTCTGAATTGTGCTCGGAAACGTCCTGGGAGCCAATGTAGGTCTTTCAGGACCGGTGTTACGTGGTCTTGTCGGCCGCTCCCAGTCCCCAGTCTAGCTGCCGCATTCTGGATTTTAGTTGTATTTTCCGGGTCACCTTCAAAGGTAGCCCCACGTAGAGCGCATGGCAGTAGTCCAAGCAGGAGATAACCAGAGCATGGACCACTCTGGCCAGACAGTCTACAGGCAGGGAGGGTCTCATCCTGCGTACCAGACGGAGCTGGTAGACAGCTGCACTGGACACAGAATGGACTTGCACCTCCATGGACAGCTGTGAATGCTTCTGAATATCAGTTGCTACAAACCACAGGGGGAGAGAGTTGTTCTGGGGCTCAGAACATGCTTGTGGGCTTTCCATGGGGGAATCTTGTTGGCCACCCATGCTGGATGGGCCCGATCCACCAGAATGGATCTGCACCTCCATGGATAGCTGTGAGTCCAAAAGAACTCTGCAAGGAGGCCAGATCTCAAGTCCAAAGCCATCACCAGCCACTTTGGACTCCGTGTCCTGGGCTGATGGGAGTCTGAAGCGGCTGCAGGCTGGGGAAGAGCAGCCAAGGAGAGACAGCTAACAAAATCAGAGAACTGTAGAGTTGGAAGGGCACCCCAACGGTCATCTAGCCCAACCCCCAGTGATGCACGTCGTCTTGTTTACCTGGGACGTAGATGTCCACCGGCACGATCCGGTCACAGCCACGAACCACGGAGTAAGAGTAATGGTAATAGCCGCCACCGTTAGCGCAGCTGAAAAATAACAGGACAAAACACCAATAGAGCGCAGTCCAATGTTTTAGCCAACCTATTATTCACTATTTAAGCCATCGTTTTGGTGCCGCAAACTCGCCCTCAGTGCTCCCGACCCTATTAAAAAACGTTATTTGGAATAGCAGCTTGCCCAGCCCACAAAGGACGATAACAGTGCGATGAAATTCCAAACAGAAATGGTTGATTGCACATGTTCAAAATCCAATTTAAACTATTTAAATTTGATTATTTCAACCAAACGGATGAACTTTATCCCATGATACCAGCTTTCCGAAATCTGATTATTATATTTATTATATTTGCACCTCTGGCCCCCCTGGCCCCCCTCCCCCAAGAGGTGGCACTGCTGATTATGGGATACGTCGGTTTAAACCCCCCTCCGCGGAAACAAAGGGAGTGCGGTTTGCAGGAGGAGGAAAGATTCAGTAGAGACAGCAGCAAAAGCACGTCAGAGCCTAGAGTTCAAATCACGGGCGACAACCAGCGGCAGGGAGATGAATGGAGGTTATAAGCTTGAAAAATGATTACAAAGTACACCCACTTTCCCCGACGACAATAGGAAAGAAATATTTCCATTTTTCTTTACCTCCCCATGGAAACTACGTAGCGTGGCTCAGGCATCTGGTCATACACCTGTCGAAACAAAGAAGACGACGGGTTTTGCATTCTGGAGTCAAAATGAGTTGCAGAGACCTGGATCTGCAAAGCTTAGTAAGTTTATTTTTATTTATTGAATGTGTACACCGCCCTTCATCCTACAATCTCAGGGTGGCGCACAGGGTGGAAACACAAGATAGAAGCGCAAAATAAATTGTTAAAACAGCAACAACGCCCCCCCCCGCCGCCAAAAACACACACATTAAAAATGTCACAGGATATCAAAGGTACGACTGTACAGATTATAAACAAACCAATAAATCAATAAAAACTAATAATAATAATAATTGCTTCTGCCCTTTAAAACTTTGTACTCTGCCCGAGGGCTGTGTTCCCTTCTGAGGGCCATCATTATTATCAGTTTCTTTGTTTTATTGGTTTATTTACAATCTGTATAAGATATTCAGTTTTTTAGATGTTTGCTTTATTATGTTTTTATATATGCTGTAAGCTGCCCAGAGTGGCTGGGGAAACCCAGCCAGATGGGCGGGCTACAGAAATAATAATAATAATAATACAGTGGTACCTCGGGTTACATACACTTCAGGTTACAGACTCCGTTAACCCAGAAATATTGCTTCAGGTTAAGAACTTTGCTTCAGAATGAGAACAGAAATTGTGCTCCGGCAGCGCGGCAGCAGCAGGAGGCCCCATTAGCTAAAGTGGTGCTTCAGGTTAAGAACAGTTTCAGGTTAAGAATGGACCTCCAGAACGAATTAAGTAATTAACCTGAGGTACTACTGTAATAATAATAATAATAATAATAATAATAATAATAATAATAATGTTTACAGTTATGCCCAAGTTAATATAACCACCAGCCCCAACTAAACATTTTACCAACCCCAACAGAAGCAAAACAAGAGGAACCAAAATTTTAAATTGTTTAAAACATTTCGCCTTTGGCCCTGCCCTCTGCCAGCAGGCGGCCCCCCAGAAGCGAATATGGCCCTCGGGCCAAACCAACGTCTCCCATCGTCCCTGAAAGGGCCGTCTCTCGGATTACACCCGGCCTACCTTCCGAAGGGCGGGTGCCATCTTATTGGTGAGTGTGCCCGCCACGATCATGACGTCGGCTTGCCGGGGGCTGGCTCGGAAGACCACCCCGAAGCGGTCCATGTCGTAGCGAGGGGCAGCCATGTGCATCATCTCGACGGCGCAGCAAGCCAAGCCGAAGGTCATCGGCCACAAGGAGCTCTGTGGGCGGAGGAGATGCTCAGCATTGAGTAAAGGTAAAGGTAAAGGGACCCCTGACCATTAGGTCCAGTCATAGCTGACTCTGGGGTTGTGGCGCTCATCTCGCTTTATTGGCCGAGGGAGCCGGCGTACAGCTTCCGGGTCATGTGGCCAGCAGGACTAAGCCGCTTCTGGCGAACCAGAGCAGCACACGGAAACGCCGTTTACCTTCCCGCCAGAGCGGTACCTATTTATCTACTTGCACTGGTGTGCTTTCGAACTGCTAGGTTGGCAGGAGCTGGGACCGAGCAACGGGAGCTCACCCCATTGTGGGGATTCGAACTGCTGACCTTCTGATTGGCAAGTCCTAGGCTCTGTGGTTTAACCCACTGCGCCACCCGCGTCCCTATGAGCCACTAACTTTTATTTTAAAAACTCGAGGCTTTTCTATTAGGAATTGTAGGTGCTAATACAGTGGTACCTTGGTTCTCAAATGCCTTGGTTCTCAAACAACTTGGAACTCAAACACTAGCAAACCCGGAAGTAGGTGTTCCAGTTTGCGAACATTTTTTGGAAGCCGAACATGCTCCGTTTTGAGTGTTACGCTGAGGTCTGTCTGTTTTCGCCATTTATTTTGCGTTTTTGTGGCTTCCGCATTTGGGAAAGTGAAAGGTCAAGTGTGGCTCGGGGTAAAACACAGGTATATAAGGCTTCAGGGCCTGCAGGAGATGTTACGGGCAGGATGAACCAAGTCTCTAGCAGCAATTAAACAAAATAATAATAATAGGGGCGTGGGTTAAACCACAGAGCCTAGTGCTTGCAGATCAGAAGGTCAGCAGTTTGAATCCCCGCGACAGGGTGAGCTCCCGTTGCTCGGTCCCTGCTCCTGCCAACCTAGCAGTTCAAAAGCACACCAGCGCAAGTAGATAAATAGGCACCACTCCGGCGGGAAGGTAAACGGCGTTTCTGTGCGCTGCTCTGGTTCGCCAGAAGCGGCTTAGTCCTGCTGGCCACATGACCCGGAAGCTGGACCCCGGCTCCCTCGGCCAGTAAAGCGAGATGAGCGCCACAACCCCAGAGTCGGCCACTACTGGACCTAATGGTCAGGCGTCCCTTTACCTTTAATAATAATAATTCTCGCAAAGCTGCCACTCACCCTCCGAGCCCAATTGACCAAGTCGTCTAGCTTGGTGATGACATACTCCCCCCGGCTGCTAGGAAGGTACGATTTCTTCTGAACAACGGTGCTGGCGCTCTTCTTCTGAAGCTGAGCAGAACTACGGAGGAAAGGATACCATCAGGGCACCGTTCTCTGCTGAGGAATCGCAGGGGTTCGGGCTAGGCGACCCCCTTAGAACCCAGTTTCCTGGCTCTTGTTATCACTCCAACCTTGCTGGTTTCTGACTGGAGTCCCGCATGAACAAGAGCTGGGTGCAAATTCCGGTATCGGCTGCACAGACCTATGGAACTCCCTCCCACAAGAAATTAGGCAGGGACAAGTTAGGCAGAGAGTCCAACAAGGAGACTCCCATCCCTACTGGAGTTTCAGATGTCCGGTCAAACTGTTTTATTCCCAGTGGCCTTTGCATCGCCCTGGATGGATCTCAGATGTTTTCGGGTGGAGATATAAAATTCTTGGTGTTTAAAAATTTGCGAGTTTTAAATTGCTTATATGTTATCGTTGTTGGAGGTCGTTTTGAGACCTACATGAGTGGAAAGCAGGATATACCGTATTTTGCGCTCTATAAGACGCACCAGAGCACAAGACGCACCTAGTTTTTGGAGGAGGAAAACAAGAAAAAAAATATTCTGAATCTCAGAAGCCAGAACAGCGAGAGGGATCTCTGCGCAGCGAAAGCAGCAATCCCTCTTGCTGTTCTGGCTTCTGGGATAGCTGCGCAGCCTGCATTCGCTCCATAAGACGCACACACATTTTCCCTTACTTTTTAGGAGGGAAAAAGTGAGTCTTATAGAGCAAAAAATATGGTAAATAATCTTAGAGAAGCGTATGAGATATGAGATCCATCATTAAATACTGGAAGGGGAGTTGTCCCATGGGAGATGGAGCCAGCAAGGACCCGAACCAACGGATTCCAACATCAGGAATAACTTTCCAGTGGTAAGAGCTGTTTGATAACAAAACAGTCTCCGTCGGGAAGCTGGTGGACTCTCCTTCCTCAGAGGTTTTTAAGCAGAGGTTGGAGGGCCATTTGTCAGGGATTCTTTCGCCGCAACCCCTGTATTGCTGGGGGCTTGGCTGGATGACCTCTGGGTTCCCCTTCCTATGCTAAAATTCTACGAGGCAGGCTAAGCTGAGAGGCAAACAACTGGTCCCCACTGAGCCCGTGGAGAGGCGACTGGAAGCGAGGTCTCCCTGGTTTATGGCTACCAAACAGTGGCTCTCAAAGCTCCTTTCCACCTGCCCCACAGAATCCCCCCGGCTGCCCAGCAAAGAGGGGGGTATTTGGGGTTCGGCCTACCTGTCTGTGCTGTCCGTCACGGGCGTCTGATGGAGCGAGCGAGCGGGTGCGCCAGACGCCGCGAGTGGCCTGTTCGGGGAAAGCGAGAAGTCATGGGTGTCAAAGCGGGGCTCGTGCACAGCACTCAAAATCAGCACCCCACCCAAAGTTTCAATACCATCCTCCTTTAGTGGGGCAGAGGGACACGGGTGGCGCTGTGGGTTAAACCACAGAGCCTAGGACTTGCCGATCAGAAGGCCAGCGGTTTGAATCCCCGTGACGGGGTGAGCTCCCGTTGCTCGGTCCCTGCTCCTGACAACCTAGCAGTTCAAAAGCACCTCAAAGTGCAAGTAGATCAATAGGCACCACTCTGGCGGGAAGGTGAACGGCGTTTCCGTGCGCTGCTCTGGTTCGCCAGAAGCGGCTTAGTCCTGCTGGCCACATGACCCGGAAGCTGTACGCCGGCTCCCTCGGCCAGTAAAGCGAGATGAGCGCCGCAACCCCAGAGTCGGCCACGACTGGACCTAATGGTCAGGGGTCCCTTTACCTTTTAGTGGGGCAGACCTACCGCTGTTCTGAGCAATTCTTTTTGCAGGGTATCGGATGAGTCTGTGGGAACAAAGGGGTGCCCCCTTCCCCAGGGAGCAACTGGCCTACACAGTTACTTGAGAGTAAGCCTCAAACAGCTTGCTATTTCCCATCTTCCTGTTTCGACTCTCTGGCACACTACCTGCATCACCTAGCAATTCTAAAATATAAAGGTAAAGGTAAAGGGACCCCTGACCATTAAGTCCAGTTGTGGCTGACTCTGGGGTTGCGGCGCTCATCTCGCTTTACTGGCCGAGGGGTACCGCTCCGGCAGGAAGGTAAATGGCGTTTCCGTGCGCTGCTCTGGTTCGCCACATGACCCGGAAGCTGGATGCCGGCTCCCTCGGCCAGTAAAGCGAGATGAGCTCCGCAACCCCAGAATCGGCCACGACTGGACCTAATGGTCAGGGGTCCCTTTAGCTTTAAAGAGCCAAAATAATCAAACAATTGGGCTCAGTGTTCTCTAAGAGAGTGAGAATTGCCACAGGCATGCTTACCTCCAAAGGGACAGGCCACGCAGGGCGACACGGGAAGCTGGAAGTAAAACCACAGCGGTTGAGCATGGATTAAATTCCACAGAGATAATACAAATGGCTTTTCGCAGAGCTAAAAATGGACACAGAGACTTTAACAGATGAGAAATTAGGAACTGCACAGAGGTAGAAGGAAGTCATCAAATAAATCAGGGAATAAAACCAGAGATTAGGTACAGATTAGAAAGTGAGAGTTGCGAGGAGAAAAAGGTAAGGTCAAGATAAAAGGATCTCTCACTGGAAATATGTGTTTAGAATATCATGGATGATGGTTTGTATTTCTTAAATAACTGTATGTTTTTGATAAGACTTTTTCGTTTGCATTTTTTGTTTTTGTCTTTTCTTTTTGTGTAGATTTTTATAATAGAATAATGTGGTTCATAATGTGTAACACTTAATGTGCAAATAAAGTTTAATAATAATAATAATAAATCCCCAAACTCGGTTCCATGGGTGACTCTGAGTCAACTCCCTGGGATAGTTTATTGTTGTACATTGTTTCTAAATTTATTGCTGTACATTGTTTTAATTGTCTGTTTTAGGAGGCTTCTACTCTCCAGCCTCTTATAGTTGTTTTAACTGCGAGTCTTTTAGTCCTTATGCTCTTACAGTTCTTTTAACTGCGTGTTTTTATTTGTTTTTAGTTCTTATCTTATCAGTTTTTACCCATCCATTATCTGTGTTTAATCTTGTATTTTATTCAGATGTTTTATCCTATGCTTGTTTCTTTGCCCTTATTTGCTCTAACAATTATCGGTTAAAAAAAAATAAAAATAAATCCTAACTGCTATTTTATTTATATGTTTTTGTTTTGTTTTTTATCCTGGTCTGTGACCGTAATAAAGTTCATTCATTCATTCAATAATAATAAATACAATTCTACCATTTTTGTTCGGAGAGAGCATAAGGCATTATCCTACGCTTGCTGGCCTCCGAAGACTGCAAACGGGCCAACTGCGGCAACTGGGGGACTGATCCAGCCCCCGGGCGCTGTGCCTGAGCACCTGTTCCACTTGCCTTCGCCCGACAACATCCCCGCCACTTTCCAGTCACCCGAGGGACCATCTCCAGCTTCCTAGCACAAGGCTCATATTACCAAGACTCATAACAGAGTACGCGCTTTGTTAGCCTCCCTGACTGCTCTTCTGAGATCTGGGGGCCAAGGCCTCTCCACAGCCCAGGTGTCTTTTCTGGGTGCAGACCCCTACCCTCTAAAATCAGCGCAAAGCATCTGGGAGACAAGTTTTCTTTAAATGAGGCCCCCGGAGTTTTTCCTCTCTCCGCCCCTCCCTCCAAGAAAACCCTTTTATATGGCATAAGCGGCTGCTTCAACCTGCGGGAACTGGGTTCAAATCCTCCCACTCACTGGGCGACTTGGGGTGCAGTCACTGTTTCTCAGCCTAGCCTACCTCACAAGGTTGTTGCGAGGAATGAAACGGGAGGGGGTGGGGAAAACTATTTACGCCACCTCAAGCTTTTTGGAGGATATAAGCGACGAGAAATAAATGTAACAGGAAGAAGAAGAAGAAGAAGAAGAAGAAGAAGAAGAAGAAAAAGAAACATCTTCCGGTCCTAATTCTTCCAACTGCAATTGCTGTGGGTTTTTACTGGCGATTTATACTATTTCTTGCATTGAAATGGATATTTTGATTTCAATTGCAATCCACTTCTGAGAGCTGGGTTGCGCACCTGTCAAATAAATGAATTCATGTTCTCCCCACATGGCGGACGCATTGTTGTTTAGTCATGTCCGCCTCTTCGTGACCCCCTGGACCAGAGCACGCCAGGCCCTCCTGTCTTCCACTGCCTCCCGCAGTTTGGTCAAACTCACGCTGGTAGCTTCAAGAACACTGTCCAGCCATCTCGTCCTCCGTCGTCCCCTTCTCCTTGCGCCCTCCATCTTTCCCAACATCAGGGTCTTTTCCAGGGAGTCTTCTCTTCTCCTGAGGTGGCCAAAGTCTTGGAGCCTCAGCTTCAGGATCTGTCCTTCCAGTGAGCACTCAGGGCTGATTTCCTTCCGAATGGAGAGGTTTGATCTTCTTGCAGTCCATGGGACTCTCAAGAGTCTCCTCCAGCACCATCATTCAAAAGCATCCATCCTTCGGCGATCAGCCTTCTTGATGGTCCAGCTCTCACTTCCATACATCACTACTGGGAGAACCAGAGCTTGAATTACACGGACCTTTGTTGGCAAGGTGATGTCTCTACTTTTAAAAGAGGAGAGCGCAAAATATGGTCTGAAGCTCAACATAAAAAAAACCCAAGTGCCTGGCGTGCTCTGATCCAGGGGTCACGAAGAGGCGGACACGACTAAACAACAACAAGAAATATATAATTTAAGGGCTAGCGTCTCCATTAATTCCCTTAGGTCTAACTTGAGTATTTCTAATGCAGGAATTTATCAATAGGTCTACTCTGAGTCTTTCTAATATTGCATTAATAATAATAATAATAATAATAATAATAATATCTTTATTGTCATTGCCCCCTCTCAGGGACAATGAAATTACTTGACTGCTCCATAAAAACACTAATTAAAACAATACAGTATAGTACAGCAAGGAAGATTAGATGACTTTCAAAGTCCAGGCTTCCCATTCAGGGCCGGGATCGCTCTGGAGAAGAAGCTGTGCTTAAGCCGGCTCGTTCTTGTCTTCATCGTCCTGTATCTCCGTCCCGACGGCAGGAGCTCGAAGAGACAGTGACCAGGATGCGATGGATCTTTTACTATGTCCAGTGCCTTCCTATGGCACCTTGTGGCATAAATCTGCTCTAAGGTGGAGAGTGGGCAGCCAACAATGCTCTCTGCTGCCTTAACAACTCTGCACAACCCCATCCTGTCCTGGGTAGTACAGCTTCCGTACCACACACATAAGCCATAAGTGAGCACGCTCTCAATGGCACAGTGATAGAAGGCAAGCAGCAGTTTCTGCGGAAGATGGTTTTTCCTTAGAATTCTCAAAAATTATATCACCCTGTGTAGCTATAGAGTCTCCGCGAGTTGCAATGCGAGTCTTGACTGATATTGTACAAAATATTGCAATATTGTGCAGTCAGTACTACTGTATACAATTTCATACACTGGTTCCAAGGTTGTCTACACTGATCTGGACCAGCCCCATGTAAAAATAAAAATAAAAATAAAATAAATAAAAATAAAATAAGCCAGATCATGGGGTCACGAAGAGTCGGACACGACTAAACAAGAATAAAGTGGGGGGCTCCTGGTCCCTTGACCCCCCCTGCCTGCCTGCCTGGGGGGGTCAGCCAGCAGGGGACGCCCACCCCCCAAAATATATATATATCCCCCCCAGCCCCCCCCTCACCTGCCAGAGTCGCCATTTCTGCAGCCCTTCAAGCCACCTTCTCCCTCCCTGGGCGGAGCCAGGCGGGTGCTGCTCCCTAAAGGCTCCGGGTGGGGAGCCGACGCCACCGGCGCCACAGTTCCGCCCTGCAAAGGTTCCGCTTCCGGCTCCTGGAGGCGCCGCCTGCTGCTGCTGCTGCTGCCACCTAGCGGCGAAGGGGAGGGATAACAGGCCTTCCCAGCTCCAGGCTTTTCAAGGTCAAAAATACATTGTTGTTGTTGTTGTTCAGTCGTTTAGTGGTGTCCGCCTCTTCGTGACCCCCTGGACCAGAGCACGCCAGGCCCTCCTGTCTTCCACTGCCTCCCGCAGTTTGGTCAAACTCATGCTGGTAGCTTCGAGAACACTGTCCCACCATCTCGTCCTCCGTTGTCCCCTTCTCCCTGTGCCCTCCATCTTTCCCAACATCAGGGTCTTTTCCAGGGAGTCTTCTCTTCTCAGGAGGTGGCCAAAGTCTTGGAGCCTCAGCTTCAGGATCTGTCCTTCCAGTGAGCACTCAGGGCTGATTTCCCTCAGAATGGAGAGGTTTGATCTTCTTGCAGTCCATGGGACTCTCAAGAGTCTCCTCCAGCACCAGAATTCAAAAGCATCCATTCTTCAGCAAGCAGCCTTCTTTATGGTCCAGCTCTCACTTCCATACATCACTCCTGGGAAAACCACAGCTTGAACTATACGGACCTTTGTTGGCAAGGTGATGTCTCTGCTTTTTAAGATGCTGTCTAGGTTTGCCATCGCCTTTCTCCCAAGAAGCAGACGTCTTTTAATTTCGTGACTGCTGTCACCATCTGCAGTGATCATGGAGCCCAAGAAAGTAAAATCTCTCACTGCCTCCATTTCTTCCCCTTCTATTTGCCAGGAGGTGATGGGACCAGTGGCCACGATCTTCGTTTTTTTGATGTTGAGCTTCAGACCATATTTTGCGCTCTCCTCTTTCACCCTCATTAAAAGGTTCTTTAATTCCTCCTCACTTTCTGCCATCAAGGTTGTGTCATCTGCATATCTGAGGTTGTTGATATTTCTTCCGGCAATCTTAATTCCAGCTTGGGATTCATCCAGCCCAGCCTTTCGCATGATGTATTCTGCGTATAAATTAAATAAGCAGGGAGACAATATACAGCCTTGTCGTACGCCTTTCCCAATTTTGAACCCATCAGTTGTTCCATATCCAGTTCTAACTGTAGCTTCTTGTCCCACATAGAGATTTCTCAGGAGACAGATGAGGTGATCAGGCACTCCCATTTCTTTAAGAACTTGCCATAGTTTGCTGTGGTCGACACAGTCAAAGGCTTTTGCATAGTCAATGAAGCAGAAGTAGATGTCTTTCTGGAACTCTCTAGCTTTCTCCATAATCCAGCGCATGTTTGCAATTTGGTCTCTGGTTCCTCTGCCTCTTCAAAATCCAGCTTGCACTTCTGGGAGTTCTCGATCCACATACTGTTTGAGCCTTCCTTGTAGAATTTTAAGCATAACCTTGCTAGCGTGTGAAATGAGTGCAATTGTGCGGTAGTTGGAGCATTCTTTGGCACTGCCCTTCTTTGGGATTGGGATGTAGACTGATCTTCTCCAATCTTCTGGCCACTGCTGAGTTTTCCAAATTTGCTGGCATATTGAGTGTAGCACCTTAACAGCATCATCTTTTAAAATTTTAAATTTAAAAAATACATTATTTGGAATCAAAATACATTATAGTAACTTGCTTAGGGAAGTTTTTTTATTTTTTATTTTATTTTATTTTATTTTTATTTTCTGTTGCATTTTTAAAAATGACAGAGAAAGCAAGAAATAAGGATGGCATCCAAATGTTCAGAAGGGAAAATACAAAAAAAGAAAAGAAAAATGATCAATAATAAAAAACGAAAAAGACAAAATAAATATAAAAATAGAAATGTCCTTGAAATACAGCAGCTCTTTGAAATCAAGCTATAGTAACAAACTGGCCTGGGGAAGTTGTTTTTTATTTTTATCTATTGCATTTTTAAAAATGACAGAGAAAGCAAGAATTAAGCATGGCATCCAAATGTCCAGAAGGAAAAATACAAAAAAAAGAGAGAAAAGAAAAATGATCAATAATAAAAAACGAAAACGACAAAATAAAAATAAAAATGTGCTTGAAAGATCTGCTTCCGGCTTCGATGCCGGCGCGGCCATCTTGGTTCCTGGCAGAGGCTCCCTTGCCCTTTCTTGCACATATATAGAAATTTTTTATAGCGTCCCTAGTTTTCTATGCACCAATCCATATTCCTCCCAACCTCCCTTGATGCAGTCGTGCGCGCCCCAGCTTACAAAGGAGATGTGCATTATTATTTCATTTTTGCAAAAAAAAATTAAAAGGAATATATATTAAAAAAAAGGCAAGCTTCCCACCGCGTCCCTGGGTGGGCTCGAACCACCAACCTTTCGGTTAACAGCCGAACGCGCTAACCGATTGCGCCACAGAGACCCAGCTGCCTTCCTCGCTGCCACCGCCAAACTTAGGAAGGAGGAACCGCATTGCACAGCCCAAAATGCAAAAATTGCCGGTTTTTCTTCTGTGTGCAAGGTCAAAGGAAGGTTTTTATTGCTCCTACGATCCAGAGGAGGCCAGCTGGCCTAAATCATTGTTGATTTTTTTTAATATAATTTTTATTGATTTTAACATATAAAATAAACATATAAAATATATAAAATAAACATATAAAATGTATAAAATAAACATATAAAATAAAATAAACATATATAAAATAAAATAAACATATAAAATAAACATATAAAATATATAAAATATTTTATATAACATATAAAATATATAAAATATTTTATATAACATATAAAATATACCACAAAACCTATCACTTATACAATCTTTTCAGACTTCCATCAGCACCTCTGAGGATCCACCCTTTTAACCACTTCTTATGCATTTCTTAACTTTATATTGCCTTTACATCTCTTAACAGATCATCCTCCCCCTTCTACATTTTTACAATACTTCCAATAATACTCCCCAGAAAACTTATTGCAAACCTACAAACATCATCTGATCTTCACAAATACTTTTCAAATAGTCCGTAAATTTACTCCAGTCTTCTGTGAATTTCTGGTCCCGCCGGTTTCAAATCCTTCCTGTTAGTTTATCTAATTCTGCATTCTTGATATTATCATCATATTTTTTTAAAAAAAAATTAAATTGATTTTCTAAAAATAATCAAAAATAAAAATACAAAACCAAAACAAATTGACTTCCCTGGTTCCATTATTTGTCAACATGCTGCATTTCCATTGTTAAATTTATAACATATTTAAATCACCTATCATCCATTCATTGTAAAATTGCAAGCGCTCTTAAAACCCTGCTAATGGATTAACCTGTGTGCAATGCTTCTGTATGTGAGAAAAAAGCATCTTCTGTTCCTCCGTAAATTCATCGTCGTCTCTGCCTCTTAATTTCATTGTCCGTTTTGTTGATATTGTTATCTTTAACATCTTATTTTTATTGCCACGAATCACACAAGTTGATCAGCCCATGGTCATCTTATTCGCATAAACAAGAGACTGCCATTTATCATTATTCCCCATGAATCAGAGGAGCCTAACTGGCCTATATTATTATTATTATTATTATTATTATTATTATTATTATTATTATTATTCCCATAGGCTAGAGCAAGCCATTTATTATTTACTATTGATTATGAATTGCCCATTAGCCTGATTTATAGAGCTAAAGTTGGCAGCGATGATAGCTGGTTGGTCTGCTTTGATTTATGCAATTCTTAAACTGTTTCTATTTTATGGGCTTTCGGATGTTTTGCCCACGTCAAAAAGTTTGATCTTGTTCCAGTTATTAACTTTGTTAAGTGACTTCCTCACTTCCCCTTGGTTGAATTTCATTGCATGTCCTTTCAACGGTTTTCCAAATCCCAATTTTTATGAAATTTAACTTAAACATCCTTAGATCTTCACCTTATGGAATTAAACATATTAACTGTAATTTTCAATAAGGCTATATTGCCCCCCTCTTGAAAAACTGTCTATAATAAATATGCTTGAAATAAACCACTCTATAAATTGACAATTGCAATCTCAACGCAGCACCCACAAACAGGCAGGTCTTCGCCCCAAGAAGCTTACAGTTAATTTATTTAGGGCAGCACGTTAATTATTTCGTTATCACATTAGTACCCCCGCTTTTTCCGTCAAGGACATGGTTCACCCCTTTCCCGTTTGACCTTCATAACAACCCTGGATAACAACCAGCTGTTTTTGGACTACAATTCCCATCATCTCCTGCTATCTAGAAATATTTAGAGGCCCAAGTTTGGGAAACGGGTCTAGACAGACCCCTGGCCTGACCCAGAGCTGAAAGATGGGAAAGACAAAGGTTAGATGCCAGAAATTACTGTATTTTTTGCTCTATAAGACGCACCAGACCACAAGACGCACCTAGTTTTTGGAGGAGGAAAACAAGAAAAAAATAATTCTGAATCTCAGAAGCCAGAACGGCAAGAGGGATTGCTGCGCAGTGAAAGCAGCAATCCCTCTTGCTGTTCTGGCTTCTGGGATAGCTGCACAGCCTGCATTCACTCCCTAAGACGCACACACATTTCCCCTTACTTTTTAGGAGGGGAAAAGGGAGACTTATAGAGCAAAAAATACGGTAAATTGGGGCCCGCTTTTTTGTGTTATCGCTACGCCCCTTGCTGGCTTTCGCTGCCCGCTCTCTCAGAAGCCCAGAGAAGCGATTTATGATTACTTCCGAGCTGCAAACTTCCGGGATGCAACACTATCTGTGTCCCTCGCTGCCGTTTTTGCAAAAAATAGAGAAAGAACCCCTCCATTAAAAATAATAAAAAAGAAACTATTGAGAAAACAGCTCGATGTTTGCTCAGTCCAGCGTTGCAATTCTTCCAAAGGACACAAGAAACCAGTCTGTCGTGGTTTTGAGAAGTTTTATTGTTTGATTAAAAAAAAGAGAATTTTGCACAGAAAGCTTAAAAGATGGAGAAAGGATGGAACGGTTCGGTACGGGTGGAAGAAGGTTTAAGGCTGTTTTAGCTCTCATCAAATTAATAATACCTGCACCGGCTGGGTTTTAAAATTCATAACGGGAATGGAGATGGAAGACTGTGAACCTAGCTGAGGTGATTCCTGGGGAAGCAAAAGCCCCAAATTTGATGCCCCTCCAGCTTTTAGAAACCTTTGCCAAAAGCAGGACGAATGGGATTTTAGACGACGACAGCGGAATGTACAGCAAAGTTTTTCCTCTTCGGGATCCAGAAAACCTCTGGAGGCCATTTAAAAGGGGAGAGGGGTAAAAGCGTTTCCTATGGACAACGAACACACACATTTTTAATATATTTTTTGCTTCCAGACATCCGTTCAAAATGGTTTGGGCTACAGCTCCCATCAGCCTGGGGCTGTAGTTCAAGACATTTGGTTTGTTGACACCAGGGAAGTAAGTCCTCTCTCAAACCGCCACCGGTTCCTGCGCAACCCATCACCCAGGGCGTCACAAACACCGATATATTATTTATTTCTGGGCTGCTCTCAAGGCAGAGAGAAAAGAGAGGGTTTCACTGCCACAAAAGTCCAGTTTGCTCTGACGGGATTGTCGTGGTTCTGGTATCACATGTACTTCTTACAGTATATTTGATACACATATATATATATATTTAAAAATAAAGGCTCTTGTGTCCTATATAGAATACGCACTTCCTATTTCATGTCACAAGTCTGATGTAGAACTTGTTGTGTGTCCTCCCGGACGGGGACGAGGGAAAAAGGCTTCACAGGCTGGCTTCCGGAGGAGGCCTCTTGCTCTGCAGATTTCTCTTCCTCTTCTTTTCTAAGATTTCTTCCTCGAATATTTCTCTTTCCCTGAAGGATAAAGAGACAGGAAAGGGAGGGGGACACACAACAAAATCTAAGCTCGTGGATGCAAAAAAATAACACAGTAATGTGTGGAGAAGTTAATGGAGGCTCGTCTTAAATACCACAGCAACAGCGGACTAAATTTTGCTAAAGACGTGGACGTTTGGAATGATATAATAATTTATTAGATTCAGGTGGGTAGCCATGCTGGTCTGACGCAGTCGAAATAAATAAAAAAAAATAAGAAATTGTCCAGTAGCACCTTAGAGACCAACAAAGTTTGTTCTGGGTATAAGCTTTCATGTGCATGCATGAAGACGTTTGAAGAAGTGTCCATGCAGACGAAAGCTTATACTCGGAACAAACTTAGTTGGTCTCTAAGGTGCTACTGGACATTAAATTTTTAAATAATTTATTATTTATACCCTGCCCATCTGGCAGGGCATCTCCAGCCACTCTGGGCGGCTCCCAACAGAATATTAAAAACACAATAAGACGTCAAAAACTTCCCTAAACAGGGCTGCCTTCTGATGTCTTCTAAAAGTCAGATAGTTGTTTATTTCCTTGACATCTGGTGGGAGGGCGTTCCGCAGGGTGGGCACCACCACCGAGAAGGCCCTCTGCCTGGTTCCCTGCAACCTCACTTCTCACAGGGAGGAAAGTGCCAGAAGTGCTGCTGTTTCTTTACCTGAATTGCTCTGACCACAGATGCACTTGTGGAAAACTCATGGAGTGTATGATTAAGCCAACCGGGGACGCAGGGTGGCGCTGTGCTCTAAACCACGGAGCCTCTTGGGCTTGCCGATCGGAAGGTCGGCGGTTCAAATCCCCGGAATGGGGTGAGCTCCCATTGCTCGGTCCCTGCTCCTGCCAACCTAGCAGTTCAAAAGCACGCCAGTGCAAGTAGATAAATAGGTACCGCTGCGGTGGGAAGGTAAACGGCGTTTCCATGCGCTCTGGTTTCCGCCACGGTGTCCCGTTGCGCCAGAAGCGGTTTAGTCCTGCCGGCCACATGACCCGGAAAGCTGTCTGTGGACAAAGGCCGGCTCCCTCGGCCCGAAAGCGAGATGAGTGCCGCAACCCCATAGTCGCCTTTGACTGGACTTAACCGTCCAGGGGTCCTTTACCTTTACCTTTTTTTTTAAGCCAACCACAACTAGGGCATTCTCTCCCTTTTTTGCAAGTTTCCCAAAAGCTGTTATGGATAAGAAGCGATGGAAGGAGTTACCTTTGGCTCACCAGAGGCCCTCTCAAGTATATCTCTTCCGCTTTCTTGTAGTCGATATGGTCCACGGCTGAAATGGCGTAGATGATGGCCTGGGGGCGAAGAGAAAGAAAATTTGCAAGTATGTTTGACACAGGGACACGGGTGGCGCTGTGGGTTAAACCACAGAGCCTAGGGCTTGCCGATCAGAAGGTCGGCGGTTCCAATCCCCGCAATGACGGGGTGAGCTCCCGTTGCCCGGTCCCTGCTCCTGCCAACCTAGCAGTTCGAAAGCACATCAAAGTGCAAGTAGATAAATAGGTACCACTTCAGCAGGAAGGTAAACGGTGTTTCCGTGCGCTGCTCTGGTTCGCCAGAAGCGGCTTAGTCCTGCTGGCCACATGACCCAGAAGCTGGACGCCGGCTCCCTTGGCCAGTAAAGCGAGATGAGCGCCGCAAGCCCAGAGTCGGCCACGACTGGACCTAATGGTCAGGGGTCCCTTTACCTTTAACTTGACACATTCAAGGAGGCAGGGTTCTGGAATGCAAAGGAAGGGCCGTGGCTCAGTGGTTAGAGCACCTCCTTTGCATGCGAAAGTTTGATCTCCAGGTAGGGCTGAGACCCTGGAGAGCCGCTGCCAAGCAGTGTAGGCGATATTGACTGAGGGTCTAACTGGCCGTGCGTAAAATCGGCACCTTATTCAAAATCGTCAGGGCTAGAATCTTAGTTCGTCTTTAGGGGGAGAGTCGCAGCTTAGTGGCGTGACGCTAAGGATCCCACATTGATGCTTTTGAATTCTGGTGCTGGAGGAGACTCTTGAGAGTCCCATGGACTGCAAGAAGATCAAACCTCTCCATTCTGAAGGAAATCAGCCCTGAGTGCTCACTAGAAGGACAGATCCTGAAGCTGAGGCTCCAAGACTTTGGCCACCTCAGGAGAAGAGAAGACTCCCTGGAAAAGACCCTGATGTTGGGAAAGATGGAGGGCACAAGGAGAAGGGGACGATGGAGGACGAGATGGTGGGACAGTGTTTTCGAGGTTACCAGCATGAGTCTGACCAAACTGCGGGAGGCAGCGGAAGACAGGAGTGCCTGGTGTGCTCTGGTCCAGGGGGTCACGAAGGGGCAGACACAACTCAACAACAACAACAACAACAAAGGATCTTATGTCCGATCCGTGGCAGCATTTCCAGGGAATCTGTGAAATCCTGGAGAGCTGCACCGGTTCAGGCAGCTCCCTGTGTCCCAACTCCTTAAAAAAAGGCCGCGATTTACCTCGGGGAACAAGACGTCCAAGATGAACTTGATACTGTCCCTGCTCACTTCTGGTAGCACCTTGGGGTCTGCCTCTTGGTAAACCCGTCGCAGGTAGTTGAGAACAAGTTCCTGTTGGTGGTCGTCCTCCAGGTAAACCTCCATGCAGGTCAGGTACGGCCGGGCGACGACAAAGTCGCGGAGCCAGCGCGACGGCTTCTTCCTCCTTAGGATGGAGCGGAGGTGGTCGTCCGCCCCCTTGGACTTCACTATGAACTCGACGATGCGCTCGTTGGCCTTGTCCCGGGCGGCCCGGGCCCGATCCGGGAGAACTTTCCTGGGGGGCTTAGCAGGCGACGGCTCGGACGGCGACTCGCCGGAGTCTGCTTCCTCCGCCTCCGGAAAGTTATCCTGCGGCGGTTCGTGGAGGACGCCTGTTCGGACGGAGTAGCCTCGGGGGGAGGAAAGCAGACGGCAATGTCACGGTTTCTTCCCCCCCCCCATTTTTTTTTATTGGTTTTCACAATATTATAAACAGACAAACAAACACACAAGACAAACAAACATAAATCATAGCCTTATTGAAAATTACACTTATTAACTTTGTTAAGTGACTTCCTCGCTTCCCCTCGGTTGAATTTCATTGCATGTCCTTTTAACGGTTTTCCAAATCCCAATTCTTATGAAATTTAACTTAAACATTAACATCCTTAAATCTTCACCTTATGGAATTAATATGTTTAATTCCATAAGGCAATGCCACGGTTTCTGCGGGAAGGCGCAGAAAAGAGCCTGCCTTTCTCTCAGGTATCATGGACAAAAAAATCATTCATTTATTGAATTTATAAACTGCCTTATACCGGGAGGTCTCAGGGTGGTTCAAAAAATAAATAAATCACAATATATAAAATAAAAATACAATAACGCCACCCCTCTAAAGGGTATGGGCTGTTGATCAGGTCAGCCAAAGGCCAGGTTAAAAAGGAAGGTCTTAGCCTGGTGCCTAAAGGTGTATAGTGAAGGTGCCAGGCAAACTTCCCTGGGGAGAGCATGCCAAAGACAGGGAGCCACTGCAGAGAAGGCCCCGTTCTCGTGTTGCCACCCTCCGGACCTCTCAAGGAGGAGGCACACGAAGGAGGGCCAAATATTATGTTCCTTCCTCCCCATCCCTCCGGTGAAACATCGAATCTGGACAGGAAAGGACACGCTATGGAGAAGAAACACGTGCACAATACCCATTTTGCAGGAGAGGAAACTGACAATGGCTAGGACTTGTCTCACTGCCGCAGAAGGAAAACGCCTACTGTATACCACGTCCCAAGAAGCCACAGACCCTCAATCCCCCAAAGCAACTTTAAAAAAAACAAAAATTGGGAGATAGTGATGTCTTGGCTGTGTGTGTGTACATGCAAAGGTGCCATTGATGGGAACCTTCTTTGATTTTGTTCCTTCTTTAGGAAACTTAATCAAAGCAGCGCGTTTTAATAGGCAATGAACTACTCACTCATCTCGTGGGCATAATACTCCAGGAAGGACCCCGTGAAAGATTCGCAGCCTGGGAACGGGGAGAGAAGAGGAAGGTTTCTCGACTAAATCCCATTTTTGGAGATTTCAAGTTACGTCACGCCGTCGCAGAACTTTGTTCCCACCGTGGAAGCCGATCATGGATTTAAAAGCAAGGCTTGAGGGGGTCATACATTAAATGAGCTTCTGCACTGTCTCTTTGCCACACTCTAGAGTTACCAAAGGCCACCAGGTTTCCCTTTAAAGTCTCCCTTGTAACATATGGTTCTGATGGCTTATTCATACAGTGTATATTTTATTCTGATGGCGTTTGTACGGTTTTGTCATGCCTTTGGGCTAGTACAGTGGTACCTCGGTTCTCAAACGTAATCCATTCGGGAAGACCGTTCGACTTCCGAAACGTTCGAAAACCGAGGCGCAAAGTGCTGGCTGCAAGTTCAACTGGAAAAATTGAAAAACGCGCAGCGGAAGTTGTTTGGCTTCCGAGGTGCGTTGGAAAACGCAAGCAATTACTTCGGGGTTTTTGGCGTTAGAAAACCAAAACATTTGGCTTCCGAGAATGTGCTGGTCCCGGGGGGAGGTTACTGTGGGGCGAGGTCCAGGACCTGAGTTGAGGGTCGGCAGACAGTCCTCCTCGGGCGAAGCGGGGTCCACAGCGGGAAGCCGGGCAAGGACAGGAACTCTGGGGGAAACAGGACTGGATGCTGGCCGAAACAGCTCATCAACGACGTTGCTCCCGCAACCTGGGACCGGGCTGACTGGCCTTTATCTTCTCTGAGGCCAGGGGCGGTCCCGGCCCCCAGGAGCCCCGCCTCTCCTGGCCTTAAGGTGAGCACTCCTCCTGGGAGAAACCAGTTCCCTTCGCCTCTCTGCCCTGAGCCTCTGCAGTTCAGGAGAGGCTGAAGGGTTACTGGGCCCAGGGGGAGACTCACCTGTAGGCACTGAGTCCTCAACCACCTCTGGAGCCAGAGCGGATTCACCTGGTGCCTGCTCCTGAGGATCCGGCACAGGTGCAGGCGCTTCAGAATCAAGGCCCTGCCCCAGTTCAGCCGGCCCTGGAGGCGGGGACTCCTGTGCAGGCTGGGATTCCTCCGGTTCAGCCTCTGAATTGGATTCCCAGGCCATCACACCGACGCTTAAAAACCGAGGTACCACTGTACAATAAACTCTTATTTACTTACTGACAGCCACGAGGCTATTCAGTGGGGGGGGGGGAGGGAAGAGAGATGGGAGATGGGTCTGTTATGTGGCTTCATTGGCTCTGCTGAGAGAGTATCCCTTGAACTCCCCCAACCTGGCCGTTACAAGAAGCAGTGTGCAAGAGCTTGCTTTCTTCCTCCCCCCTCCCAGCTTCCCTTTCCTTTTGTGTGGCGCCTCTGCGGCTGATTTTACACAATCCAGAGGTATAGGGGGCTTTATGAAACAAATAAAAAGAAATAAAAAGAAAAACATGGAACTGTGGAGAGAAAGTGGGATGGCCTGGGGTTCGGACTTGGATGCTGAACCTGAGGGATCCCAGCCTGCACAGGATTCCCCGCCTCCAGAACCAGCTGAGCCGGGGCTGGGGCTTGAGCCTGAAGGGTCCTCACCTGTGCTGGATCCTCAGGTGAGTCTGCTCTGGCTCCTGAGGGGATGGAGGACCCATTGCCTGCAGGTCCTCCACTCTCAGCCCCGTCAGAGGAAGCTGGGGTTGCCTCTGGTTCTGCTAACCCTCCAGCCTCTCCTGGGCTGCAGAGGCTCAGGGCAGAGAGGCGGAGGGAACTAAGTTCCCGCAGGAGGAGTGCTCGCCTCCAGGCCAGGAGAGGCGAGTCACCAGAGGATCGGGGCCACCCTATGCCTCAGGGCAGGTAAAAGCCAGCCAGCCCCAGTCCCAAGTTGCGGGAGCAACATTGTTGGTTACTAGTTCCTGCCTGAACCTTGTCCTGCTCTTCTGCCTGAGCTCCTGACCCGCCCTGGCTCCCTGCTTGCAAGCCTGTTCCTGACTTCACCCGACTCCCTGCCCTGCACCCAGCTTCAGCTACTACGAACTGCCTCCACGTTGCACCTTTGACCATGGTCCGGACTTGGACCTCGCCTCTTGGGTAACCCACGGGACCAGCACAGGAAGAAACAGAATACAGAGTTCTGTGCTGGTCCCGGGGGGAGGTTACCGTGGGGCGAGGTCCAGGACCTGGGTCGAGGGTCGGTAGACTGTCCTCCACGGGCGAAGCGGGGTCCAAAGCGCGGAGCCGGGCAAGGACAGGAACTCTGGGGGAACCGGACTGGGTGCTGGCAGAAACAGCTCTTCAACAACATTGCTCCCGCAACCTGGGACCGGGCTGACTGGCCTTTCTCTTCTCTGAGGCCAGGGGCGGTCCCGGCCCCCAGGTGACCCGCCTCTCCTGGCCTTAAGGCGAACACTCCTCCTGGGAGAAACCAGTTCCCTCCGCCTCTCTGCCCTGAGCCTCTGCAGTTCAGGAGAGGCTGAAGGGTTACTGGACCCAGGGGAGACTCGCCTTCCCCTGACAGGGCTGGGAGAGGCGCACTGTAGGCAATGCGTCCTCAATCGCCTCCGGAGCCAGAGTGGATTCACCTGGTGCCTGCTCCTGAGGATCCAGCACAGGTGCAGGGGCTTCAGAATCAAGCCCCTGCCCCAGCTCAGCCGGCCCTGGAGGCGGGGACTCCTGTGCAGGCTGGGATTCCTCCGGTTCAGCCTCTGAATCGGATTCCCAGGCCATCACAAGTTCTTTTGCTGCTGGAAAGAGAGGACACTCCTCACCCCCCATCCCCACTCCGCTGGCTAAGCTTACCTACTCGAACTAGGTAGTCTGTTATCAACGTGATGCACCAGTCGATATCGTGGGGGTGACTCTCTTTGGCTCTGGCCTGGGGGCAAAATCATAGCAAAACGGAAAAAGAAACAGAATATTATCTCCCCTGGGGAACACAAGCTGTGCTTTTTGTGGAAGACAGAAATGCAGAGCGGAAACCAAGGATCAGTTGTCCCCCCCCAAGAAGCTCACACCTTTGCCGTTTAAAACTTACTATCAGTTTTCCCTTCTCCTTGCATTCGTAGTGTTTCAGGTTTCTGAACGAGGTGCAGAAGCTGCAGGGGGAAGGTGGAGGGAAAAGGGATACGACGGGTTAGCAAGTGGAAAAATCTTACTGACGGCCGCAAGAACACAGATGGCTAGATACCGGAGAGAAGCAAAGCGTTTTAGTCAGTGGTTCCCCAACCTTTTTGGGGGCTCTCCCTCTTTGGTTCTCTAAAAATCACCCCCACCAGTCCTTGGAGGGGAACAAGGAGAAGGGGACGACAGAGGACAGGATAGTTGGACAGTGTTTTCGAAGCCTGGCGTGCTCTGGTCCATGGGGTCACGAAGAGTCGGACACGACTAAACAAGTCCAAAAATTATTGGCTCCCGGTGGAGTACAGGATCAGGTTTCAGGTGCTGGTTTTAACCTTTAAAGCCCTATACGGCCTAGGACCCTCGTACCTACGGGACTGCCTCTCCTAGTATGTCCCACGGAGGACCTTACGGTCTTCAAACAAAAACATCTTGGAGGTCCCAGGCCACAGGGAGGTTAGGCTGGCCTCAGCTAGAGCCAGGGTTTTTCGGCTGTGGCTCTGATCTGGTGGAACGCTCTGTCACAAGAGACTAGGGCCCCGTGGGACTTGACATCTTTCTGCAGGGCCTGCAAGACAGAGCTGTTCCACCAGGCCTTTGGCCAGGGCACAGTCTGACCCCCTCCTTTGGCAATCCTCACAGAACTCTAGCCCAATGGTTGCCATTAATCTGACTGGAACTGATTTTATAATGAAATGATTTTAGAATGTTGTATCATTTTACTGTTGTTAGCCGCTCTGAGCCCGGCTTTGGTTGGGGAGGGCGGGATATAAATAAAATTTCATTATGATTATTATTTATTCAGCAATGGGTGAGAAGCGTTTCGAATTCAGACCTACACCCAACACGCACCCAACACTCCTTGCTGAGAAAGCAGAGCAGAAATAAGTTTTTTCTGCCATTGCCTGTAGGAGCAGTTTAGAGAAAGCTCTGTGAACATGCCGGGCATCAGAGCAGCTCAGCCAATGGGTGATCGGAAGCCAGACCGGGACTGCATTTAAGCTGTACTTACCCTTTGGATTTCATGCTCAAAGTGTCCTGGATGAGGATGACGTTGGCCTTCCTGGCTTTCTGCTGCACTCTTTTCACCTGCCGGGAAGAGAAAACCCCTGTTTCATGCCTACCCCAACCCCTTGCAGGAAGGCCGGGAGAACAGCCCCCTTCCACAAAGATGCAACAAGACAGAACGTTTTTATTCTTACCACTGCCGGCCAAAAAGGTTGTCTTGGCATTCTGCACCAAACCAGCATCCCAGCTTTGATGGTACAGGGCTCTAAAGGCAGAACGGAAGCAGAGGTTGGAGGCCGGAACGGGGAATTTCCCCTCCCTTCCGGGTTAAGGCAGTGTGGTGTAGTGGTTAGAGTATCGGACTAGGACCTGGGAGAAGGGTTCGGAACTCCACTGGGCCATGGAGCTTGCTGGGTGTGACCGTGGGAGTCAGCCACAGCCTCTCAGCATAGCTGTCAACTTACAGATTTGAAAATAAGGGACCAGCAGCCTCGAAAATAAGGGATCAGCAGCCAAAATAAGGGATTTTCGGAGCACAGGTATGTTCGACTTCTGAGCCCCTCCGAGCCAAAGGCAGAAAGCCCAGCCAGCAGCCAAACGAAGCCTCAAGCAGAGGTTCCCACAGCGCAGCAACCCGGCAAAGGGGATGCAGCAAGGGAAACCACCGTCACCTCTCCGCTGGGAAGCGCTGAGCAAAGGCGAGTCCCCAGGCAACGCAGCCGATTTGATCGGCACAAGGCATGCAAGCTCCACCCCCCAGTCGTTCTTAGACTCCTTATTGGGTGAGCAACGCAGCCAAGCAACACCGTTGGAGCCTCCCTCCTCCCTGGCCGGCAGGGAGGGAGGGAGGGAGAGGAGCTGCTTCCTCTGAAACCCGGGGAATTTAAGGGACATCATCAATAAGGGACAGCAGCGGGACATGGCGCTGGGATAAGGGGCTGTCCCTCCAAATAAGGGACGCTTGACAGCTATGCCTCTCAGGCTGGCCTACCTCACAGGTCTGTTGTGAGGATTAAACAAGGTGTACCACCTTGTGCTCAGTGGAGAGAAAGGTGCAATAGTAATAGTAATTTATTATTTATACTCCACTCATCTGGCTGGGTTTCCCCAGTCACTCTGGGCAGCTCACAACAGGATATTAAAAATAAAACATCAAATATTAAAAACTTCCCTAAACAGGTCTGCCTTCAGATGTCTTCTAAAAGTCAGGTAGTTGCTTATTTCCTTGACATCTGAAGGGAGGGCGCCACCACCAAGAAGGCCCTCTGCCTGGTTCCCGGTAGCTTCACTTCTCACAGTGAGGGAACTGCCAGAAGGCCCTCGGAGCTGGACCCCAGTTTCCGGGGTGGAGACGCTCCTTCAGGTATACTGGGCCGAGGCGGAGACAACTATCAGAGGGAGAAGGCTGACCGTTAGCGGGCTGCGTCACCACGGGACAAGCCACTCCACTTTAGTTTTTGCGATCTGGACCAAACCAAGGTTGGATTTGAAACGGGCCCTAAATCAGATTGGGGTGCCCTGATAAGAAACACACCCACCCCTTTACATGTGTGCCTCTTTTATCAAAAAAGGAAGACTTGAAATGACAATGGGTTGAAATATCAGATCAAGATTTCCCCTCAATGCCACAGAGAGGTGGATGGGGAGGTCTTAGCAAAAGAGATAAGTGATGGATACTGTACAATGTATGTATAAAGATAAAGGGTAAAGGGACCCCTGACCATGAGGTCCAGTCGTGGCCGACTCTGGGGTTGCGGTGCTCATCTCGCTTTACTGGCCGAGGGAGCTGGCGTACAGCTTCCGGGTCATGTGGCCAGCAGGACTAAGCCGCTTCTGGCGAAGCAGAGCAGCGCACGGAAGCACCGTTTACCTTCCCGCCGGAGCGGTACCTACTTATCTACTTGCACTAGCGTGCTTTCGATTTGCTAGGCTGGCAGGAGCAGGGACCGAGCAACGGGAGCTCACCCCGTCATTGCGGGGATTCGAACCACCGACCTTCTGATCGGCAAGTCCTAGGCTCTGTGGTTTAACCCACAGCGCCACCCGCGTCCTATACAATGTATGTATAGAAGCGGTTAAAATTGCATAAATAAAAGTTTTGTTAAAAAGAGAGATTCTGTGATCCTGCCAGGGGTGATTTTACAGAGGGTTCCGACTGGTTCTCAGGATGTGTGTGGTAGTGGCTACAGATTGCTGGACTAGGACCTCCAACAGATTCCACACGGAAAACACTTATGTCCCTGTGGAGATGGAAGTCCCGAATTGGTGGCGCATGCCCTTTTGCCTTGCCCTCTTTATAAAGACTTGAGGGGCAATCAGAATCAGATCCATCATTTGACTATTGATTCAAAACCCCCAAATGTATTTTATATAATTGACTTTTTATTTCTATTCTTTGTATATCGTATTGTTGTTTTATTGCTATGGCCAACACAAATAAAGATTCATTCATTGATTGCTGGACTAGGACCTGAGAAAGACCACGGTTCAAATCTCCACTCGGCTGCATTAAGCTCCCTGGCCAATCGCCATCTTACAGCCTGACCTACCTCACAGGGTTGGCAGCCAAAGGCCAAACGCTCCCCACGCCTGCTTTAAACGGTTAAGATCGGGCTCGGAAAAACGCCGGTGCGGCTGGGCCGTGCCGAAAGACGGAGAACGGGCCTCACCTGGGTGCAAGAGGATGCTGGGGAGTTCCTCGTCCTCATCATCCCTGGAAGCTGGGCTGTGACTGTACCTCCTGATGGGGCTAAGGCGCAGGGAAGAGGCAGGTGCGAATCCTGTCAAAGGAAAAGGCGTTAATCAATTTCAGCTTTTACTACAGAGTACTGAGATCTTCATCACCTTGTCAACAAAGGTCCATATAGTTCAACCCATGGTTTTCCCAGCCGTGATGTTTGGAAGTGAGAGCTGGACCATAAAGAAGGCTGATCGCCGAAGAATGGATGCTTTTGAATTCTGGTGCTGGAGGAGACTCTTGAGAGTCCCATGGACTGCAAGAAGATCAAACCTATCCATTCTGAAGGAAATCAGCCCTGAGTGCTCACTGGAAGGACAGATCCTGAAGCTGAGGCTGCAAGACTTTGGCCACCTCATGAGAAGAGAAGACTCCCTGGAAAAGACCCCGATGTTGGGAAAGATGGAGGGCACAAGGAGAAGGGGACGACAGAGGACGAGATGGTGGGACAGTGTTCTCGATGCTGCTAACATGAGTTTGACCAAAGTGCGGGAGGCAATGGAAGACAGGAGTGCCTGGCGTGCTCTGGTCCAGGGGGTCATGAAGAGTCGGACACGACTAAACGACTAAACAACAACAATATCTTCTCCTGCCACCCTGAACAACACTGAGATCTTTCCCCTCTCCTTTTTCTTAAAAAAACAAACCGACCTGCTGCTTTAGTGGGGAGGGGGAGACAACCACTTGTGCGTTGCAAGGTGCACACAGGAGGGGCAGAGTCAGGAAGAATTGTGGGGTAGGAGCAGCCCTGCCCTCCTGGCATGAGATAGCTGAGTTGGTGGAGCATGAGACTCTATGGGACCGCCTCTCCCGGTATGCCCCACGGAGAGCCTCAAGGTCCATAAATAGCAACAACCTAGTGGTCCCGGGCCCTAAGGAAGTCAGATTAGCTTCAACCAGAGCCCAGGGCCTTTTCAACAGTGGCTCCGGCCTGGTGGAACGCTCTGCCTCATGAGACCAGGGCCCTGCAGGATCTGCTTTCTTTCTGCAGGGCCTGTAAGACAGAGTTGTTCTGCCTGGCCTTTGGCTTGGAGCCAATTTGATTCCCTCCCCCTCTTTCCTTTTCCTTTCTCCTCCTGTGATGAGGCTGCATTTTAATATTTCAATATTTTAATTGTTGTATTCGGTCTTGTTTTTAAGTTGTATTCCCTCAACTTGTTTTTATTATTGCTTGTTAGCCGCCCTGAGCCCGGCCTTGGCTGGGGAGGGCAGGGTATAAATAAAAATTATTATTATCATTAAATCAACAGGGTTGTGGGTTCGAGTCCCACCCTGGGCGAAAGATTACTGCATTACAGAGGGTTGGACTAGAGGATGACCGTGGTCCCTTCCCAACTCTACAATTCTTTGATTCTAGGATCAACGCCATTCCAGCACTGTAGCGAAGTTAGGAAATTTCAATAGACCAAACTTTGGTCAAGTAAGCAGCAAAGTATTATGGGAAGTTCAAAAGCCATAAGATTTATGGGGAATGGGTTCTTGTTGCTTTAACACTGCAGACTAACAGTCTCCAAATGTGTGAAGTTGCTTATCTCAGGAAGGAACTTTTCCAGGTTGGTTAGTGGTCATCTAACACCCGGTACCTAACTCATTCACACCCAAATAGTGTTGTTATCCACCCTAATCACTCTGGGAATGTGTAGCTGGTAAATGTCGGAGGAAGGGAGGAACTCTTTGATCCAAAGTCCTGGGAACTAACGAGCTCAGCTGTCACAAGTTATAATTATTAGCCAACTAGCTGACCATTGGTGAATTTAAACATAATCAAGAATTGCGATTGGGTCCGAGTTCCGTTACATCTGTTGAATTTCTGCCTGCATTTTGTGGAAACAATTTGCAGGGTGGGGCAGCCGGTAACTAGGAAGTATAACCTTCTCCCTTGGGTTATGTCTTCTGGTGCCCTGGTACAGGCGAGTGGTGGCAGCAACTACCGTATTTTTCGCTCTATGAGACGCACCAGACCACAAGACGCACCTAGTTCTTGGAGGAGGAAAACAAGAAAAAAAATATTCTGAATCTCAGAAGCCAGAACAGCAAGAGGGATCGCTGTGCAGTGAAAACAGCAATCCCTCTTGCTGTTCTGGCTTCTGGGATAGCTGCACAGCCTGCATTCGCTCCGTAAGACGCACACACATTTCCCCTTACTTTTTAGGAGGGAAAAAGTGAGTTTTATAGAGCAAAAAATGCGGTACCTTTTTTGATGCGTTTTGTCCTGTAAAAAAGTACAGTGGTGCCCCGCAAGACGAATGCCTCGCTAAACGAAAAACTCGCAAGATGAAAGGGTTTTCTGATTTTTAGCGGCTTCGTAAGACGAATTTCCCTATGGGCTTGCTTCGCAAGACGAAAGCCCATAGGGAAATCTCCGGGGACAGCGGGGAAGCGCAGCGCGCCTTCTCCTCTGTTCCCGGACCTGTCCTGAAGGCTTGCGGTGAGAGGTCCGGGAACAGAGGAGAAGGCGCGCAGCGCTTCTCCTCTGTTCCCGGGGCTTGCGGTGGGAGGAGGGTTTTTCCTCCCCACCGCCAACATTCAGAACAGCTACCCCTATCCGCAGCTTGGAGAGCCCTGCGGGGAAGTCCTGCAGGGCTCCCCAAGCTGCAAATGTCTGCCCAGCGCGAGAGGCGCTCTGCTTAAGAGCGCCCCTCGTGCGGGGCAGCAGGCTGCTATCCGCAGCTTGGAGAGCCCTGCGGGGAAGTCCTGCAGGGCTCCCCAAGCTGCGAATGTCTGCCCCGCGCGAGGGGCGCTCTGAAGCAGAGCGCCCCTCGCGCCGGGCCGCAGGCTGCTATCCTCAGTCTATGCAGCCCTGGGGAACTCTTCTGAAGGCTGGCGGCGGGAGAAGGGCTTTTCTTCCCACCGCCAGCCTTCAGAAGGCTGTTCTGAAGGCTGGGGGTGGGGAGAAAAGTCCTTCTCCCCCCGCCAGCCTTCAGAAGAGGTCCGGGGACAGACTGTCCCCGGACCTGGTCTGAAGGCGGTCTCCATAGGAACGCATTGATTGATTTTCAATGCATTCCTATGGGAAACGGTGCTTCGCAAGACGAAAAACTCGCAAGAAGAAAAAACTTGCGGAACGAATTAATTTCGTCTTGCGAGGCACCACTGTATATGCTGCCGGTCGCCGTTTCTCTAAACCTGATCCAGCTGGACGGTAAGGACAGGTGAGGGAGGGGTGCGTGGCCGGAACATTACTACAAAGACACAAATACCTTCCTCCGCCCTGCCAAAGCATGCAAGCTACCTTCTTCGTCTTCAGAATCCAGAAGCTGGAACTGTTTCACGCTGAAGGACGCATCCTGCCTCTGCCCCGCCTTGCCTCCCGAAAGGGACTCTGCAGAGGAGTTCAAGTCCCCCGGACGACTCCTTCCTTGACTCCGTTTCCGCCGCGTTCCCTTCGGGCGCCTGCTGCCGTTGGGGCCTCTGCTGTATCTCCCTCCTTCCTCTCCCCTGGCTGGTTCAGCTGAAACGCACCTGGCGGGGGAGCCCAGCAGTTTCTTCCGCACCCCGGGCCCCGCGAACCTGGCCCGGGGCTTTCGAGAGGCGGCCGCCGGGGTGCTCGTTCTGTTTGGTGAGGGAAAGCCGCTGCCCTTGCCAGACCTGCCCCGAGATGGGCAGCGCCCCTCGCCCCTCTCCTTAAAGGACCGCAGCTGCCTCCGGCCTGCGTCAGATGTGGGCGACGGTTCCTGCTGTTTCTGGGGAGTTACGGTCATTGCTGCTTCAGAAAAGGAGCAGTTCTGGCCAGCTGCCTCCCCAAAGTGTTGTGGTTTAGAGATGGGAGATGCCTTGGAGCCGAGGCAACACGCGACGGTACTCTCCCTGCTTTCTCCCTCGTGCGGGTCCCTTGGAGAATGGAGCTGGCGACATTTAGCTGAACACTCCAGCGATGCTCCGGCGGAGGTGTTATTCCGGGGTGACGCTTTGCCTTTCCGCCCCTTGGGTGAGACGGAGTTTTCGCTCAGGATATCCAGGGCCTTCCGGAGAGCATGCCGGTAGATCAGCTCATCTATGGCTTTGCGGTTTTTCTTGCTCTGACCTGTTGAGATAATAATAATAAATAATAAAATTTTATTTCTATCCCGCTCTCCCCAGCCGAAGCCGGGCTCAGAGCGGCTAACAACAGTAAAATGATACGACATTCTAAAATCATTTCATTATAAAATCAGTTCAAATCAGATTCATGGCAACCATTGGGCTGGAGTTCTGTGAGGATTGCCAAAGGAGGGGGTCAGGCTGTGCCTTGGCTAAAGGCCTGGTGGAACAGCTCCGTCTTGCAGGCCCTGCGGAAAGATGTCAAGTCCCGCAGGGCCCTAGTCTCTTGTGACAGAGCGTTCCACCAGATCGGAGCCACAGCCGAAAAAGCCCTGGCTCTGCTTGAGGCCAGCCTAACCTCTCTGCGGCCTGGGACCTCCAAGATATTTTTGTTTGAAGACTGTAAGGTCCTCCGTGGGACATACCAGGAGAGGCGGTTCCGTAGGTATGAGGGTCCTCAGCCGTATAGGGCTTTGAAGGTTAAAACCAGCACCTGAAACCTGATCCTGTACTCCACCGGGAGCCAGTGCAGCTGGTATAGCACTGGGTGAATGTGATCCCGTGGCGAGGACCCTGTAAGGAGTCTCGCCGCGGCATTCTGCACCCGCTGGAGGTTCTGGGTCAGTCGCAAGGGCAGCCCCACGTAGAGCAAGTTACAATAATCCAGTCGAAAGATGTGTCGAAATGACTCAGGAGCTGAGTTTGCCCTCCACTACCCCCACCCCGGCCAGCCTTGTCATTCCTCTCTGAGCTGCTTGCAGAGGGAAAGGGCGGCATACAAACGAGACCATTGTAACCAGATGGAAACACTAGGGGAGAGAGTTGCAGCTACAGTGGTACCTCGGGTTACATGCACTTCAGGTTACATACCCTTCAGGTTACAGACTCCACTAACTAATAGTAACCTCGGGTTAAGAACTTTGCTTCAGGATGAGAACAGAAATCGTGCTCCGGCGGCATGGCAGCAGTGGGAGGCCCCATTAGCTAAAGTGGTGCTTCAGGTTAAGAACAGTTTCAGGTTAAGAACGGACCTCCGGAACGAATTAAGTACTTAACTGGAGGTACCACTGTATTTTGCTCCCCTCTTTGCTGGATAGCTACGAGGACTGGACCTCCAGCTTGGCTATGCCCAAAGGGCCAATAGCCCCCACCTTTGGTAAAAGGTAAAGGTAAAGGACCCCTGGACGGTTAAGTCCAGTCAAAGGCGACTCTGGGGTTGCGGCGCTCATCTCGCTTTCAGGCCGAGGGAGCCGGCATTTGTCCGCAGACAGCTTTCCGGGTCATGTGGCCAGCAGGACTAAACCGCTTCTGGCACAATGGGACGTTTCACTCTCTAAACGCCGAAAACCCGGAAGTAAATGCTTCCGTTTTCAAACGTGCCTCGGAAGTCGAACGGCTGCTGCTGCGGTTTTTTTTCAGTTTTCTCCACTGACTTTGCCGACCCCCCCCTTTGGGCCTCAGTTGTCAGACGTTTCGGAAGTTGAGCGGTCTTCCAGAACAGATTACATTCGACAACCGAGGTACCACTGTATACAGGCTTCTGAAGCCCACGCCCTTGTATATTTTTAGACAGCAGGCGAAAAAGTTTCTCTTCAACCAGGCCTTGGGCTGATTACTATTATAAAGGAAAAAGGTAAAGGGACCCCTGACCATTAAGTCCAGTCGCGGCCGACTCTGGGGTTGTGGCGCTCATCTCGCTTTACTGGCCGAGGGAGCCGGCGTACAGCTTCCGGGTCATGTGGCCAGCAGGACGAAGCCGCTTCTGGCGAACCAGAGCAGTGCACGGAAACGCCGTTTACCTTCCCGCCGGAGTAGTACCTATTTATCTACTTGCACTTTGAGGTGCTTTCGAACTGCTAGGTGGGCAGGAGCAGGGACCGAGCAACGGGAGCTCACCCCGTCACGGGGATTCGAACCTCCGACCTTCTGATTGGCAAGTCCTAGGCTCAGTGGTTTAACCCACAGTGCCACCCGCGTCCCTGATTACTATTATACAGGCTTTTAAATGTGTTTTTGGGAAGGAAGGGTTATTGTTTTTTCTGCTTTAACTATTTATTTGTGTTGCTCACTTGCGTTAACTGCCCCGAGATCTTTTTATGAAGGGTGGTACAGTGGAACCTTGGTTTTCAAACGGCTTAGCTGACGATCAAATTGGAACCTGAACGCCAAAAACTCGGAAGTAAATGCTTTGGTTTGTGAACTTTTTTTGGAAGCCGAACACCCGATGCGGCTGTCGGCTATTGTTCCCAGGGCACCTGCGCAAATCGGAAGCCACGCTTTGTTTTTTGGAACTTCCAGACCGTAGCATGTTTGAGAACCAAGGTGCCACTGTATATAAATCTAATAAATCATCATCATCGTTATAAAATACTTCTGGATCCCAGTCGCTGTAAGACAAGGGAGGAGAGAAGGCTCTTGTGCTCAGGTTGTGCCCCGGGAATTACCTTCTGAGGCGTCGGGTTGGCCACCTAACCGAGAGGCGATGCTGTTGATGTCCTCCTCCTGCAAAGGTTTGACGTCTGCGTGGCGTACAACAATCCTTTTAAGAAGTGAGAGAAAGCAGTTAAACACCCCCACCATAAAGTAAAGGTAAAGTACCCCTGGACGGTTAAGTCCAGTCAAAGGCGACTGTGGGATTGTGGCGCTCATCTCGCTTTCAGGCCGAGGGAGCCAGTGTTTGTCTGCAGACAGCTTTTCACGTCATGTGGACAGCAGGACTAAACCAATGGGACACCGTGACAGAAACCAGAGCGCATGGAAATGCCGTTTACCTTCCTGCCACAGCGATACCTATTTATCTACTTCCGCTGGTGTGCTTTCAAACTGCTAGGTTGGCAGGAGCTGGGGCAGAGCAACAGGAGCTCACCCCCAGCGCAGGGATTCGAATCGCCGACCTTCCGATCGGCAAGCCCAAGAGGCTCAGTGGTTTAGACCACAGCGCAACCCACGTCCCTACCCCCACCATACCGTGGTCCCGTCCAGCAGCGTCAACTTCAACAAGGGAGCTTGAGATGCTAGACGTGCAACTTAACTGTTTATTCAGGCAGAGAATTTCAACCAGAAGGGTTCTCGGCGTGCTCTTCGGATCTTGTCGCCTTCTGGAAGTCCGGCCGGCGGACAAAACCTGAAGGATGCAGGAACGCAACGTACGCTTGTGAGATTTCTTAACGTTAAGGTCCCACAGGGCGGGTCTCAACAAAACGGAACGGTGTAAAGACAAGAAAAAGATGTAGGTCGCACTAATAATAATAATAATAATAATAATAATAATAATGGTAAATAATTTCCTTCACTTTAAGTAATCTTATCACTTGAAATAGTAAAGTGGACATTTAATTCTGGAATAGCGATGGGGGTCACAGAATGGTGCCTACGCGTCTGTTTGAAAATTGTGGATTTTTAAAAAAAGTGATCCCGGCCTAACATGCAAGCGAAAACATAAGTTGTGTTCTTTTTCTTTGCGCTACTGTCATCGCCGTTACCATTCGCGCCCAAGCTAATTTCAACTCCACTGCAGTGACCTGTAGGATACAGTGCATTTAATGCTGATATTCCACATTTATTTGCGTGGAACTTACTTCCAAATAAACGTGCTTAGGATTTCAGTCTTGATATTTTTCTCTTACTCCTTTCCTTTTCTGTGAACCGCCCTGAGACCTCTGGGTGTAGGGCGGTATATAAATTCAATAAATAATAGATAATAGATAAGAAGAAGAGACATATCCGATTTTTTTTTATTTATTGAATTATAACCTGCCCTTTCTCCTTAAGGAGCCCCAGTTGGCAAAAGCAGGTTCACCTTTAAATAAAGAAAGAAATACCTTTAAATAAATAAATTGGCTGGGGGGCCGCAGAAAGCTGCTCGGGTCCCGATCCAAGTGGGAAGGGAGGCCTGCTGTTGGGACAACCCATCAGTGCTGCCAGAGACCCCCTGCTATACCTCGGGGGGAAATACCATGAGTATCCTAAACTTCCTCCAACATCCTGGTATGGCATAGTAATAGTAATAATAATAATAATTTATTATTTATACCCCGCCCATCTGGCTGGGCTTCCCCAGCCACTCTGGGCGGCTTCCCCAAAAAATATTAAAATACTATAATACATCAAACATTAAAAGCTTCCCTAAACAGGGCTGCCTTCAGATGTCTTCTAAAAGTCTGGTAGTTGTTGTTCTCTTTGACATCTGGTGGGAGGGAGTTCCACAGGGCGGGTGCCACTACCGAAAAGGCCCTGTGCCTGGTTCCCTGTAACTTGGCTTCTTGCAGTGAGGGAACCGCCAGAAGGCCCTCGGTGCTGGACCTCAGCGTCTGGGCTGAACGATGGGGGTGGAGACGCTCCTTCAGGGATACTGATATACTGATCGCCTTCCCATAGCAGCCACTGGTAGAGATGGGGAGCAAAGCAAACAGAGAGGAGATAAAAAGGTCCCGAGATGTTCAAATGAGTATCACCTTTGCAGGCCACCACCGTTTCTTCCACGTGCAAAGGATGTACTTTGCCTTCTTCATGGTTGCCGTTCATGGAGGATAGCGGGCAAGCGAGGATTTGAGGTGAGGGCTGGTGACCGCCAGGGTTCAAGGATCTGAAAAGACAAAATATCCCATTACTGCGCCTTCGCTCGTAAAATGGCGATTCCTGCATTGCAGGGGCTAGGCGACGCTTGGAGTGCCTTCCGACTCTCCGATTCTGTGAAAAGCAGCCTTGTCCAATGGAAAAGCTAAGAAGAATGTAGCTGGATCAGGCCAGCCCAATGTCCTGTACTCACATCAAGACTCTCATCAAACCTCATAATAATATCAGTAATAAATGAACCTAGATATCTCCCACCAGCGCAAGAAAGCTCCTTTGACTGGTTTTTTATCCTATGAACCAATTAAGGGTGGTATGTTGTTGTTGTTGTTTAGTCGTTTAGTCATGTCCGCCTCTTTGTGACCCCCTGGACCAGAGCATGCCAGGCACTCCTGTCTTCCACTGCCTCCCGCAGTTTGGTCAGACTCACGTTCATAGCTTCGAGAACACTGTCCCACCATCTCGTCCTCTGTCGTCCCCTTCTCCTTGTGCCCTCCATCTTTCCCAACATCAGGGTCTTTTCCAGGGAGTCTTCTCTTCTCATGAGGTGGCCAAAGTCTTGGAGCCTCAGCTTCAGGATCTGTCCTTTAGACCACAGCACCTCCCGCGTCCCTTAAATTTTTTTGTGTTGTTATTGTCCATGGAGTTTAATATGGTCTGAAGCTCAACATCAAAAAAACAAAGATCATGGCCACTGGTCCCATCACGTTCTGGCAAATAGAAGTGGAAAAAATGGCGGCAGTGAGAGATTTTACTTTCTTGGGCTCCATGATGATCGCAGATGGTGACAGCAGCCACGAAATTACTTTGGCCACCTCGGGAGAAGAGAAGACTGCCTGGAAAAGACCCTGAAGTTGGGAAAGATGGAGGGCACAAGGAGAAGGGGACGACAGAGGACGAGATGGTGGGACAGTGTTCTCGAAGCTACGAATATGAGTTTGACCAAACTGCGGGAGGCAGTGGAAGACAGGAGGGTCTGGCGTGCTCTGGTCCAGGGGGTCACGAAGAGGCGGACACCACTAAACGACTAAACAACAACAAAAGTATATGTATTAGGACAATCCTTGCCGACACAGGTCCGTATAGTTCAATCTATGGTTTTTCCAGAAGTGATGTATGGAAGTGAGAGCTGAACCATCAAGAAGGCTGATCGCCGAAAAATTGATGCTTCTGAATTATGACGCTGGAGGAGACTCTTGAGAGTCCCATGGACTGTAAGAAGATCAAACTTCTCCATTCGGAGGGAAATCAGCCCTGAGTGCTCACTGGAAGGACAGATCCTGAAGCTGAGGCTCCAAGACTTTGGCCACCTCCTGAGAAGAGAAGACTCCCTGGAAAAGACCCTGATGCTGGGAAAGATGGAGGGCACAAGGAGAAGGGGACGACAGAGGACGAGATGGTGGGACAGTGTTCTTGAAGCGACCAGCATGAGTTTGACCAAACTGCGGGAGGCAGTGGAAGACAGGAGTGCCTGGCATGCTCTGGTCCAGGGGGTCACGAAGAGTCGGACACGACTAAACAACTGAACAACAAACAACAAAAGTATATGTATTAGGACAATCCTTGCCGACAAAGGTCCGTAAACAGTGGGCTAAACCACAGAGCCTAGGACTTGCCGATCAGAAGGTCGGCGGTTCGAATCCCTGCAATGACGGGGTGAGCTCCCGTTGCTTGGTCCCTGCTCCTGCCCACCTAGCAGTTCAAAAGCACGTCAAAGTGCAAGTAGATAAATAGGTACCGCTCTGGCGGGAAGGTAAACGGCGTTTCCATGCGCTGCTCTGGTTCGCCAGAAGCGGCTTAGTCCTGCTGGCCACACGACCCGGAAGCTGGACGCCGACTCCCTCGGCCTGTAAAGCGAGATGAGCGCCGCAACCCCAGAGTCGGTCACGACTGGACCTAATGGTCAGGGGTCCCTTTACCTTTATCTTGGGTTAAGAACTTAATTTGTTCTGGAGGTCCGTTCTTAGCCTGAAACTGTTCTTAACCTGGAGCACCACTTTAGCTAATGGGGCCTCCCGCTGCGCCACCGGAGCACGATTTCTGTTCTCATCCTGAAGCAAAGTTCTTAACTCAAGGTACTATTTCTGGGTTAGCGGAGTCTGTAACCTGAAGCATATGTAACCCGAGGTACCACTGTAGTTCAAGCTATGGTTTTCCCAATAGTGATGGAAGTGAGAGCTGGACCATAAAGAAAGCGGACACGACAAAATGACTAAACAACAACAACACTAAATCTAATTAATAATAATAATAATAATCAGGGAGGGGATTTGAGTCCCCCTCACCCCATTTTCTTTGAGCCCCCCCTCACCCCGTTTTCTTGACACAGGTATCTCAGCCATCCCATTATGGGGGTGAGAGTGGCGGGCTGCGTGAGGGTCGAGGGGCGTATTATGGGATAGGGAACTCTCATTTCCTGGAATGATAATGAGAATACAGTCATAGGTTTTCCTCACCATGGCTCCCTCCTGGCGAATTCTTTTTAAACTACTGTTATTAATTACCTCAGTCCCCTCACAACGAGGCGGGGAAGTGGGGAGGCGGGATTCGAACCTGCCACGCCTCGGGACCGTCTAGATTTGGGGGGTTTTCGTCTTCCCTCTTCCCTTTTGGTCGTTGACGCGAGGTTGACAGGCCACGCCCCTCGCCCCTCCCACTTACTCCATTCGTCGCCGCTGATTGGAGACTTCGTTGCCTCGCCCCGCCTCCCCTCCCTCCGCCCAGCCAATCCGCGCGAGGGATTCACCCGCCCCCTCCCACTTCCCACCGACTCCCACCTTACCTCACCAAACCGCCTCGACTCCCGCGAGAGGCGCGAGTCACCAATCAGAACGCGGTAGGCGGTGGGGGGAGGAGTTTAGGGGTCGCCATGGCGGCGGCTTGTTTGCGTGCCCGCCTCCCGAAGAGTCGCGTGCAAACGCGGAACGGTTTCTTTCAGCCCTCTGGCCAATCAGGATGGAGAATGTGACGTCACTCGCCGGCGCGCGCAGGAGGGGGCGTTCCCGTTTCCAGCTCCGCCCCTCGAAGTCTGTGGCTTTTGCGCTTGCGCTTTCCCCTTCCTCGCGCGAGGAGGCTATTTTGGACCAACGGTCGTCCGTGCGCGCTTTGAAATTGGGTGGAGAAACACCAGCCAATCGGAGCGCCGTTCGGCTGCGCCGCCGCTTCTGATTGGCCACAGCCGCTCCGCTACGCCCCGTCATCATTATACTTTCCCGCCTTTTTCGCCCTCTGAGGGAAACTGAGGGAAAAGCTTTTGCCTTTTTTTAACGCTGTCATGGTGGCTTGAAGCCCCAGCTCCATGGGGTACGCAGCATGAGACCCTCCCTGCCCACAGACTGTCTCAGCAGTGATACATGCTCTGGTTATCTCTCGCTTGGACTACATTGGTACCTCGGGTTAAGTACGTAATTCGTTCTTAACCTGAAACTGTTCTTAACCTGAAGCACTGTAGCACCCTGCTTGTGGTTAACGCTTAGCTGGAATGAAATAGTCAACGCAGCAATAGAGAAATTAAAATAATAATTTATTTGTCGGACAAATAAATAAGAGGCACAGTGGTATATGGTTCCCAAGCTCTGGCCTGCCCTCCTGCCATTATGGCCAGCACTTATATTTCCTCAGCCCAGCCCCCTTGCTCCTCCTTTGGCTGCCTCTGTCCAATCAGCCTGGTTGAAATTCCTATTGGCTGTTTGCTAGAACCAATCATAAAAGATACACCCATTTCCTATTACCTTTTATGGGAGACAGAGAGCTATATTTATAAATGGCAAATAAGTAGTCATATATCTTACATTTACCTCGACCAGGCACCTTAATTACCAGATAACCTTTGGCCCCTCTTGCCCTATTCCCTGCAAAACAGATGGCTAATGGTTCTAATTTTATCTTAAACAGAGATCTTGGGTTCACCTCCTCACACACCATCTATGAAAGATCTCCTTCTTTGGAGGTCTTTAAGCAGAGGCTTGACAACCATATGTCAGGAGTGCTCTGATGGTGTTTCCTGCTTGGCAGGGGGTTGGACTCGATGGCCCTTGTGGTCTCTTCCAACTCTATGATTCTATGAAATAAGAATCTAACATTTCCTACTTTCTAAATCCTTTGCATAATTACATTTAAGCCAATATATTTCATAACATATATAGTTTTTTAGAAGAAAGGGAACTTAGTAAAAGCTAAGCTAAATTCTAAGTTTTCTAAAGATTCAAAGCAGTTTCAGAAAGCTGCTTTGCCTAGTCCAGCTGCTGTTTCTATTTGCCCTTTTAACCTTATGAAAATGTGGCTCAAGTCTCTAATGGCACAATAATTCTTAC